>NC_057833.1:730000-1092500 GCF_910594005.1 Cervus elaphus | reverse complement strand
TTGCTACTATGTTTTTTTGAATTTTGTATCTTTGCAACCCAGATACTATTAAGCAGGGCTTATTTACAAAACCTCCAAGAAATAGACCTTCAAATGCTTAGTATTGTTAGCAGTATTATAAAATGATGAAAGCATGGCTACATCTGGTAAAAATACTGTTTACTAGTTCAGTATGTATGGTATTGTGGTAGTATATTTCCTAACTGTTCACTTTGAAGCTATTACTTTTTATTAACGTCTGGCTGTTCATTAATGGGACAGACTAAGCTAGTGTTACAACATTCTTACTTCTGCTTTTTCCAAGTCCAACCTAGACCGTTTATATCAAAGCAATATTCACCTTTGATTCATTATGCCTTGAAATAGCTTCATATTCCCTCTCTCAATATTTATATACATGCACACATAAATTTACACCACACATACATTCTATTTAAAATCCTGCCTATAGCAAAAATAACTGGCTAAAATAATACAAAAAGCCCCCTCCAAGCTATTTCCAGGTTTCTTAGAGCATTCTGAAGGTTTCTTTCAACATCTTATTCCTTTCAAAGCCTTATTCTCCTGAAATATTTTCTATCACTGAATGCCCCCCATGCATAAGAACTGTGAACCATGATCTCTAATTTAGCACCATTTTCTTATCTATACATTATTGTTTACATAAAGCGTGGTATCTCTGGCAATTTTAATGGGCAGGTATTAACTTTCACCAGTGGCCTGCATTTGATGGCGGTGAGAACATGGCGACAGAATGCTCCTAAATTAATCTGCCAGTTTGACCCGTAACCAACATGCATGCTAAAACACTGATGTGAATTGAAAATAAAATAACTGCACTTGACAGATATAATAGTTTAAGTGATTTCAAATTAACCGCATCCCACTGACCGCAAGCGAAGAACGTGTGCTTTCCCTCGCAATGAAACATGCTCTAGGGGCTCATTATATGGAGTGCAGTAAGTAAATCCCGGAGTAGAGTAATTGATGCTGGGAAAAACTGACAGCTACTTAACGATCCTCAAACTTATGCACAAAGATAGCACAAGCACTTCATATATTATTTTTCTCGCTTCGCTTTTGTAACCATATACATTTAAAACTGGATGGTGTAATCATTTTAAAACATGATCCAGCTCTTCAGAAAAATTAATCACAACAAAGATGCATCAACAATTTCAACAAAACAGCAAATCAATGACTTTTACATGACAGAAAATCTAAATGTCATCACAACCTTAGTTCTCTATTCCTTTAAGAACTCATGTAATAATTATCAGAATTGTTCATCCTTCTTTGTTTTCATATTAAGAGTGCAAAAATCTTATTTCCTGCATCTACTGTTGTGTACATTTTGCTTCTCTTTTTAGGGTATTAAAATATTGTTGTTATAATATTTTTTTGTAAAAACAGAAATGTTAAAATACTTAAAAATTAAAACCAAAATAAGATATTTTTTTGCTTCCCAAGAAATTTGGCTAACATCAAGTTCATGCTGAGGAACAGGTGAGTAGCTGTTGGTCCCCCATTTTATCTAATGTGAATATAGTTGGCAGCAGAATTTCTATTTTGAGAATGAAGTTAGCAAAGCCATTTGGTTTATTCAAATCAGGTAAGATTTCTCAGAGTTTGTGATTTACCAGTCATTTCTAAAATATAAATATTTTTTAATTGACTATGAAGAAATGGCTCAGCAACATTTGCCCTTAGTGAACATGAAATGTAAAAGACACTAATATATAATTTTTATTTAATTACATGGTCCCTGACAATTGACTTTCAGGCACTTTAGGTTAATGGTCAAATTTATCTGCTCTCATCAGGCTATCAGAACAGCATATGAGTCACTGACTTTTCTTTCCCTCTTTCATTTAATAAGCAGTACTTGGCTCTTTTACTAGTAATTTGCTAGCTTCTCTGCTAGATGTTTGATAAAAAGATATACAAAAAGATTTCCTTTAGCCCTGAGGAGAAAAATCCTATTGTTGAACCAGTGAAAAGTGCTATATTACATAAATGCTCCCACAGGTGCTGGGACCTAGAGCATGATGTGCCAGTGAATTCTGGAATAATTGGCTTTGGAAGAGTGTAGGCTCAGATGAGTGATCTGAGTGGAGAGTATGTGGGAAAATTCTGGAGAGAGGAATTGGGATCTGCAAAGGCATAGAGATAGCAAAGAATATAATCCATTTGGAAGACTGTAAATTTTGGGGTAGTATACTCAGTGGGTTTTATGCAGGTAAGGTCAGAAAGAGGCGAGATGAAGAATATGAAGCCACTTAAAAATGTTTTGCTAAGGAATTTTAATGCATATATTCATTCATTCATATTTCAACAAATATGTCATGCATTGTGTCTGGCACTGGAGACACAATGGCGAACAAAGATATGGGTACCATATTCAAATTGTTTATTATCTTTAGGAAGGGTTTGATCCTTCCCAGTGTTGGGAAGATCCCCTAGAGTAGGAAATGGCAACGTACTTCATTACTCTTGCCTGAAAACTCTCATGGACAGAGGAGTCTGGTGGGTTACAGTCCAAAGGATCACAAAGAGTCAGATATGACTGAGTGACTGAAAATGCATCTTTAGGAAAGGCGGATAATATACATACCTTTGCAGGCAAATTTCAAGGTGTAGTATGAATACATGGGCTGAACATCCCAGATCACTCAGGGGACTATGGAAAATTTCCACAGAAAATTCACATACAAGGAGATATCTGAAATCTACATGAGGATTAGTCCAATGAATGGGAATGAACAGTGGGAAGAATTTTCTACAAAGAAGGAACAGCACATGAGAAGCCTTGGAGACAAGCAGGCACAGTACATTCTCAGGGAACTTAAATAAATTCTATGTGGCTGATACATAGGAGGTGAGTGGAGGAGACCAATGTGAGAAGTAAAGCTGGAACAATAAGCAGGGATTAGGCCATATCCATAGCATGTTAGTGTGATATGGAGCTTGAGCTTTTCCTTATCACAGGGAGGAGTGTAGAAAGCTATTAGGCTAGGGAATGGCTGATTTAAGTCTGCACTTATGAAATCCCTTTGAGGCAGCATTACTTATTGCAAGGGTCAAATGAGGCAGAAAGAACAATTGGTGGTACTTACACTAGTATTATCTAGTTAAGCGGTGACAGAAACTTTGATTAAGGCATAATGATGGAAATGGAGAAAAATGAACAGAATGTTACAATGGATGAAGAATTGGCTGATTTTAGTCATTGATTATCTATTGCAAAGGATAAAAATGAGTCTATTGCAAAGGATAAAAATGAGTCTTGAATTATACTCAGGATTCTGATTCAGGGAACTGGGAAAATGATTGTGACGTTGACTTAGGTGACAAAAGAGAAGCTGCAGCCACTCAGATGAACGAGGAGTTTGGATTTTGATTTGGTAAGAATGAGGTGGCTAGAAACTTAAAAGTGTAAATATCCAGGAGCGTTGGGATATGTGAATCTGAAACTTTGGAGAGTCTTCTAAAATAGGGAAGAGAGTTGAAAACGTGATGGTGATGATAATGGAAGGTGAAAGAGAATAACATTGTTCATGGAACTGGATTAGGATCAAGGATGGAAGAACACCAAAGTTTAATTAGAGGAAATAGAGGGGCCTGTGAAGGAAAACGTTTCAGCCAGAGAGAGGATGAGGATCAAGAGGATGTTTCACAGGCCTAGAGGAAGAGAGAATTTTAACAGCATCAAATGCCACAGAAAAGACTGGAAAGGAGCACAGGAAAGACCCACGACAATCTTGGGAAAAACAGTTTCTATTATGAAGAAGTGACAGTTCTAGAAAGGGAAGAGTGAATAAAAAGGCTTGGGACAAGCAGACACAGCGCAGTGCTTAGAGAATGATCAAGGAGACCAGTGTGAACAGTTAAACCTGGGACCACACCCAGAGAGGAGTCGGTGATGAGTGTGTGGGGTGGCAGAAGACTGCAAAGAAAACTTTCAAAAAGCTGTGCTACAGAGAAGGAGGAGAGAGCAGGCGTTCAGTATCCATCAGTAACATTTTAGGATTAGTGTGTGTGTGTTGTTTTTTTTTAAATAAGATGAGAGAGGCTTAAACATGTTAAGCATCATGGGGAGGAGCCAGTAGAGAAGTAAAGGTTGAAGATCAAGGGTTGGCCTGTAAGGGTGTGGTTGCTGCTGGAGACAAGGGATGTGTGGCCCAGTGAAGTGAAGCACATGTGTGTGCTATTAGAGCGGAAATGAGAGGCTCACAACAGGAAACAGTGTGATTGTGGCTCCCCCATTGGGAAGGTTCAACCAGAGGTATTATCTCCCAGTTTAACTGGGTGGGAGTCTGGCTAAAATATGGGTACATTTCAGAGCAGAACTATTATTTCATAAATAAGTGTAAAAGATATGCTAAAAGGTGGAAAATTATTTTTCCCATCAGCCTCATGTAGAATGATCTAGGCAGCCTCTGGAAAAGAAAATGCCATTTATTGTATGAAGCTATAATAGTCATCAGGTACTTTTAGAAATGACATGGTCAGAGCCGTGGTGTATGAGCAAAGATAGCAGTTTCCCTGTGTCCAAAAGAATAGAAGTCACTCCCTCCCCCTTGTTAAGGGGATAAGAAGCTGGCATAAGTGAAGATTCCATTTGCAATCACTTGAAAATGATGCAGAAACTTGTGATACCCAAGAGATGATCGAGACTTATATTTCAATTACTTTTAAGGAGCTACATTGTCCAGATTGGAAAGGAGGACTTATCGCACTATCCGTTCAGTTCAGTTGCTCAGTTGTGTCCGACTCTTTGCAACCCCATGAACCTCAGCACGCCAGGCCTCCCTGTCCATCACAAACTCCCAGAGTCCACCCAAACTCATGTCCATCGAGTCGGTGATGCCGTCCAGCCATCTCATCCTCTGTCATCCCCTTCTCCTCCTGCCCCCAATCCCTCCCAGCATCAGGCTCTTTTCCAATGAGTCAACTCTTCGCATCAGGTGGCCAAAGTATTGGAGTTTCAGCTTCAGCATCAGTCCCTCTAATGAACACCAAGGACTGATCTCCTTTAGGATGGACTGGTTGAATCTGCTTGCAGTCCAGGGGACTCTCAAGAGTCTTCTCCAACACCACAGTTCAAAAGCATCAATTCTTCGGCGCTCAGCTTTCTTCACAGTCCAACTCTCACATCCATACATGACCACTGGAAAAACCATAACCTTGACCAGATGGACCTTTGTTGGCAAAGTAATGTCTCTGCTTTTTAATATGCTGTCTAGATTGGTCATAACTTTCCTTCCAAGGAGTAAGTGTCTTTTAATTTCATGGCTGCAATCACCATCTGCAGTGATTTTGGAGCCCCCCAAAATAAAGTCTGACACTGTTTCCACTGTTTCCCCATATATTTCCCATGAAGTGATGGGACCAGATGCCATGATCTTAGTTTTCTGAATGTTAAGCTTTTAAGCAAACTTTTTCACTCTCCTCTTTCACTTTCATCAAGAGGCTTTTTAGTTCCTCTTCACTTTCTGCCATAAGTGTGGTGTCATCTGCATATCTGAGGTTATTGATGTTTCTCCCAGCAATCTTGATTCCAGCTTGTGCTTCTTCCAGCCCAGCATTTCTCACGAAGTCCTCTGCATATAAGTTAAATAAGCAGGGTGACAATGTACAGCCTTGATGTACTCCTTTCCCTGTTTAGAGCCAGTCTATTGTTCCATGTCCAGTTCTAACTGTTGCTTCCTGACCTGCATATAGGTTTCTCAAGAGGCATATCAGGTGGTCTGGTATTCCCATCTCTTTCAGAATTTTTCACAGTTTATTGTGATCCACACAGTCAAAGGCTTTGTCAGAGTCAATAAAGCAGAAATAGATGTTTTTCTGGAGCTCTCTTGCTTTTTCGATGATCCAGCAGATGTTGGCAATTTGATCTCTGGTTCCTCTGCTTTTTCTAAAACCAGCTTAAACATCTGGAAGTTCATGGTTCACATATTGCTGAAGCCTGTCTTGGAGAATTTTGAGCATTACTTTACTACTGTGTGAGATGAGTGCAACTGTGTGGTAATTTGAGCATTCTTTGTCATTGCCTTTCTTAGGGATTGGAATGAAAACGGACCTTTTCCAGTCCTGTGTCCACTGCTGAGTTTTCCAACTCTTTGCAACCCCATGGACTGTAGCCCGCTAGGCTCCTCTGTTCATGGGATTCTCCAGGCAAGAATACTGGAGTGGGTTGTCATTTCCTTCTCTAGTTAAGCGACACATACGATTAAAGATGTAAAATGTGATATCAAAAACAAAACATTGCAGAAGAGAGTAAAAATATAGAGCTTTAGAATATATTCAACCTTAAATTGCTAACAGCTTAAATTAGATTGTTGTAGGTTGTTATAATGAAGCCGTATGGTGACCACGAATCAAAAGCCTCTAGTGAACATGCAAGATAGTGAGACAGAAATTGACTCCCACTGCTAAAAAAAGTCAGGCAACAAA
This sequence comes from Cervus elaphus, assembly GCF_910594005.1. Lineage (NCBI taxonomy): Eukaryota > Metazoa > Chordata > Mammalia > Artiodactyla > Cervidae > Cervus > Cervus elaphus. Next base: position 1,086,044 of record NC_057833.1, on the reverse strand, counting down.
TAAAGACGGCAAGTGAAGAAGGAAAGAGGTAACTCAAAACAGAAAGGAAGCAATCAACAACATTGTAATGAGTACACATCTATCAATAATTACTTCAAATATAAATGGACTTACCTCTCCAATCAAAAGACATAGAGTGGTTAAGTAGATTAAAAAAAAATCTGTATGTTGCATACAAGAGACCTACTTAAGATATAAGGACATACACAGATTGAAAGTGAAGGGATGGAAAAAAGATGCTTCATGGAAATGGAAACCAAAAGAAAACTAGAATGCCTACATTTATTTAGTATATCAGACAATAGACTGAAATGAAGGCCATAATAAGAGGCAAAGAAGGGCATTACATAATAAAGGGATCAATCCAACAACAGATATAACATTTGTAAATATTTATGCACTCAATGTAGGAACACTTAAACATATAAAGCAAATGTTAACAGACAAAAGGAAAAATAGCAATACAACAAAAATAGGGAACTTTAATACGCTACTTATCATTGGATTTAATATGCAACTTTAATATAATGCCATTATATTGGATAGGTCCATTGGATAAATATTGGATAAATATCCATTATATTGGATATTTAATATAATGCCACTTATCATTGGATAGGTCATTCAGACAGAAAGTCAATAAGGGAACATCTTCCTTAACCACCATGTCAGATGAGATGAATTTAAAAATATATACAGAACATTTCATTCAAAAGCAGCATAATAAACATTCTTAAGTGTGCAAAACAAGTCTTAATAAATTTAAGGACACTTAAGTCATATCAGCCTCTTTTCCAACCACAATAGAATGAAGCTAGAAATAAATTACAAGAAAAAAAATCACAAATTTGAGAGCTTAAACAGTATGCTACTCAACAACTGTTGAGCTGATAAAGTCAAAAGAGAAATTAAAAAATGCCTTGAGACAAATGAAAATGGAAACACAACATACTAAAATTTATGTGATTCTGTAAAAGTTTTAAGAGGTAAGTTCATAGCAATGCAGGCGTACTTTAAGAAACAAAAAAAAAATCTCAAACAATTTAACTTTTCACCTAAAAAAAAAAAAAATAGAAAAAAACAAATAAATTCCAAAGTTAGTAGAAGAAAGAAAATAACAAATATCAGCGGGTAACTAAATATAGACCAAGAAGACAAAAGAAAAGATTAATGAAATAGCTGATTTTTTGAAAATATTGAGAAAATTGACAAACCTTTAGCTAGACTCACCAAGGAAAAAAAGAGGCTTTAAATTAATAAAATCAGAAACGAAAGAGGAGATGGTACAAGTGATACCAATGAGATACAAAGGTTCATAAGGGACAACTATGAATAATCATAAACCAACAAGGTGGACAACCTAAAAGAAATAGATATGTTCTTATAAGAACACAAACATTTAAGTTTGTTTCACGATGAAACAGAAATCTGAATACAGGCATATGTTGGCAATATTGCCAATTCAATTCCAGTATACCATAACAAAGCAAAATTGCAAGAAAGCAAATCACAGATTTTTGTTTGTTTGTTTCCCAGTGCATATAAAAGTTATGTTGACATTACATTGTAGCTTATTAAATGTGCAATAGCATTATGTCAAAAAATTTACTTACCTTAATTAAAAAAATGTTATTGGTAAAAATGCCATCATCTGAGCCTTCAGCAAGTCAAGATAGTAACATCAAAGATCACTAGTCACAAATTATTATGATGTACATAAATAACAATATAATAATGCAAAACTTGGAAATACTGTTAGAATTACCAAAATGTGATACAGAGGCAAGATGCGAGAAAACATTATAGGAACAATGGCACCGACAGATTGCTGGATGCAGGATCACACAAACCTTCAATTTGGAAAAAATAAAAGCAGTGTCCGCAAAGCACAATAAAACCGAGTTATGTCTGTAGCCCAAATAGTAAGGGTCCTGAATCAGTAATCAAAATTATCCCAATTAGCAGAAGTCCAGGTCAAGATGGCATCACTGATGAATTCTACCAAATAGTCAAGGAAGCATTAATGCCAATATTTCTTAAAATTTTCCATAAAAGAGGAAAGGGAACATTTCCAAACTCATTTTACAAGGCTAGCATTCCCTGGATGTTAAAACCAGACAAAGATACCAGAGAAAATTACAGGCCAGTGTTCCTGATGAACATAGATGCAAACATCCGCAGCAAAATATCAGCAAACTGAATTTAACAATACACTGAAAGAATCAAACACCATGATCAAGTAGGATTTATTCCAGGGATGCAAGAATGGTTCAACATCTGCAAATCAATCAATGTGATAAGCCACACTAGCAAAATGAAGGATGAAAATAATTATAGTTTCATTAAATGCAAAAATAGCATTTGACAAAACTCATATCCATTTATGATAAAAACTCCCAACAAAGTGGGTGGAGAGTGAGTATGTCTCAATATAAAAAAGACAAGCCTGTAGTTAACATCATACTTATGGTGAAAGGCTGAAAGATTTTGCTCTGATATCAGGAATAAGACAGTTCATTCAACATAGTACTAGTCAGAAGAATTAGGCAAGCAAAAGAAAAGACATTCAAGTCAGAAGAAAGTAGTAAAACTGTCTTTATTTGCAGAAGACATGATATTATGTATAGAAACCTCAAAAACTCCAATAAATAATAAGCAAATTCAGTAAAGTTGTAGGAGACAAAGTCAGTATATAAAATTCTATTGTATTTCTATACATTAATGACAAACTATAAGAGATATTAAGAAAACAACTTAATTTATAATACAATTGCATCAAAAAGAATAAAATGCCCAGGAATAAATTTACCTAAGAAGATGAAAGACCTATACACCAAAAATTAGAATCCATAGGTGAAAGAAATCAAAGAAAACACAAATGAACAGAAAGATATTTGGTGCTGGGGGTTGGAAGAATTAACATTGTTAAATTAGCCAAACCAGCTAAGGCAATTTATAGTTTCAATGAAATTTCTATCAAAATTCTAAAGTCAATTTTTAGAGAAATAAGCAATCCTAAAATTTGTATGGAATCACAAAAGATACCAATAGCAAAAGAAACTTTGCAAAAGAACAGCAAAGCTGGAAGCATTCATACTTTCTGATTTCAGATTATATTAAGAGTACATGTGATAAAAACAGACACATTGATAAATGGATAGAATAGGGAGCCCAGGACTAAAGCCATGCTACATGGTCAATCAACTGGACACGGCTGAAGCCACTTAGCATGCATGCATTGGAGAAGGCAATGGCAACCCACTCCCGGGTTCTTGCCTGGAGAATCCCAAGGGCAGAGGAGCCTGGTGGGCTGCCATCTACGGGGTCGCGTAGAGTCGGACACAACTGAGGTGACTTAGCAGCAGCAGCAATTTACAACCAAGGGGCCAAGAACATACAATAGGGAAGGAGAGTCTGTTTAAAAGATGATGATAGGAAAACTGAGATCCTATTTTATACTATACATAAAAATCAACTCAATACGGATTAAAAACTTGAACACAAGATCTGTAACAAGAAGTCTCTTTTAAGAAAACATCAAGCACAAGTTTCCTTGACATCAGTTCTGTTGATGACTTTTTGTATTTGACACTAAAAGGAAAGACAACAAAAGCAGAAATAAATAAATGGGACTGTATCAAACTAAAAAGTTCTGTACAGTAAAGGAAACCATCAACAAAAAGAAATGGCCATCTGTATAATGTGAGAAAATGTTTGCAAAACATATATCTGATAAAGGGTTAATGCCTTGTATGTACACACACACACACACAAACTCATACAACTCAATAGCAGAAGGCAAGAAACAAAATAAAATAGAAAAAATCCCATAACCAATCCTATTAAAAAGTAGGCAGAGGATCTCAAAAGACACTTTTCTAAAGAACAAAAAATGGCCAACAGGTACATGAAAAGATTCTCCATATCACTAAGCAAATGAAACTGCAATGAGGTATCACCTCACACCTTATAATGGCTGTTTAGTTGCTAAGTCATGTCTGACTCTTGCAACCCCATGGACTGTAGCCTGTCAGGCTCCTCTGTCCATAGAATTTTCCAGGCAAGAATACTGGAGTGGGTTGCCATTTCCTTCTCCAGAGGATCTTCCTGATTCAGGGATAGAATCCATGTTTCCTGCACTGGCAGGAGGATTCTTTACCACTGAGCCACAGGGAAGCCCCATTATGTCATATACCTGAAAATAATATAGTATTGGATGTCAACAATAACTAATATTTTTTCATTCACTCTCAGACAACTCTAGAGAACCTGTAATTTCCTAATGTATCCCCATCTAAAATTGAAAAATGACTAAACTAGTGCTTTGACAATTGAGATTTTTATTTGAAATGTCTTCCTTATTGACTATGAGAATGTTTTAGGCAGAATTCTAAAATGTCCCTCAAGATTACTGCTTACTATGTATACAATTCTGTATAATTCCTAAAAGTATAAATCTAATGAGATATTATTCTTGTGATTAGGTTAAGTTACATGGTAAAATTGACTTTAAGAAAGGAAGTGGATCTGATCTAATCAGAAGAAATTTGAAGTTGTGAGAGGGATTTGACCAGGGAAGATTCTCCACTGTTGATTTTGAAAATGGGGGAGTGGGCGTCAATTGGCAGGGCATGTGAGCAATCCTTAGGAAATGTTGTTATCCCCTAGCTGACAGTCAACAACTAAATGCAGACCATGGGCCTCCTGTCACAAGGAATTGAACTCTGACGACAACACTGAATAAGCTTAGAAGCAGATTCTACTCCAAATTACCAGCATTCAGTCTGACACTTTGATTTTAGCCTTTAGTGAGACCTTGAGCATAGAACCCAATCATATGGTGCTCAGACTTCTGACTTAGAAAACCTGAGCTAATAAATGAGTATAAGCCATTAAGTTTGTAGTAATTTGTTATGTAGAAAAAAAGATTACTACAAAAACCTTTGATAAATTACATAATGATTCTGTTTTCTCATCAGTAGAATGATGGTAAGAATAGTATTATGCATTTGTGCTGAAGATTAAATAAAACAATTAAAATAAGCTTTTAGCTGAGTGTTCCATAAATGTTCGTTTCTATCTTATTGTGTTGTTTTGAAGATTCAATGAAGTAATACCTAAAAAGTTCTCAGCATAGTGCCCAATACCTAGTAACTGCATAACAATGTAATCAATTTATTATTATTAGTGATGAAAAAGCAATATGGATTTTCCTTAGACAACTTAGCATTCTCTTGTATTCATTCTTTCATTTGAAATCTTAATTTTGACTGAAAGTTAATAACCTTCAAGAGCTGACTCATTGGAAAAGACATTGATGCTGGGAAAGACTGAGGGCAGGAGGAGAGGGGGGCAACAGAGGATGAGATGGTTGGATGGCATCATCGACTCAACGGACATGAGTTTGAGCAAACTCCAGGAGATAGTGAAGGTCAGGGAAACCTGGTGGGCTGCAGCTCATGGGGTCGCAGAGTCAGATACAACTTAGCAACTGATAAACAAAAACATGGCCTTAAAGTGAGCCTTTTATTTTTCAAGCCAAAGGATGGGTTACTGGGTAACCCAAGTATTATTCAATATCTGCGTCCATAAGCATGAAACTCAGATAATTAGCAACTTCTTCTCCAAGGAAAAGGTTAATTTGGAAACAAGATTTTGCATCATGCATTTTGAGTGGGGGTATCTCCATCTGTACTGAGGTTCATCTGTTCTCCATAAAGATGATTACAACCTACAAACATATATTGAAAAATAAATCCTCAGAGTCTACTCTTTTTACAGTGACAGGGGGGATTGCCCTGTTTTATCTTAAACTAAAGGAATGCAACTTTTCATATCAATATTATGCTTGATATCAATTATCAAACCTTTTAGGAAAAGAAACACAAGAAAGTCTGAATCAGAAAACATTCTTAGCTATATATTTTTATTTAATCCAGAGAAATCAGGGCCTGCCCTTCATTAGGTTGTTACTCCCAAGAATTCAAATGTAGCAGCTTACTTGAAGACAAGCATGACTGAATATATTTGGGTTTCTAGAGTTAAAAAAAAATATTACATTAAGACTCATGATTGAGTTCACACTATGTCTCTAAAGCAAGCACACATTTCAATGTCACTGTCTGTCACCTTACAATAACAGAAAACATCTGTATAATGGCCTATAACATTACACGCTGCATTACAATTAGAAATGTGCTGAAGTGGTGGATTGGGGGTTTATTTATGGTCCATGAAATAAAAGATTCTAGGAGTTTCTCATGAAAACTCAATAGTTCAAGGAAATAAAATATTTGAGTGCAACAATTACATTTTAAATGATATTATCACTAAAGAAACTTAGAACAGCCAAAAAGCTGAAATATTAGTTTTAAGAGAAACCCATTACTAGTTGGCTGGAAGTCTTTATTATTGGAAAGGCAAATAATGACAGAGAATTATGAAAAACTCATCCTGTCTTCTAGGTTCATATAATTTCTGTAACAGAGTAAAATTTCTCTTATTTGCTCATAAAATCAAGTCTCAGAAAGTTTATGGTGAGAGCAAATGGATTGAAAACCTTGAATTTTTTTTTAAAGAAGGACAAAAAAAGATCTTTGGCCATGTTGTCATAAAAACTGGGAAGTTTGAGTAGAGGCAATTCACAAACTGTTTCTAACAGGAGTCAAAGTTACCCTGCAAAAAAATCTCCATGTGTGAGAGCAAATAATTACAGTTCCTGAACAACATGTACTTCATTTCCAGATTACAGGCAATTGTATACACATTTAAATTTGTTTATTTTGCATGCATAATCTCATATTCATGAAGATAATTTAATCATTTGTACTTGATGTGTAGGAAAATTATGGTGTCTAATCATGCTTCCAGATTTCTCAAAGTTTTGCCCTGCTGTGGGAAAAATCTGTGTCATTCCTAACAAAAAGCTTTCATCTAACTTTAGTAATCCTGAAAACCAAAAGAACAGCAATAGTCAATGACTTTATTAGGTGATTTATTGTATTTATGATAGAAAAATCCAATAGATTTTATTACATTTGAAGACTTGGCCATGAATTTCTATGTTACTGAATTCGTAGAAATCTATTATCCTTTAAATTCCTAAAGACTAGGTTTATAAAACAGAGCTATATTTCCCCAATTTTTTTATGGTACTAAAATGTCAAATTTTAAACAGTGATTGTGTGAAAATTCAAATCTTTTAGCTTGTTTTGTATTCATGTACTTGTTCAAAACGTTTCCACAGTAGACTTACATGCTATTTTAGTACTGATTGCTGGTTGGTTTTCAGAATGGATTCAGGTTTCTTCCAAACTAACCTAAAAGAGAGAGGAATTTTGGTATTCCCTCAATTAAATATGCACCATTTGTAATGATTTTGCATATGACTATACCAAACAGCCAGGGAAGAGCACAGTGCTGTCAATCAACACACAATGGAAAGGGGCCAGCGCCATAGTCCTGTCTACTGGTGACGAAGACTATGCGATCCATGTGCCTGTGATGTGCTACTTAAGGACATGCAGTCATCATGTTATTATAGTCTTGACTTCAGAGAGAACAGTGAGGCTACTAAAAGGTATCTGGATTTGAATATATAGTTCAAGAAAAGCATACATCTTTAGTACTTAAAATATATTTTAAAGGGATATTGCCAGGCAAGTAATGGATTTGAACAAACTTGGATTTTAAACATCTTATTCTGATATAAGCAAAATATTATTTAACATCACTCAGTTCAGTTCAGTTCAGTTCAGTCACTCAGTCATGTCCAACTCTTTGCAACCCCATGAACCATAGCACGCCAGGCCTCCCTGTCTATCACCAACTCCTGGAGTCCACCCAAACTCATGTCCATTGAGTCGGTGATGCCATCCAACCATCTCATCCTCTGTTGTCCCCTTCTCCTCCTGTCCTCAATCTTTCCCAGCATCAGGGTCTTTTCAAATGAGTCAGCTCTTCACATCAGGTGGCCAAAGTATTGGAGTTTCAGTTTCAATATCAGTCCTTCCAATGAATATTCAGGGTTAACATCGCTGCAACATCCCAATTAATTAAATGGGGGAAGAATAATCCCTTTGATTTATAGAACAAAGAAAAGAGAAAAGGAGAAATAATAGAAAGGATGGATCAGAGGTAAAAGAAAGGAGGGAGAGGAAATGTGGATTATTTAATCACTTTGAGTTCACTTAAATAAACATGTGGAAAACATAGGTTACAAAAATCTCATGGTGCTGTTAATCTAACACATACCAATGTCTGTAGAAAATGTGTTAATATATGGGAAATCAGCCCAATCTCTGTCCCACATTGTGTGAGGCAGTGGGCTTAGGCAAGGTCTTCTAGGGACCGTCTATTTATAGTTAAAGGAAGATTTCTTTTACATTTAATATTAGTATGTTGGAAGTGTATATATATATATATATATATATGTATATATGCACTATTTTATGGTAATCAACTTTCAATAACTGTTTCAAAGACCAATGACTTTTCAAAGAGTTCATTCTTATACTTAAGATAGTTTAGCTCAGGCGTGTCTGACTCTTTGTGACCCCATGGACTGCAGCACTCCAGGCTTCCCTGTCCATCACCAACTCCCGGAGTCTACTCAAACTTGTGTCCATCACTTCAGTGATGCCATCCAACCATCTCATCCTCTGTCGTCACCTTTTCCTATAATCTTTCCCAGCATCAGCGTCTTTTCCAAAATATTTTGCTTATATCAGTTCTTCACATCAGGTAGCCTAAGTATTGGAGTTTCAGCTTCAACATCAGATCTTCCAATGAATATTCAGGGTTGATTTCCTTTAGGGTTGACTGGTTTGATCTCCTCACTGTCCAAGGGACCCTCAAGAGTCTTCTCCAACACCGCAGTTCAAAAGCATCATTTCTTCAGTGCTCAGTTTTCTTTATAGTCCAACTTTCACATCCATACATGACTACTGGAAAAACCATAGCTTTGGCTAGATGGACCTTTGTTGGTAAAGTAATGTCTCTGCTTCTTAATATGCTATCTAGGTTGGTCATAACTTTCTTTCCAAGGAATGAGCAGCTTTTAATTTCATGGCTGCAATCACCATCTGCAGTGATTTTGGAGCCCAGAAAAACAAAGCCAGCCACTGTTTCCACTGTTTCCCCATCTATTTGCCATGAAGTGATGGGACCAGATGCCATGATCTTACTTTTCTATATGTTTAGCTTTAAGCCAACTTTTTCCACTCTCCTCTTTCACTTTCATCAAGAGGCTCTTTAGTTCTTCACTTTCTGCCATAAGGGTGGTGTCATCTGCATATCTGAGATTACTGATAATTCTTCCAGCAATCTTGATTCCAGCTTGTGCTTCATCCAGCCTGGCATTTCTCATGATGTACTCTGCCTATAAGTTAAAGAAGCAGGGTGACAAAATACAGCCTTGATGTACTCCTTTCCCGATTTTAAACCAGTTTGTTGTTCCATGTCTAGTTCTAACTGCTTCTTCTTGACCTGAATACAGTTTTCTCAGGAGGCAGGTCAGATGGTCTTGTATTCCCATCTCTTTAAGAATTTTCCACAGTTTGCTGTGATCCACATAGTCAAAGGCTTTGGCGTAGTCAATAAAGCAGAAGTAGATGTTTTTCTGGAACTCTCTTGTTTTTTCGATAATCCATGGATGTTGGCAATTTCATCTCTGGTTCCTCTGCGTTTCCTATATCCAGCTTGAACGTCTGAAAGTTCATGGCTCATGTACTGTTGAAGCTTGGCTTGGAGAATTTTGAACATTACTTTGCTAGTGTGTGAGATGAATGCAAAATGCTGAAATCTCTCCCCAGACTCAGGAAAATGCTTCATCATTTGCATTATAAAGCACATAACTGAAAAAAAAAAAAAAGGCTGGGTAGACATAATTTAGTTGATAAAATGAGAGCCAGGAATTTGAGTTGATACACTACTTTAAAATACTAGGTGAATTTAATCATTCAATTTAAAATTCAACCTGCCCCATTTCCTCTACTCACATTCCTGATTTCTGTTATCCTGCAAATACTTTTTTAAAAATATAAAACAATACAGAGTGTTCTTTGGCTGTGGTTTAAAGTGTGTATTTTCAGCTAGAATGCATATTCCTGAAGTTTTTATTTGTGCAGTAATGGGTGTTTGTGGGCAGATTGACTCATTTTGCTAGAATCAGATTATGGTGAGTGGCGTGGTAACAATTGTGTATGCCATGCTTTTTTAGTATTGTTTATTAATGAGATCTAGTTCCCTTTAAATATATGGTATACCATAAAGTCACTCTCTAAAATTTTATTTTTCAACAATGTGAACCCTATGTTTATTACTGTGCATTCAGTTCCTACACAGTATCTAATAGTTCCTTGATGCATACTCATTAAATGAATAAAATATCATAGTGATTGTCAAAAGGCAACATAGAATTAAATAAATAAATAGGAATTATAAGCAGTGAGTTTACTAATTCACAGAAAAAGAGAAATAAAGTGGTTTAGAACACCCTCATCATGGAAGTAAAATTTTTCACGAATAAGGATTCTATAAAATTTTACACGCCCTTCTGTAACTTTTTGGCCTTATGCCTAAATAACTCATTATTTACTGACAACTTTTCTTTAATTGATCCAAATTTTAATTTAAGTAAATGTTTGTAAAATCAGTTTTGTGGCTGGAGGACCTATATCACTCTTTAAATATAAGAGTAAAGTGGACATACATGATTTTAAAAAAGTAGAGTTGCTATGTTTCAGCCAGACAGCGTTTCACTGAAACATCTAAGCTTGAAGCAGACGAGTGAGTGTTAGAGATATGTTAAAAATAAACTAAGGTCAAATTTGACATTAGTCAGAAAGACTGAACAGAGAATCAAGCTTTCAGTGAGTGCTCTAAAATTTCAATTCTTTGTACCAACATTAGGACCTCCTGTACAACCTCAAATAATCTTATGTTCTACAGAAGCGTGCACACCCACACTTCAGAAAAGATCTAGAAAGCAGCAAATGACAAGATTGTGAAGTACTATGCAAAGATGAAGAAGACAGGGAGACATTTACTGATGTCCTCTATTAAAAACATTCTGTAAAGTAATAAATGTTTGTCCTATAATTCTTCTCTGACTATGGTATCTCCTGATGTGTGTAACACCTCTACAGAATCGTTACGACTGAATATGATAGAAATAGTGGATCAAGATTATTTGTTATATTTTATTATTTCCTAATGAAACCTCTAATATTTATTTTTATTTGTTTATCTGGCCACACCAAGGTGCAATATGGGATCTTAATTCACTGAGCAGGGAATCCATGCCCCCTGCACCAGAAGCGCAGAGTCTTAACCACTGGACTGCCAGAGAAGTCCTAATCTCTATTTTTAACCAACTGCATATTCAGCATATTCACATGGTAGAAAATTCAAAATCCAAGTGTTTTCCATGAAGGCTATTCCACAATGGCATATAATAAAATTCTTTCTTCTGTCCCTATCTCCGAGTCATTCAATTTGCCCCCAAATATTAACAACAATTTTAAACAGACGTTAGGGTACAGTATACATTGTTCTATAAATTGCTTTATTTACTTAACAATATATCTTAAGAACACTCTCAAAACAGTATGGTGCTGGCACAAAAATAGAAATGCAGATCAGTGGAACAGGATAGAAAGCCTAGAAATAAACCCATCCATCTATGGTCAATTGATCTATGACAAAGGAGGCAAGACTACAGAATGTTGGAAAGACAGTTTCTTCAACAAATGGTATTAGGAAGATTGGAGAGCTATATTTGAAAAAATGAATTTAGATCATTCCTTGACACCATACACAAAACCAAGCTCAAAATGGATTAAAGATCTAAGTGTGAGACTGGACACTATAAAACTCCTAGAGGAAAACATAGGCAGGATAATCTCTGACATAAATCACAGCAATATCCTTTTCAATTCATCTCCAAGAATAATGGAAATAAAAACAAACAAACAAAAAAAACAAATAGGATCTATTTAAACTCAAAAGTTTTTGCACAGTAAAGGAAACAATAAACAAAAAATACCCCACAGATTGGGAGAAAATAGGTTTCGCAAATGATATGACCAACAAGGTATTAGTCTCCAAAATTTACAAACAATTCATGATGCTCAACAGCAGCAAAACAGATACCAAGTCAAAACGTGGGTAGAAGACGGACACAGACATTTCTCCAAAGAAGACATATAGATGGCCAAGAGGCATATGGAAAGATGTTTAACATTGCTAATTATCAGAGAAATGCAGATCAAAACTACAACGAGACACCACCTCACACCAGCCAGAATGGCTATCATCAAATCTACAAACAGTAAATACTAGAGAGGGTATGGAGTGAGGGAACGCTTCTACACTGTTGGTGCGAATGTCAATTGGTACGGCCACTGTGGAGAACAGTATGGAGGGTCCTCAAAAAATGAAAAAAAGAGCTACCATGAGACCCTTCAATCCCACCACTGGGCATGTATCCAGGAAAACATGATCTGAAAGGAGACACGCACCCCAAAGTTCACTGCAGCACTTTTTACAATAGTCAAGAAATGGAAGAAACCTAAATGTCCATAAATAGAGGAATGGATACAGAAGTGTGGTGCATATATGCAATGGCATGTTACTTAGCCATTAAAAATAGTAAAATGATGCCATTTGCAGCAAAATGGATGGACCTGGAGATTGTCAGACTGACTGAAGTAAGTCAGAGAAGGAGAAACGTCATATGACATCCCTTATATGTGGAATCTAAAAAGGAATGACACAAATGAACTTACTCACAAAACAGAAACAAACTCGCAGACTTAGAGAATGAGCTTATTCTCTGCCAGGGGATGAATGGGTGGAAGGGGTAGTTACAGAGTTTGAGATGGATATGTATACAGCACTATATTTACAACGGATAACTGAAAGAGACATACCCTATAGCACGTAGAACTCTGCTCAGTGTTATGTGGCAGCCTGGAATGGAGAGGAGTTTGGGGGAGAATGGATACAGATACACAGCAAGTCCCAATTGTTAATTGGCTAAATCCCAATACAAAATAAAAAGTTATTCCCTCTCAAAGGAAAAAGAAGTTTTAGTTAAGGAAAGTGCTTTAGTTAAAGTAGGAAAGGCTGCTAAATGACAAACAGAGCCCCCATAATCATTGGCTTAAAGGACAAGGAAGTGATTTCTCATTCAAGAACAGTCAAAGTAAGCCATCCTAGTGATTGAGTAGCTCTATGTCACAGAAGTGAAAAGTATAGCTAAAGCGTTAGTCACTCAGTCATGTCCAACTCTTTATGATCCCACGTACTATATAGCCTGCCAGGCTCCTCTGTCCACAGAATTCTCCTGGTAAGAATACTGAAGATGGTAGCCATTCCCTTTTTCAGGGGATCTTCCTGACCCAGGGATCGAATCCGAGTCTCCTCCATTGCCAGGTAGAGTCTTCACTGACTGAGCCCCTGGGGAAGCCCTGTGTCACAGAGGCTGGTGGTAACTATGCTGTTATAAATACATGACTTCCAAGGTCATCCTCACAGCCCCACTCTAGAGAGTAGGTGACAGAGTGAAGGCCAAGGGTCAGAGATTTTCTCTTAGTCAAACATGTTGCAAATATCCTTTTCATTCACATGTTAGTGATAGAGTGTAATCACGTGACTACACCTAGTGGGAATAAAGGCTGGGAAAAGCAGTCTTTGCTGGGGTACCATATCCCAGTTTTAACTCTATTATGATTTTGGTAAACAGCAAGATACATATTTATGTTTATTGAATAAATTAAAAAAATACACATAATTTCAGAAATATTTAAATTATTTCTGTGATATATTTGTAGCTAACTTTAACTGAGGTTCATCTGAAAAGTTTTAACAAGGTTACACAGTCATGTAATTCTCACGATAATTGTGATATTGAACATTTCCATCAACCAAGAATGTTCCACATCCCCACTGTAGCCACTCTTCTTCCTTGACCCCTCCCTCTGATCACAAATCATATATTTTCTGTCATAATAGTTTGGTACTTCTAAAGAATTTCATATAATGGAATTATGTAGTATCTTGCCTTGTGTGTCTGGCTTCTTCCATTTAGAAAAATGCTTTTGAGATTCGTCCACATTTTATAGTGTCTCACCAGTTTGTTCTTTTTATTCCTGGTAAATGCATTATAGTTTTTTATTCCTTTACCAGTAAAGAGCTTTTGAGTTGTTTCCAGCATTATTGTTATCACTGAACATTAATATTGAAATCTAACCTCTTAATAAAAATTTTAGTGTACAATAGTGATTAACTATAGACATGATGTTCTATAGCATTTCTCTAGACCTTATTCATCTTGTATAACTGAAAATTTACACCCAAGTCCATATTCCCATCATCCTTCAGCCCCTGGAAACTACCATTCCATTCTGTTTCTACTATTTGACTAGTTTTGATTCCTCATATAAGTGAAAATATGCAATGTTTCTTCTTCTGTGACAGGCTTATGTTACTTTGCAAAATACCCTTGTTTCATCCACATTTATCCATTTATATGGTAAAACTGTTCAAAGTTTTAAACAATTTAAAATTTTAAAGTTTTTGATATTCTGAACAAAGCTGCTAGGAAATTCTAAACACAAGTATGCTTGTGGATGTATGTTTTCATTTTGGGGGGTAAATATCTACAATGGTGACTGCTTGGTCATATGATAAGTATATATTTACCTTCTAAAAAGCTGCCAAGTTGTTTTGAAAGTGGCTCTTCTGTTTTTCTTTTCTTTTTTAAAATTAATTTATTTTAATTGGAGGCTAAACACTTTACAGTATTGTGCTGGTTTTTGCCATACATTGACATGAATCAGTCATGGGTGTACATGTGTACCCCTGTCCCAAACCCCCCTCACACCTCCCACCCCATCCCATCCCTCTGGGATGTCCCAGTGCACTGGCTTTGAGTGCCCTGTCTCATGCATGGAACTTGGACTGCTCATCTATTTCACATATGGTAATATACATGTTTCAATGTGATTCTTTCAAATCATCACACCCTCGCCTTCTCCCACAGAGTCCAAAAGTCTGTTCTTTATACCTGTGTCTCTTTTGCTGTCTTGCATATAGGGTTGTCATTACTGTCTTTATAAATTCCATATATATGTGTTAATATACTGTATCAGTGTTTTTCTTTCTGACTTACTTCACTCTGTATAATAGGCTCCAGTTTCATCTACCTCATTAGAACTGACTCAAATGCATTCTTTTTAATGGCTGAGTAATATTCCATGGTGTATATGTACCACAGCTTTCTTATCCATTCTTCTGCTGTTGGGCATCTAGGTTGCTTCCATGTCCTGGCTATTGTAAACAGTGCTGCGATGAACATTGGGGTGCACGTGTCTCTTTCAGATCTGGTTTCCTCGGTGTGTATGCCCAGCAGTGGGATTGCTAGGTCATATGGCAGTTCTATTTCCAGTTTTCTAAGGAATCTCCACACTGTTTTCCATAGCGGCTGTACTAGTTTGCATTCCCACCAACAGTGTAAGACAGTTCCCTTTTCTCCACACACTCTCCAGCATTTATTGTTTGTAGACTTTTTGATAGCAGCCAATCTAAATGGTGAGAGATGATGCCTTATTGTGGTTTTGGTTTGCATTTCTTTGATAATGACTGATGCTGAGCATTTTTTCACGTGTTTGTTAGCCATCTGTATATCTTCTTTAGATAAATGTCTATTTAGATCTTTGGCCTACTTTTTGATTGGGTCATTTATTTTTCTGGTATTGAGTTGCATGAGCTGCTTGTATATTTTTGAGGTTAATTCTTTGTCAGTTGCTTAGTTTCCTATTATTTTTTCCCATTCTAAAGGCTGCCTTTTCACCTTGCTTATAGTTTCCTTCATTCTGAAAAAGCTTTTAAGTTTAATTAGGTCCCAAATTCAGACTTAAATTGAAGAAAGTGGAGAAAACCACTAGATCATTCAGGTATGACCTAAAGCAAATCCCTTCTAATTATACAGTGGAAGTAATAAATAAATTTAAGAGACTAGATCTGATAGACAGAGTTGCTGATGAACTATAGACGGAGGTTCGTGACATTGTACAGGAGACAGGGATCAAGACCATCCCCAAGAAAAAGGAATGCAAAAAAGCAAAATGGCTGTTGAAGAGGCCTTACAAATAGCTGTGAAAAGCAAGGGAGAAAAGGAAAGATATACCCATTTGAATGCAGAGTTCCAAAGAATAGCAAGGAGAGATAAGAAAGCCTTCCTCAGAGATCAATGCAAAGAAACAGAGGAAAACATTAGAATGGGAAAGACTAGAGTCTCTTCAAGAAAATTAGAGATACCAAGGGAACATTTCATGCAAAGACAGGCACAATAAAGGACAGAAATGGCATGGACCTAACAGAAGCAGAAGATATTAAGAAGAGGTGGCAAGAATACACAGAAGAACTGTACAACAAAGATCTTCATGACCCAGATAATCATGATGGTGTGATCACTCAACTAGAGCCAGACATTCTAGAATGTGAAGTCAAGTGGGACTTAGGAAGCATTGCTACGAACAAAGCTAGTGGAGGTGATGGAATTCCAATTGAGCTATTTCAAATCCTAAAAGATGATGCTGTGAAAGTGCTGTACTCAATATGCCAGCAAATTTGGAAAACTCAGCAGTGGCCACAGGACTGGAAAAGGTCAGTTTTCATTCCAATCCCTAAGAAAGGCAATGACAAAGAATGCTCAAACTACTGCACAATTGCACTCATCTCACACGCTAGTAAAGTAATGCTCAAAATTCTTCAAGCCAGGCTTCAGCAATACGTGAACTGTGAACTTCCAGATGTTCAAGCTGGTTTTAGAAAAGGCAGAGGAACCATAGATCAAATTGCAACATCTGCTGGATCATCAAAAAAGCAAGAGAGCTCCAGAAAGACATATATTTCTGCTTTATTGACTCTGACAAAGCCTTTGACTGTGTGGATCACAATAAACTGTGGAAAATTCTGAAAGAGATGGGAATACCAGACCACCTGACCTGCCTCTTGAGAAACCTGTATGCAGGTCAGGAAGCAACAGTTAGAATCAGATATGGAACAACAGACTGGTTCCAAATAGGAAAAGGAGTATGTCAAGGGTGTTTATTGTCACCCTGTTTATTTAACTTATATGCAGAGTACATCATGAGAAATGCTGGGCTGGATGAAGCACAAGCTGGAATCAAGATTGCTTGGAGAAATATCAATAACCTCAGATATACAGATGGCACCACCCTTATGGCAGAAAGTGAAGAACTAAAGAGCCTCTTGATGAAAAGTGAAAGAGGAGAGTTTAAAAGATGGCTTAAAACTCAACCTTCAGAAAACTAAGATCATGGCATCTGGTCCCATCACTTCATGGCAAATAGATGGGGAAACAGTGGAAACAGTGGCTGACTTTATTTTTCTGGGCTCCAAAATCACTGCGGATGGTGACTGCATCCATGAAATTACAAGGCGCTTACTCCTTGGCAGGAAAGTTATGACCAACCTAGACAGCATATTAAAAAGCAGAGACATTACTTTGCCAACAAAGGTCTGTCTAGTCATCTATGGTTTTACCAGTAGTCATGTATGGATGTGTGAGTTGGACTATAAAGAAAGCTGAGCACTGAAGAATTGATGCTTTTGAACTGTGGTGTTGGAGAAGACTCTTGAGAATCCCTTGGACTGCAAGGAGATCCAACCAGTGCATCCTAAAGGTGATCAGTCCTGAGTGTTCACTAGAAGGACTGATTTTAAAGCTGAACC
Organism: Cervus elaphus; assembly: GCF_910594005.1. Lineage (NCBI taxonomy): Eukaryota > Metazoa > Chordata > Mammalia > Artiodactyla > Cervidae > Cervus > Cervus elaphus. The sequence goes on along the minus strand of NC_057833.1, from coordinate 1,068,281 downwards.
TCCGCTACCTTGGCCACCTGATGTAAAGAGCTCACTCATTTGAAAAGACCCAAATGCTGGGAAAGATTGAAGGCAGGAGAAGCGGGGATGCCAGAGGATGAGATGGTTGAATGGCATAACCAACTCAATGGACATGAGTTTGGGTAAACTCTGGGAGTTGGTGATGGACAGGGAGGCCTGGCGTGCTGCAGTCCATAGGGTCACAGAGTTGGACATGACTGAGCAAATGAACTGAACTGAACTGAAGCTAGGTATATATTTAACCAAGATGAAAAGCTTGCACACTGATAACTGTAAGACACTGGTGAAGGAGATGGAAGATAACACATATGAATGAAAAGATATCCTCTCCTCATGGATTGGGAGAATTGTCAAAGTTAAAAGTTCATACTACCCAAAGAAATCTACAAATTAAATGAAATCCCTATCAATATTGCAATGGCATTTTTCACAGAAATAGAACAAACAATCCTAAAATTTGTATGGAACCACCAGTCCTCAAATGGCCAAAGCTGTCTTAAGAAAGAAGAAAGCTGGAAGCATCATGCTTTGATTTCAACTATATTTCAAGGCTGTAACAAACAGAGGAGTATGGCATTGGCATAAACACAGGTGTATAGATCAATGGAATAGAATAGAGAACCCAGAAGTAAATCCATGCTGATATGGTCAACTAACCTACAACAAAGGAGCCAAGAGCATACAACAGGAAAAACGTCATCTTAACAAATGATTTTTGGAAACCATTTAGGCTTCCCTGGTGGTTCAAATGGTGGAGTCCATCTGCAATGCAGGAGATCTGGGTTTGATCCCTAGGTTGGGAAAATTCCCTGGAGAAGGGCATGGCTACCCACTCCAGTGTTCTTGCCTGGAGAATTCCAAGGACAGAGAAGCCTGGTGGGCTACAGTCCATAGGGTTGCAAAGAGACAGACACAATTGAGCAACTAACATTTCGCTTTGGGAAAACTGGTCAGCCACATGCAAAAGAATAAAACTGGACTCCTATCTTACACCACACACAAATATCAACTCAAAATGGACTGAAGGGGGAGGAGCCAAGATGGCGGAGGAGTAGGACCGGGAGACCACTTTCTCTCCTACAAATTCATCAAAAGAATAACCGAATGCAGAGCAAACTTCACAAAATGGACTGAATACTTGATCATAATACCTGGAACCATAAGACTCCTAGAAGAAAACATAGGTGTTAAGTTCTTTGATTTTTTGGATTTGACACCAAAAAAAGCTATAGCAACAAAAGCAAAAATAAATAAGGACTGCATCAAACTAAATAGCCACTACATAGCAAAGTAAACCATCAACAGAATAAAAAGGCATAAGCATAGGTTAAAAGGCAACCTATGGAAGGGAAGAAAATAATTGCAGATCATATACCTGATAAGGGTGTAATAGCCAACATATACATAAACAGTTTATACAACTCAATGGCAAAATAAACCAAACAATTTGAATAAAAAATTGGCAGAGGATCCAAATAGACATTTTCCCAAAAATGTACAAATCACCAACCAGGTACATGAGAAGATGCTCAGTATCACTAATCATCAGGAAAAGACAAATCAAAACCATAGTAAGACATCTTCTAACACCGGTTAGAAAGGCTATTATCAAAAAGACGAATGTTGATGTTGGTGAGGATATGGAGAAAAGGTAATTCTTGTGTGCTATTGGTAGGAATGTAAATTGTGTATCCACTGTGGAAAACAATATGGAGGTTACAGAACTACCATTATCACCCAGCAATTACACTTCTGGGTGTATATCCAAAGGAAATGAAATCAGTATCATGAAGAGATAACTGCACTCCATGCCTGTTGTAATATTATTCACAATAGTCAAGATACAGAAACAAGCTAAGTACCTGTCAACAGATGATGAATGAAAATGATGTGATGTATATATGTGTATCTGTGTATATGTATATATGTATATCTGTGTATCTGTGTATCTGTGTATATGTATATATGTGTATATGTGTATCTGTGTATATGTATATATGTATATATGTGTATCTGTGTATCTGTGTATATGTATATCTTTGTATATGCGTATTTGTGTATCTGTGTATATGTGTATCTGTGTATATGTATATCTGTGTATCTGTGTATATGTGTATCTGTGTATCTGTGTATACACGTACTGTGCATTTGTGCTCAGTTGTGTCTGACTCTTTGTGACCCCAAGGACTATGGCTCGCCAGACCGGATTTTCCACTGGAGCAAGTTGCCATTTCCTAGTCCCGGAGATCTCCCTGACATGTATATAGGTATCCACACATTTTCTACACACAATGGAATATTAGTCAGCTATGAGAAAGAAATTCTGTCATTTGCAACAACATGGACAGATTTTGAGTGCATTATGCTAAGTGAAATAAGTCAGATAGAAAAAGACAAATACTGCAAGATGTGGTTTATTTACAGCATCATAAAGAAAAGTCAAACTCCAAAAAAGACTAGAAAAATTATTGCAGAGCGGTAGGGGAAATTGGGATAGACTAATAAGAGTGCAAACTTACAGCTATCACAGACATATATGATCTGAGGATCTAATGTAAACATGGTGAATATAGTTGATAACACTATCATATAACTAAAACAAATTTTATAAAAAAGTAGAATTTAAATACGCTCATCATAAAAGGAAAGACAAATATGTTATGGATATGGGAATCTTTAACTAGGTTGTGAGACTCTTTCATGAGGCATACATGTATCAAATCACCACAATGCACAGTTTAAACATCTTATGATTTTGTCAATATATCACAGTAAAGCTGAAAAAATGTTTGTTTTATGCCAAACACTTGTTTTATGCCAAACTAATAATTGCTAAGCTTTTAGTAAAGCTATTTTTACCACGATGCTAAGAAGTGTGTTTAACCTGCCATAATTTCACACTAAAAGGCCTCTCTGGTTAACGACATGAGCATTAGTCCCCAAGTGCCTGAGGCTGTCTCTCTATTTCCTTGAATGAAATATCTAATATTCATAAGCTCTTAGTAAGAATTATAGATTTGAGTACAATTTACCATTGCAATCCCTCTATCTTATTTTAAATGTTTCTATACATTTTAAGGTATTCCTAGATATACTGAATAGGAACCAAAAGTATACTTTCTCACATACATATGTGAAATAATCATATCACATATTTAAACAATCATTTTGGACAGGTGATTCAAGATGTTAGTCAAAAATCATATATTAGATATTTGTTCTATCTCAGAAGTGACTGAAAAAAATATTTTAGAGCACACTTTTAAGAAGAAGGCATTTCATGAACATGTAATAATGTTGAGGACATTGTCATACCTTGGTTCTAGCTATCTGAGGGTTTTGAATACATTTCAATCTTTACTTGTTTAGTGGAATGTCACTAATGTGAAACATTTTTAAATAATTAGGAAAAAAGGCAAATTAAAGATTTAAAATAAACTGTTCAAATATATCATCCAAATCCCCTTGTTGTCTAATTAGCCAGGTAATCTCAGAAAAATCAGTCTATCTGGACTCAGTTTATTTGCAAGTGGTGGATTTGGACTAGCAAATCTTTAAGAAACCATTTAATTCTAAAATCCCATAGCTAAAAGGAACATCTTTTTTTTATTTTTTTATTTATTTTTTTTCCCAGTGGGTTTTGTCATACATTGATATGAATCAGCCATGGATTTACATGTATTCCCAATCCCGATCCCCCCTCCCACCTCCCTCTCCACCCGATTCCTCTGGGTCTTCCCAGTGCACCAGGCCGGAGCACTTGTCTCATGCATCCCACCTGGGCTGGTGATCTGTTTCACCATAGATAGTATACATGCTGTTCTTTTGAAATATCCCACCCTCACATTCTCCCACAAAGTTCAAAAGTCTGTTCTGTATTTCTGTGTCTCTTTTTCTGTTTTGCATATAGGGTTATCGTTATCACCTTTCTAAATTCCATATATATGTGTTAGTATGCTGTAATGTTCTTTATCTTTCTGGCTTACTTCACTCTGTATAATGGGCTCCAGTTTCATCCATCTCATTAGGACTGGTTCAAATGAATTCTTTTTAATGGCTGAGTAATATTCCATGGTGTATATGTACCACAGCTTCCTTATCCATTCATCTGCTGATGGGCATCTAGGTTGCTTCCATGTCCTGGCTATTATAAACAGTGCTGTGATGAAAAGAATAAAATACTTAGGAGTATATCTACCTAAAGAAACAAAGGACCTATACATAGAAAACTATAAAACACTGATGAAAGAAATCAAAGAGGACACAAACAGATGGAGAAACATACTGTGTTCATGGATTGGAAGAATCAATATTGTCAAAATGGCTATTCTACCCAAAGCAGTCTATAGATTCAATGCAATCCCTATCAAGCTACCAACGGTATTTTTCACAGAACTAGACCAAAGAATTTCACAATTTGTATGGAAATACAAAAAACCTCGAATAGCCAAAATAATCTTGAGAAAGAAGAATGGAACTGGAGGAATCAACCTGCCTGACTTCAGACTCTACTACAAAGCCACAGTCATCAAGACAGTATGGTACTGGCACAAAGACAGAAATATAGATCAATGGAACAGAATACAAAGCCCAGAGATAAATCCACGAACCTATGGACACCTTATCTTTGACAAAGGAGGCAAGGATATACAATGGAAAAAAGACAACCTCTTTAACAAGTGGTGCCGGGAAAACTGGTCAACCACTTGTAAAAGAATGAAACTAGAACACTTTCTAACACCATACACAAAAATAAACTCAAAATGGATTAAAGATCTAAATGTAAGACCAGAAACTATAAAACTCCTAGAGGAGAACATAGGCAAAACACTCTCCGACATAAATCACAGCAGGATCCTCTATGACCCACCTCCCAGAATATTGGAAATAAAAGCAAAACTAAACAAATGGGACCTAATGAAACTTAAAAGCTTTTGCACTACAAAGGAAACTATAAGCAAGGTGAAAAGACAGCCCTCAGATTGGGAGAAAATAATAGCAAATGAAGAAACAGACAAAGGATTAATCTCAAAAATATACAAGCAACTCCTGCAGCTCAATTCCAGAAAAATAAATGACCCAATCAAAAAATGGGCCAAAGAACTAAACAGACATTTCTCCAAAGAAGACATACAGATGGCTAACAAACACATGAAAAGATGTTCAACATCACTCATTATTAGAGAAATGCAAATCAAAACCACAATGAGGTACCATTACACACCAGTCAGGATGGCTGCTATCCAAAAGTCTACAAGCAATAAATGCTGGAGAGGGTGTGGAGAAAAGGGAACCCTCTTACACTGTTGGTGGGAATGCAAACTAGTACAGCCGCTATGGAAAACAGTGTGGAGATTTCTTAAAAAACTGGAAATAGAACTGCCATATGACCCAGCAATCCCACTTCTGGGCATACACACTGAGGAAACCAGATCTGAAAGAGACACGTGCACCCCAATGTAAAAGGAACATCTTTTAAGAACACTATATTAGAAATGTATGTACATTTCACTTGCAGTATTTTCTTTCCCTTTCATTATTATGTTCTACTATAAAGTTTTCAGAAATTATATGGATTTCTCTTTAATTCTGGAGAACATGACAAAGACTGTCTCAAATAATACCACAATATACAGTCTTGCTTACCTTGGTCTTGTTAGCACTACAGAACGTTTTCATGAGCGTCTTGTTAATAAGGGCAAGATCATGATTTTTCATTTCTGTTTCATTATTTTGCATTTTAATATTGAATCCACTGTTCCATATCACTTCTGATATCTGAACATGGTTCAGTGATCATTTGGTTGAGTGTGGATAGTCTCTATGTGTCACTAAGAAACAATAAGCATGCTTTCTATTTAGAATGTCCCTCAATTTGGGCATGTCTGATGTCTCACTGTAGTTAGATTCAGGTTATATATTTTTGGCAGAAATACCATGGAAGTGATTCTGTGTTCCTTCCAGTGTTTCATGTCAGGAGCTTCCTAGTGTTGGTTTATTCTGTTATTGGCAAAGTTAACTTTGATTACTTGACAGTTTTTCTGAGACTCATCCATTCTAAAGTTACTCTATTTCCTTTTTAAGTAATAACTAATCCATGGAAGAACACTTTGGCATACATAAATATCCTTACCATACCTTTCTCACTTAAAGAAAATCAGTCATTGATTTCTGTCTAAATAAAATTTTATAATGGCTGCAAAATGATGATTTTCTAATTTCATTGTTTTCCCCTTATTTACATATTATTTTACTTATTTACGCTAGAATGCTGGGCTGGGCTGTGCTTAGTCATGCAGTCATGTTTACACGGTGGACGGTAGCCCGCCAGGCTCCTCTGTCCATGGGATTCTCCAGGCAATGCTGGAGTTGACGGCCATGCCCTCCTCCAGGTTACATTAATATAGATTCATAAATTTTTATTTTATTTCATGAATGCCCTGTTATTCTCATTATTCATTTTCATGAAATTGCCCCAGATTTGCCCAATGTGAACCATTTTAACCTGGCTTCAGTATCTTTTTGACACATTCTCATTACATTATTTAACAATTCCTTGCTTCACAATAAGACGTTCCCGGCTCCTTTTGTACTTTCTTCCATAGCTCTCAACTCAGCCATTTCTCTAAGGTGTCCCAGTTTCTGTAGTAGTCTACAGTATGTAGTTAAAAATATCTAAGAATTTGGTTTGCTCACCAGAATAGTGGTAGATTTACTTCTAGGATTTTTCAGTAGGAAGAGTTACTATATATGCACATATTTACATTTTCCTATTCCTACCTATTGTTTTATTTCTTTTTCTCTGTATTAAAAATATGCATTCATACTGCTATCTTCAATTTTAATTCTTTATAACAGAATGTGTTCTTGTCTTCCCTTCTCCCTTTTCATATTTCTGACTCCTTTCCCCACAGGCAGAAATATGGCTTTCCTTATTCCCAATATATTTACTCATATGCTCAATCCTAAAATCCATAGATAATAATTCTACAATTGCTAATCCATAACACTTTGAACTGAGCTCCTTTTAAATACTAACCCCATAGCCTTTTAAATACTAACCCCATAGTGATCTTTAATTCAAAAAAAAATCACAAAAAAAAATTTAGACATGCACCACAATCCTTTTTCTACTACTCTAAATGTGTAGAAAATCTGTCCATTCACACTTCTTTTTTTATTGCTAATATTCTATGTGAAATAGTGCCATTTGGTTTAGGAAAGGGTATATATATTTGATATCTGTGTTCAGGTATGTCTTTCATTTTGTTAGGCAATCAGTTCAGTTCTCTTCAGTTGCTCAGTCGTGTCCAACACTTGGCAACCCCATGGACCGCAGCACGCCAGGCCTCCCTGTCCATCACCAACTCCCAGAGCTTGCTCAAACTCATGTCCATCAAGTCGGTGATGCCATCCAACCATCTCATCCTCTGTCATTCCCTTCTCCTCCTGCCTTCAGTCTTTCCTAGCATCAGGGTCTTTTCCAGTGAGTCAGGTCTTCACATTAGGTGGTCATGGTATTGGAATTTCAGCTTCAGCATCAGTCCTTCCAATGAATATTTGAGGTTGATTTCCTCTAGGATTGACTGGTTGGCTCTTCTTGCAGTCCAAAGGAGTCTCAAGAGTCTTCTCCAACACCACAGTTCAAAAGCATCAATTCTTTGGCTCTCAGCTTTCTTTATAGTCCAGGTCTCACATCCATACATGACTACTATAAAAACCATAGATTTGGTGAGATGGCCCTTTGTTGGCAAAGTAATGTCTCTGCTTTTAAACACGCTGTCTAGTTTGGTCATAGCTTTTCTTCCTAAAAGCAACCATCTTTTAATTTCATGGCTGCAGTCACCATCTGCAGTTATTGTGGAACCCAAGAAAATAAAGTCCTTCACTGTTTCATTGTTTCCCCATCTATTTTCCATGAAGTGATGGGACTGGATGCCCTGATCTTAGTTTTTTGAATGTTAATTTTTCACTCTCCTCTTTCATCAAGAGGCTCTTCAGTTCCTCTTCATTTTCTGCCATAAGTGTGGTGTCATCTGAGGTTATTGATATTTCTCCCATCAATCTTGATTCCAGCTTGTGCTTCATCCAGCCCAGCATTTCTCATGATGAATATAAGTTAAAGAAGCAGGGTGACAATATACAACCTTAATGTACTCCTTTCCTGATTCAGAACCAGTCTGTTGTTCCAGTTTTAACTTTACTTCTTGACCTGCATAAAGATTCAGGAGGCAGGTCAGGTGGTCTGGTATTTCCATCTCTTTAAGAATTTTCCACAGTCTGTTGTGATCTACACAGTCAAGGCTTTGACATAATCAATAAAGCAGAAGTAGATGTTTTTCTGGAACTCTCTTGCTTCTGCAATGATCCAACAGATGTTGGCAATTTGATCTCTGGTTCCTCTGCCTTTTCTAAAACCAGCTTGAACATCTGGAAGTTCTCGGTTCACATACTTTGGAAGCCTGGCTTGGACAATTTTGAGCATGAGTTTGCTAGTGTGTGAGATGAATGCAATTGTGTGGTAGTTTGAACATTCTTTGACATTGCCCTTCTTTGGGATTGGATGAAAACTGACCTTTTCCAGTCCTGTGGCCACTGCTGGATTCTCCAAATTTGCTGGCATATTGAATGTAGAACTTTCACAGCATCATCTTTTAGGATTTGAAATAGCTCAACTGAAATTCCATCACCTCCACTACCTTTGTTCATAGTGAGGCTTTCCAAGGCCCAGTTTACTTCTCATTCCAGGATGTCTGGCTTTAGGTGAGTGATCACACCATCGTGGTTGTCTGGGTCATGATCTTTTTCATATAATTCTTCTGTGTATTCTTGCCACCTCTTCTTAATATCTTCTGCTTCTGTTAGGTCCATACCAATTTTGTCCTTTGTTGTGCCCATCTTTTCATGAAGTATTCCCTTGGTATCTCTAATTTTCTTCAAGAGATCTCTAGTCTTTCCCATTCTATTGTTTTCCTCTATATTTCTTTGTGTTGACCACTGAGGATAATTTTCTTATCTCTCTTTGCTATTCTTTGGAACTCTGTATTCAGATGGGTATATCTTTCTTCCCCCCCTTTGCCTTTTGCTTCTCTTCTTTTCTAATCTATTTGTAAGGCCTCTTGAGACCACCATTTTGCCCTTTTGCATTTCTCTTTTTGGGGATGGTCTTGATGACTGCCTCCTGTAAAATGTCACTAACCTTCATCCATAGTTCTTCCAGCACTCTATCAGATCTAATCCCTTGAATCTATTTGTCACTTCCACTGTGTTATTGTATGGGATTTGATTTAAGTCATACCTGAATGGTCTAGTGGTTATATCTACTTTTTCAATTTAATTAAATCTTCAATTTAATCCTGGAATGTTAGGTCCATGAATTAAGATAAATTAGAAGTGATCAAACAGGAGATGGCAAGAGTGAACATCGACATTTCAGTGAACTAAAATGGACGTGGAATAGGCAAATTTAATTCAGAGGACCATTATATCTACTACTGTGGGCAAGAATCCCTTAGAAGAAATGGAGTAACCTTCATAGTCAACAAAAGAGTCCAAAATGCAGTACTTGGGTGCAATCTCAAAAGTGACATAATGATCTCTGTTCGTTTCCAAGGCAAACCATTACAATATCACAGTAATCCAAGTCTTTGCCCCCACCAGTAGTGCTGAAGAAGCTGAAGTTGAACAGTTCTATGAAGACTTACAAGACCTTCTAGAACTAACACCTAAAAAAGATGCCCTTTTTACCATAGGAGACTGGAATGCAAAAGTAGGAAGAAAAAAGACACATGGAGTAACAAGCAAATTTGGCCTTGGAGTACAAAATGAAGCAGGGAAAATTCTAACAGAGTTTTGCCAAGAGAATGCACTAATCAGAGTAAACACTCTCTCCCCAAAACACAAGAGAAGACTCTACACATGGATGTCACCAGATGGTCAATACTGAAATCAGATTGAGTATGTTATTTTCAGCTAAAGATGGAGAAGCTCTATGCAGTCAGCCAAAATAAGACCAGGAGCTGACTGTGGCTCCTATCTTGAATTTCTTATTGCCAAATTCAGACTTAAATAGTTAGGCAATGATAGTTGCTATATAAGTATCATTGAAAACATTAGTGACACTTTATCAAATACAGGAAATAACTAAGTAGTGTTCAAAGCTTACAATTCATCAGCTACAAGCATAGTGCCTATACCTGGGCAGTTATTGTATATCCTGAATGTCAGCACAGCTTATGTGTCTTTCTCTATCATTGCATATAATTCTTTGAAAACCCAATTAAGATTAAAGCTTAATTATCTTAGAAGACATAGGAAAAGGCAGCCTTAGTGTTATTTAAACTTGAGAACTATGAATTTCAATATTAATCTCTAGGCAGGTGCTCTTTCCTTACATACAAATAAAAGCTAATAATTCACTAATGTACAAAACATGGCAATGGTCACAGACTAGGACTCCATCTTTTAAGATATAATATGGCCCTGGCCATATTATATCTTATATCATTATATGATATAATGTGTACCTTCTGCACACAGCTCCACACAGTCCATGACCCTTTATTGGGAAAACACTTCTGTGATGTCTCAGCCATCCCTCACTATCACTGGGCTAACTAATCCACAAAATAAGTGCCTGCTTCCCCTAAAGCATACATGCTTCTCTCCAGTCAGCCTGCAGCTAGCATCTACATTACTCAATCAGCTGTTCATTTCTAGTTGCTGTGGAATTTAAACCAAAATGGCCACCAGAATCACCTATGCAAAGTGCAAAGTGCAAAACCCTATCTCATATGGGGCCATACCCCAAAGTAGGAGCAGCTTTATTTAGAGGGCAAGACTCACATATTTGGGTGAGTAACATTTAATAGTTTTTATGCAAGTGTTTCAACTGAGTTCAAGTAGACAGATTTTTAGGATTCATGTGTGGGACTTAGGCTATAGTTGAATAGGATTTGGAAAGTGAGGGGGCGAGGGGAGTGCTGTAGGTAGAGGGGCTGTTGTAGGGAAGGGCAGAGGCAAGAAAATCCAGTTTGAACTGAATCTGTATTCCCAGAGACAGTCCAGGTGGTGCTAGTGGTGAAGAATCTGCCTGCCAATGCAGGAGACTTAAGAAACATGGGTTGGGAAGATCCCCTGGAGAAGGAAGTGGCAACCCACTCCAGTATTCTTGCCTCAGAATCCCTACAGTCCATAGGGTCACAAAGAGTTGGACATGACTAAAGTGATTGAGCATGCCTCATGCACAAATTCAGTATGTCCCAACTGAAGGTCTTTTTCCCATGGCCCAACCCTATTTCACCTCCAGTTTCCTGTGTCTGTGAATCCAACATCTATCTATTAATACCCTGAAGTTCATGTCAGGAAAAAAGATGTCCCTCTAGTCAAACAACTTCATTTCTGTTTCCTCCCCACATCTCCTGTTTTATCATACAGAGAACCAGGTCAGTTCTATAGTCTGAAGGTATCTTCACACTCTCTTTCTTGGCATGGATCTATAAATATGTCCACGCTTCCTCTCCAGCCTCATCCCTCACCATTCCTCTTTCTGCCTTGTCTGTACCGAACTATTCAGAGCCATCACTTGTTTCATACGTCCTCTCAACTTCCAACCTTTGCAGCTGATCTCTTTGACTTTCAGGGCTCAGCTTTCTCATTATCACCTGTGAGAAGCATGTCTTTCCTCTCCACTAACCCATGTTGATTCATTACAGTTCTCAGTACATTCTATGGCAGTTATCTGATGACTTCTTGGGCTTCCCAACTGTTCTGTGAACATTTGCAGGTCTTCCTTGTCTTAGCATCTCCTAGCAAAGTGGCATATGGCAGGCACTGACTAAAGCCTTATTAAAAAATGAATGAACTAATGGATGTTGGAGGAAATAAATAGTTCAGCTGTTTGGAGTCCAAGAATTGTGCTAGGCAAGTTATGAAAGGGCTATGCATGTGAAAGGATTGTGCAGCATCTTAGGATTTTATGTTACAGACCATAAGAAGTCACTGAGGTTTTCACCGAGGAAAACTGACTTAATAAGAGCAGTGTACTTGTAAGATGAATCATGGTAATATCAATCCCTGGAGGAAGGAAGAAGACTAGTGTTGGGAGACTGGCCAGGAGGCCAGGTCAGTGATTTAAATGCAAGATAATGAAGGCCTGAAATGTGGTAGCAGGCAGAGGGAGGCTGGGTATATCTATAAAGTAAACAGGGGAGTTTTTAGTACTAAAATTTGAAAAGGAAAAAATAAACTGGAAAATTTTTTCTTTGCCTATGATAGTCAAAGTTCTTTCATGAAACTCAAAAAGGCAGTCATACAAACGAGAAAAACAATTTATGGACAAAACAGATGAGAAAAGAACACACAGAAAAGGAGTAATAAACAGAAAAATTCAACACTATCACAAATCCATGTAATAAAAACGCTGAGAGTCCTTTGGATATAATCTGAAAACTTGGCAAGTAACGAAGCAGAACTGAGGTTAAAACTCATCTTAGTTGCTCAGGGACACTTTGCACTGGTGCTCACACCTCTGTGAAGTCAGACGATGGATGACAATCACACCCATTTGAAAGACAGCGAATCAACAATAACCACACTCCTCTAACAACACTTCCATGGCTGAAAGCCATCTACTCCCTAACCCTTTAATTTCCAAAACATCCTTCAATTCCTTAACTCTCCACTTCTCAAAGCTGTATCTATAAGATCAGCTCTGAGACACTGTGACTTATAAGTACATTTCACTCATGAAAAAGTAAGCGATAAAGCCAGCTCCTTTTAATTTTAAATCAGTGTTTCCTTCCTTTGATAGGTGAGAAATTGTAATGCACTTCAGGTGAGAGGGTAAACTGTTACAGCTTTCCTGTAAAGAGATTTAGTAACAATTCATTAAGAGCTTTTGAAAGTTTGAATTCTTTTACCCTGTAACCAGATTCTAGGAAAATATCTTAAGAAAACAATCAGGAATGGAGTCTTCTTTATAGGGATATTCATTGAGAGATTATTTTAATTAGTGAAAGTTTTAAAATGGCTTTCAATGACCAACAATAGGAAAATGGTTGGGAAAATTTTAGACTGTTACTCAAATGAGACATTATATAATTAAACAATGTTTTCAAAGATTTTTTTTTAAAATAACATTGGACCATACTCATGAAGGAGCTTCCCTGTGGTTCAGATGGTAGAGAATCTGGCTGCAATGCAGGAGACCCAGGTTTGATCCCTGGGTCTGGAAGATCTCCTGGAGAAGGAAATGGCAACCCACTCCAGTATTCTTTGCTGGAGAATTCCACGGAGAGAGGAACCTGGTGGGCTACAGTTTAGGGGGTCCCAAAGAGTCTGACACCACTGAGCGACCAACACTTTCATGCTCATGAAGTAAATACTAAGTAATTGGAGAGGATTTAAAGATGTTTTTGTGCAATGTAATTGTAGATGTGGACAGATGTAACTGTTAAATATTCCAATTATTCTATAGTTATCTCTCCTTGGTGGAGTTACACATTAATTTTTATCTTAATAATCCTACATATTTTCCAAATCTTTTAACAAGCATGTACTTAACATCATAAAAACATTTATTTTAAAAGTTTAGAGAGGATTTTTATTTTAAAAGTTTCAGATTCCTCAAGTTTAGAAGTTGCCACTTCATTCTTACCAGCAAAAAACTGAACAGGTTGAAAAATTAACAACTTTTCCAGAATTCATAAGAGAGGAGAGGACACAGAGGAAATCACTCTTTTCAAGATTGAATAAACAGGACTTACCAGAGCAGAAATTCACAGTTGGAAATGCATGGGAACCAGTGCCTAAGCTGAAAAAACAGAACCCTAATTGATGAATTGCTGGAGGCTCAGGGCAGACAACTTAGAGTTAAAAAATCCAAGAGGATTCAGTCATGAAGGGCACCCACAATACTGTGAGATTTACCTGTAGGAATCTGACCATATTTCCACAGTATATATTGGAGAGAAATTCTCTTGGTCTTCCTTCTCTGAGAAAAGAGAAAGAGCCATTTTGAAATACTCCAGAGTACTTTGAAATACTCCAGAGTACTGAGAGAAAAAACTTTGCTCTTCTTACTGAGGCCTGTCCTCAGGGGAAACTAGTTAAGGAGATCCTGCACCTGAGAGGTAGTATTAGAGTCTAACTGGCCTAGGGAAGGGAAATACCCAGCTACAGCTGGTTCTAACCTTCAGTGAGAGAGGCATGGAATACTCATCTCCATCCCAGTCTAGCCTTCCTGTTCCACCTAAAGAAGGAGGAAAATAAACAAAAACAAAAACTTAAGAAGCACTTGTGAGGTTCACAGTCCAAAGGTATACGCTCACTAAAATACTGAAACTTAAACACAGGACTACAGAGTGCTTCTCCTTCTGCAATAGCCTGCCACCTTCTTATTAGAAGTCTATTTAAGCAGTTCCTTTTACATCATGTCCATGACATATTACATGTCCATGTAAATATAAAGAAAATTTACATGATGTATCGAAAGGCAAAAAACACAATTCAAGAGACACAGCAAGCATCAGAACCAGTCACCGAAGGGTTGTTAAAATAATCAGACAAAGAATTAAATAAAAACTATAATTAATATGCCCAATGAATAAAGTCGATGCCATGAAAGAATAGATGAGCAGTGTAAGCAGAGAGATGGAAATCCTAAGAAAGAACCAAAAAGAAATGTTGGAGATCAAAAACACTGTGAAAGGAATGAAGAATGCCTTTGATGGCTTTATTAGTAGACTAAACACAGCTGAGGAAAGAATCTCTGCGCTACAAGATTTATCAATAGAATCCCTGAAAACCAAACAGCAAAGAGAACAAAGACTGAAAAAACCCCAGAAAATCCAAGCCTGTGCGCAACTACAAAAGGTGTAATACATACGGAATAGAATACTAGGAGAAGAAAGAAAGGAGTTAATAAAACTAGTTGAAACAATACTGACTGAGCAGTTCCCCAAATTGATGTCAGACACCATACCACAAATCCAGGAATCTCAGAGATTAGCAAGGAAGATAAATGTCGGAAAACCAATACCTAAACTTATCAATTTCAAATTACAGAAAATAAAAAGTAAAGAAAAAAATTCTGAAAAAAGTCAGAGGGAAAAACCCTTACCTATAGAGGAACAAAGATAAAGGTTATATCTAACTTCTCCTTCTAGCACTCAAGGGGATAGTGAATTAAAATATTTAAAGCATTGAGAGAAAAAAGTCCACAGCCTAGACTACTGTAGTGGCTTTCCTGGTAGCTCGGCTGGTAAAGAATCTTCCTGCAATGCAGGAGACCTGGGTTCAATCCCTAGGTTGGGAAGATCCCCTGGAGGAGGGCGAAGCAACCAAGTCCCATATTTTTGCCGGGAGAGTCCCCATGGACAGAGGAGCCTGGCGGGCTGCAGTCCACGGGGTCACCGAGAGTCGGACAGGACTGAGAGACTTAGGGCAGAGCAGCACTAAACTTCAGTACCCTGTGATACTGTCCTTCAGGGGCAGGGGGCGCTAGTGGGACGTGACGTGTGTACTGATGACCGATTATACGTGGTCCTACAGCGGAAGCCAACATTGTAAAGCAATTACCCTTCAATTATGAACAAATTTTTAAAAAGTAAAGAAGAAATAAAGGACTTTCTCAGATAAAAATTTGAGGGAATTTGTCCCTAGTAGATCTGCCTTACAAGAAATGTTAAAAGAAATTTTTAAAAAGAACAAAATTATATTAAGCAGAAACTCAGCTCTACATAAAAAAGGAAGAATATCAGTGACTTGACCACTATCATTAAGTAATGCCCTTCTTTATCCTTATAACTTTTCTTGCTATGAAGTCTACTATCTGTAAAATTGATATAACTACTTCTACTTTCTTCTGATCAATGTTAGCATGGTATATTTTTCTCCATTCACTTGTATTTTTATTTATATATGTCTTCATATTTAAAGTGGGTTTCTTGCAGACAACATATAGTTGAGTTGTATTTTTTGATCCATTCTGATAACTTCTGTTTTTTCATTGGTGCATTAATGTCATTGACATTGTAAGTGATTACTGATATGGATGAATTCATATCTATCATATTTACTACTATGTTCTGTCTGTTGCATTTGTTCTTTATTCCTATAAATAAATGTTTATACCTGCTTTATTCATTATTGCCAAAACTTGGGCACAAAGAAAACATTCTAAAGTAGGTTAACGGATAAACAGCAGTGTGCTTGTGTTAGCTGCTTAGTCGTGTCCGACTCTTTGCAACCCCATAGACTGTAGCCCACCAGACCCCTCTATCCATGGGATTCTCCAGGCAAGAACATTGGAGTGGGTTGCCATTTTCCTCTCCAAAAGGTAACTATAGAAAGAAAGAAAGTGAAGTCACTCAGTCGAGTCTGACTTTTTGCAACCCCGTGGATTGTAGCCTACCAGACTCCTCCATCCATGGAATTTTCCAGGCAAGAGTACTGGACTGGGTTGCCATTTCCTTCTCCAGTAAACAGCAGTACTTACAGACAATGGAATATTATTCAGTACGAAAAGAAATGAGGTCTCAAGCCACAAAAAAAAAAAAAAAAAAAACCACCACAGGGGAAAGGAAACAAATGCATATTAATAGGTGAAAGAAGCCAATATGAAAGAGCTACATACTGTATAATCTCAACTACATGGCAGTCTGGAAAAAGCAAACTTACAGGATGATAAAAAACCAGAAGTGGGCATGGGATTGAACGACAGGGCACAGGGAGCTTTAGGACAGTAAGGATGCTCTGTGTGACACTTGTCATTACACACTACACATATGTCCAAACCCACAGAGCCCTAGTATAAACTGTGGGCTTTGGTGATTGTATGTGTTACTGTAGGACCACTCTAGGTTAAAAAAAAACAACTGTGGTGAGTGATGTTGATAATAGGAGAGGCTATGCATGTGTAGGGGCAGGAGATATGGGGGAATCTCTGTACCTTCTTTTCAATTTTGTTACAAACCTAAGACTGTTGTGAAAAATAAAAACTTAAAAGATTATAGATTGAGTAACTGAGTGTGAAATGTCAAACAGAGAGATAATTTCCGGATGGTTAAACTATGATGTTTGTAATGAGTAATACAGCATGAAGGGGAGCTAGCACTGAGCAGAGAATAACTGGTCAGTATCCTCCCTTCTTTTCACTCAGGTTTTAGATATATGGTATATAAGGCTGGGCTGTTATTTTCTGATTGGGATTTCTCTTCTAGAATTTCACACTGGGTAATATGGTAGTCCTTCAGGCAGCCATGGCTGACAGCAAAGTGGAAGGAGAAGAGCACTAACAAGTTTCCTATTACCACTCCAACTTTTTCTCTAGATCAAATATTCACTGGACTTCAGTAAGTGTCTAAGCAGCTCTTGCAAAATTTCAGAGAAAGGTTCCTAAACCATACAAACCTTGTGTCTTTGTTTCTCTAATCTCTGATCTTGCCTTTGTGGTTAAAACTTTAGAATGTAAATTCTTAGTCTTCTGTTCTATTTTCCATCGTTTTGTTCTTTCTTCAGTCCTTTATCCAAACCTCCCTTGGGACTCAATACCCATGATAGAATAATAGAATTTGGATCTCCATCTATTCTCATTCATTGCAATCTTTGCTTCTGTCTTCTCAAAAGAGCTCCGCTTGTAGTTGTCACCAGCATCGACTTCTGATATCCCTAAAAGAGGGAGGCGGTAGCTTTTTCCCTTTGCAGAAGAGGCAGTTAGTTCTTTCTTTAAAGCAACACAATTGTGGCCAAGTTTTCTCCTAAAGTACCTCAAAATATATTCAATAGCTTGGCAACAAAATTGTGAGTTTCAAGTTTAAAGACTTTAGTTGATTGGAAAAACAGAATTCTGCCCTTTACCATTCCTTTGTTCCTACTCCTTAAACAATAAACATCCAGCCATTATTACACAAAAATATGCTATCTTGCCTGACTTCTCCTCCAAGTGAATTAATTAACTGACTTTGCTTGACTCTTCCAAAGGAGAAAAACCATACTCACACAGTTTCCCTCTGTAAGTTACATCTTTTTTCCCGAAGAGCAGAGGGGGCTGTTACAGATTATTTCACTTTAAACTCATGATTTATTGCTGTTGATCAGTTGCTAAGTTGTGGCTGACTCTTTGCAACCCCATGGACTGCAGCACACCAGGCTAACCTGTCCGTTATTAACTCCCAGAGTTATCTCAGATTCATGTTCATTGAGTCTGTGATGCTAACTAACCATCTCACCCTCTGCCTCTCTCTTCTCCTTTTGCCTTCAGTCTTTCCCAGCATCAAGGTCTTTTCCAGTGAGTTAGCCCTTCCTATCAAGTGGCCAAATTGTTGGAGCTTCAGTTTCAGCATCAGTCCTTCCGATGAATATTCAGGGTTGATTTCCTTTAGGATTGACTGGTTTGATCTCCTTGCTGTCCAAGGGACTTTCCAGAGTTGCCTTGATGTGTCCAGGTGATCCCTTGAAGATATTTTATCTACTGTGCCTTCACTGATACAGTGACTTCCGAGGGCAAATTTCCTGGTTTCATATCTGGACTTTCTTAACTTACTAACTATACATATTTGGAAAGATGATTACAATTTATCTCTATGACTATGCTTTCTTGTCTGTTATAGAGGGATAATAAAAAACCACTACACCATTCAGGTATGACCTAAATCAAATCCCTTACAATTATACAGTGGAAGTGACAAATAGATTCAAGGAGTTAGATCTGATAGAGTGTCTGAAGAACTATGGATGGAGGTTCGTAACTTTGTACAGGAGGCAATGATCAAGACCATCACCAAGAAAGAAAAAGGCAAAATAGCTGTCTGAGGAGACCTTACAAATAGCTGAGAAAAGAAAAGAAGTGAAAGGCAAAAGGGAAAAAGAAAGATATACCCATTGAATGCAGAGTTCCAAAGAATAGCAAGGAGAGATAAGAAAGCCTTGCTCAGTGATCAATGCAAAGAAACAGAGGAAAAAAATAGAATGGGAAAGACTAGAGATCTCCTCAAGAAAATTAGAGATACCAAGGAAATACTTCATGCAAAGATGGGCACAATAAAGCACAGAAATTGTACGGATCTAACAGAAGCAGAAGCTATTAAGAACAGGTGGCAAGAATACACAGAAGAACTGTACAAAAAAGATCTTCATGACCCAGAAAATCACAATGGTGTGATCACTCACCTAGAGTCAGACATCCTAGAATGTGAAGTCAAGTGGGACTTAGGAAGTATCACTATGAACAAAGTTAGTGGAGGTGATGGAATTCCAGTTGAGTTATTACAAATCCTAAAAAGGATGCTGTGAAAGTGCTGCACTCGATATGCCAGCAAATTTGGAAAACTCAGCAGTGGCCACAGGACTGGAAAAGGTTGGTTTTCATTCCACTCCCTAAGAAAGGCAATGCCAAAGAATGCTCAAACTACTGCACAATTGCACTCATCTCACACTAGTAAAGTAATGCTGAAAAATCCCCAAGCCAGGCTTCAACAGTACATGAACCATTAACTTCCAGATTTTCAAGCTGGTTTTTGAAAAGGCAGAAGAACCAGAGATCAAATTGCCAACATCCATTGGATCATAGAGAAAACAATTCCAGAAAAACATGTATTTCTGCTTTATTGACTATGCCAAAGCCTTTGACTGTGTGGATCACAACAAACTGTGGAAAATTCTGAAAGAGATGGGCATACCAGACCACCTGACCTGCCTCTTGAGAAATCTTTATGTAGGCCAAGAAGCAGCAGTTAGAACTGGATATGGAATAACAGACTGGTTCCAAACTGGGAAAGGAGTACATCAAGGCTGTATACTGTCACCCTGCATATTTAACTTATATGCAGAGTACATCATGAGAAATGCCAGAAGTGGATGAAGCACCAGCTGGAATCAAAATAGCCGGGAGAAATATCAGTAACCTCAGATATATAGATGACGCCACCCTTATGGCAGAAAGTGAAGAACTAAAGAGCCTCTTGATGAAAGTGAAAGAGGAGAGTGAAAATGTTGGCTTAAAACTCAACATTCAGAAAAGTAAGATCATGGCATCCTGTCCCATCACTTCATGGCAAATAGATGGGTGGGGAAACATTGGACACAGAGACTTTATTTATTTATTTATTTTTGGCTCCAAAATCACTGCAGATGGTGACTGAAGCCAAGAAATTAAAAGACATTTGCTCCATGGAAGAAAAGCTATGACCAATCTAGACAGCATATTAAAAAGCAGATCCATTACTTTGCTGACAAAGGTTCATCTAGACAAAGCTATGGTTTTCCCAATGGTCATGTATGGATGTGAGAGTTGGACTATAAAGAAAGCTGAGTGCTGAAGAATGGATGCTTTTGAACTGTGGTTTGGAGAAGACTCTTGAGAGTCCCTTGGATGGCAAGGAGATTCAACCAGTCCATCCTAGAAGAGATCAGTCCTGGGTGTTCATTGGAAGGACTGATGTTGAAGCTGAAACTCCAAACTTCACATGATGTGAAGAACTGACTCACTGGAAAAGACCCTGATGTTGGGAAAGACTGAAGGCGGGAGGAGAAGGGGACGACAGAGGATGAGATGGTTGGATGGCATCACTGACTTGATGGACGAGTTTGAGTAAATTCCAGGAGTTGATGATGGACACAGAAGCCTGGCGTCCTACAGTCCGTGGGATCGCAAAGAGTTGGACACAACTGAGCGACTGAACTGAACTGAATAGCTTACCCTAGTACTATTTATTTTGTGTAAAGAACTTAAAACAGAGCTGTGCATAAAGTAAATACACTGTAATAATGTCAATGTTCTTTTTGCTAATTTAAATATATCTTCTTCTCTGGTTCCTTCACGGTCACATTTGAACACAGTATATTTCTTCCACCTTAGAAAAACCAATCAATCAAACAAAATCTTTCTTTAACCCACATCTGTCTCCAGTTACAATTCTACTTCTTATCTCCCTTTTATAGCCCAATATGTCTGTATTTATACTCTTTAATCACTAGCGGCTTCCCTCATAGCTCACTCAGTTGATAAAGAATCGGCCTGCAATGCAGGAGACCCTGGTTCAATTCCTGGGTTAGGAAGATCCTCTGGAGAAGGGATAGGCTACCCACTCCATTATTCTCGGGTTCCCCTTGTGAGTCAGCTGGCAAAGAATCTGCCTGAAATGTGGGAGACCTGGGTTCAGTCCCTGGGTTGGGAAGATCCCCTGGATAAGGTAAAGCCTACCCACTCCAGTATTTTGGCCTGGAGAATTCCATGGACTGTATGGTCCATGGGGTCGCAAAGAGTCAGACACAACTGAGCGACCTTCACTTTCACTTTCACCCTGTCATTAATATCACTTCAGTTCAGTTAGGTTCAGTCGCTCAGTCATGCCCGACACTTTGCGACCCCATGAACCGCAGCAGCCAGGCCTCCCTGTCCATCACCAACTCCCAGAGTTTACTCAAACTCATGTCCATTGAGTCGGTGATGCCATCCAACCATCTCATCCTCTGTCGTCCCCTTCTCCTCCTGCCCCTAATCCCTCTCAGAATCAGGGTCTTTTCTAGTGAGTCAGCTCTTCACATCATGTGGCCAAGAGTTTCAGCTTCAGCATCAGTCCTTGCAATGAACACCCAGGACTGATCTCCTTTAGGATGGACTGTTTGGATCTCCTTGCAGTCCACGGGACTGTCAAGAGTCTTCTCCAACACCACAGTTCAAAAGCATCAGTTCTTCAGTGCTCAGCTTTCTTCACAGTCCAACTCCCACATCCATACATGACCACCGGAAAAACCATAGCCTTGACTAGATGGACCTTTGTTGGCAAAGTAATGTCTCTGCTTTTTAATATGCTGTCTAGGTTGGTCATAACTTTCCTTCCAAGGAGTAAGTGTCTTTTAATTTCATGGCTGCAATCACCATCTGCAGTGATTTTGGAGCCCCAAAAATTACACACACAGTTAAACATTTCAATATGGTTTCTAAGTCCAACAAACTCATGCATAGACTGTAGCTAATATCAGCAAAAGCTCCTTGTTGGCTAATCAAATGTTTGCCTTACTGTTCTCTCTGCATCATTTGACATTGTTGAAACATTACCATCTGTCTTGCACTTGATTTTCTTACTATGCATAGGCTGTGGTCTATCCTTCTTCATGGGCCCATTTTTCCTCTGGGTTTCCTTCCTAGGATTCTCTTTCTTATAATCATTTGTTGCTCCTTTTATTTGCATACCTTCAAAAACCATCTATGGACAACTCCCAAATCTACATCTCAACTATGTCTTAGGACCTCTTTCTGAAGTTTGTGATTCATATATCCACATGTCTATTGAGCATCCTTACTTTCATGCCCCTCAAGCTCAAAAGTTTAGAGTAGATTGAACTCAGTATTTTCACCTGTCAGCATCTTACATTGTATTCCTACATCTCCATGAATGCCACATCTTTCCTCCCATGTGAAGCCAGAAACCTGGATATAGTCTGTTACTCATTCTTCTCTTTTCCTACCCTCCAAAATGTAATCAAAGACTAAAAGCTCAGCTCCTCCTCCGAGAAGTGTCCTTCAAATTGATTCATCTTTCTTGATCTCAACTGCTAGTATTTTAGTCAGAGCCATCATCATTTCTTGGCTGGTTAAGAACAGTGGCATTCCATTGGTTTTCTCACCACTGGTTTTGCTCCCACCCCACCCTAATCCTCCTCTCCACATTTAATATCCTTCAGTGGTTTCTCATTGATTTAAGCAAAAGCCCAAACTTCTGTTCATGCTCACAGTCTTGGATGGCGTCGCCCTGGACAGAGTAATGTTCTAGTCTCATTTCTCAACGTTTTCTTCTTCCTTTCATCCTCTAAGCTTACAGAACACTTTTTAGTCCTCAGACATGATTTACCTCCAAACCTATTCAGACCCATTCTAGAATTCTCTTTCTACTACCTCCTCCTTTATCTGTGGTATCAGTTTGTTAGGGCTGCCAAAACAAAACATTACAGTCTGGGTAGCTTAAAAAACAGAAATGTATTTTCTCAAAGTTCTGGAGGCTAGAAGTCTAAAATCTAGATGCTGGAAGGTCTGGCTTCCTAGTCTTTTGGAGGATAAAATGAAAATTTTATACAATATGTTTTAGAAGTATATGTACAAACAGGGTCTCATTACAGTTGAAGGGAATAGTGGAGGAAAAGATAAGGTTATTTAGAAAAAATAGTCTTTTCAAACGCTTTACAATGCCAAATATTGTTTTTACAGCATAAAGAGACAGTTACTTGAAGAAAAATGAAAAATCACTATTTAAAATAAAAATTAAAAAAAACAAGTAACATTTACCTTAAGTCATAATGGGAATTGTATATTATTTGCATAAAGTGTAAAAAAATTTCAACTATTGAAAGAATGCTTTTTACTTATGGAAAGAAATGCTACAAAATTCAAGAATTTATTCTTGTGAAATAAATATGTATAAAGCTAATCAGAGAAAATCTCCTGAGGAAAAATAGCAAGAATAAATAATTTGATGTATGGCAAAACCTGCAGTTAACGAGAGCTCAGTCATTTAGCCATGTCCAGCTCTTTGTGACCCCATGCACTATGGCCCACAAGGCTCCTCTGTCCACGGAATTCTCTAGGCAGGACTGCTGGAGTGAGTTACCATTTCCTCCTCCAGGAGATCTTCCCGACCCAGGGATTGAACTCCCGTTTTTGTACCTCCTGCATTGCAGGTGAATTCTTTACCACTGCACCAGCTGGAAAGCCCACACTTAATAAAATATATCCTAATATTTTATTTGCGAAATAAAATAGTAATTCATTTTTGGAAGAGTTCATTATTTCATGCACAATTTCCGTTATTTTTTAAAAAATTCTAGATACCCTGTTCTTATGAACAAACTCATTTAGATAAAGTAATTTTATTTCTGTTCACTTCTACAATAGAGATTTTCATTTTAAAAAAAGTCCTTTACATTATGAAATTGTGATAATAATTTTAATTACTGATTTCCTCTTTGGTCCATCTCCTTCATTTATAGATGACAGCTTTTTTTCTATTCTGTAGCTTTATAACTTGCATTTTGGTTTCTGTATGATTTTTTACTTTTTTGACATTTTGTTCAATGAAATTTATAAATATGGTCAGAAGATAAAGAAGAAAAATAGTTTATTTTGAGTGGAAGTGTAAAATGTTAATAAAAACTGTGCTGTCAAAAGAAATAACATATTTCACAGTTTTAAAACCTTCTAAAAAACTACATCTCTTTCTCTTTTTTTAAATATTAAACAGAACCTTTCTTTTTTTCTCTTTTCCTTTATATTTTAAACAATCACAGCATTAGGGATTGAAATATAATAACACATATGTACTTAGCAGGGCATACATAATTATATAGATATTCACAGCAAATACTGTTTTTCCCTATAGCACATTTAATATGGGCAGGCATATTCTTCTTCAAATGCACTTTAGTGTAAGACTGTAATTTCATCCAAAGGTTATAGCATTATAAAAAATGAGAGAGAACATTTAGTTTAGTTCTTCGTTGTCATTAGAATGGCAAGATGGAATTACAGCTCTATTTGTACGCTTTGGAGCATTCATCAATTTAAATTTTAATAAATATCAGTTTCAAGCTAGTTTAATTTAATGAAAAACAGTATTATTTCTTATTTACTAGCCAGTTTCCACAAACCTCTCATTCTCCCTTCCTAACAATTTCTGCCATTCTGATGCCTCCATGATACAGAGTTTAACATATTGGTACAGAATTCAGCTGTAACTCACTGAGTGCGATTTCAAATGAAAATATTTTACTTTATTTTGAAAAAAGAATAATAATCATAATTCCTTTTGTAATTTTTATAACACTATTTTACACAGAACACTAAAAACACTTGTTCATTATGGTTACCAGGTGGGAAGGACGAGGGAAATTTGGGATTGACATGTAAATACTGCTATATTAATATTTAGAATGGATAACCAACAAGGACCTGCTGGAACTCTGCTCAGTGTTTTGAGGTGGCTTGGCCAGGAGGGCAGTCTGGGGGAGAAGGGACTCATGCATATGTATGGCTGGGTCCCGTGGCTGTTCACCTGAAATGACCATAATATTGCTGATGAACTATACCACAACACAAAATGAAATGTTCAAAAAAAAGGAATAACCAACAAGGACCTACTGTACGGCACGTGGAATGAGGGGAGTGTGTGAGGAGAAGGGATCCATGTGTATGTATGGCTGAGTCCCTCTGCGGTCCCCCTGAAATCACAGTATTAACTGGCTATACTCCAGTACAAAATAAAAAGTTAAAACAAATAAAAACACATGTTCAATTCAGGTCAGTATACATTTACTGAACAAAAACATGTATGCAAATCATACTACATAGTCTATAGAAATGTAGAAGATTTTCCAATTCATAATAAGCTTACAATGTATATATAAGCTGAAGTTTATTATACATAGGGCTTATATATGAGCTGATATATATATATATATATAGGGCTTCCCTGGTGACGCAATGTAAAGAACCTGCCTGCCAGTGCAGAAGCCACAGGAGATGCGGGTTTGATCCCTGGGTCAGGAAGATCCCCTGGAGAAGAATTTGGCAACCCACTCCAGTATTCTGCCTGGGAAATCCCATGGACAGAGGAGACTGGCAGGCTACAGTCTATGGGGTTGCAAAAGAGTCAGACATGACTGAGCTACTGACACTTGAAAAAGTTATATAGAAAGAGAAAGAGAGATTGAGTAATTATGGTGAAAGGAAGAAAATGACTGGAAGAGAGGTAAAAGTTTAAGAAAGCTTTTGGACCTAAGAAGTATATGTGAACCAGATGCCCAGGAATGTGCTCAGCTGAAGATTCATTTTTTCCAGCGTAATACCTTGTTGGCATTGGAAATATCACACAAGAAATTCTGAAAACTAAAGATCAAATTAGGAAATTGCAAGTAAGCAATGCAACTTATCACTTCTGAACAGAAATGAGTAGGTGAAAGTAAGTCGAGAGACATAAGAAGGCATCAAAGGAAGAATCTGTCCTGAGGTTCCCTTGAAGCAAGACCTCAGCTTTCTATTTTAGAGATTAGAAAAGCAGGTTTGATACAAATGAAATATTCTGGGGATTAATCAAAAGGGGATAACTAGAGGGTTTAGAAGGAAGAAGTATGTCATTGAAGAAGCGGTTTTGGAGGAAGGTGTTAATGAGCAAAAAACAATTTCAATATGGGTACAGATCATAAAATGGCAGGTCCAGATTTTTACTCAGATATAAGCTATGTCCCTAAAGAATAAACCTGAAATTTTTACTCAGAATAAAACAACGGAGAATTTTTAAATCTAGGAAATACAGTTTTAATATAATTTTCGTAGGTATCAGGGAATAAAGGAAAGCTTTGTTGTTACTGTTGTTTTCAAGGCATGGTTTTGGGCTTTCTTGGTGGCTCAGATGGTAAAGAATCTGCCTGCAATGCAGGAGACCCAGGTTCGATACCTGGGTTGGTAAGATCCCCCAGAGAAGGGAATGACTCATCCTCATCAAGAGACTCTTTAGTTCCTCTTCCTTTTCTGTCATTAGAATGGTATCATCTGCATATCTGAGGTTGCTGATATTTCTCCTGGCTATCATGATTCCAGCTTGTGATTCATCCAGCCTGGCATTTTGCACGATGTAAATTAAATTAATTTACATTAATTAAATGTGTAAATTAAATAATCAGGGTAACAATATACAGCCTTGATGTACTCCTTTCCCAATTTGGAACCAGTCTGTTGTTCCGTGTCCAGTACTAACTGTTGCTTTTTGACCTGCATAGATGTTTCTCAGGAGGCAGGTAAGGTGGTCTGGTAGTCCCTTCTCTTGAAGAATTTTCTACAGCTTGTTGTGATCCACACAGTCAAAGGCTTTAGTGTAGTCAATAAAGCAGAAACAGCCATTTTTCTGGAATTCTCTTGTTTTTTTCTATGATCTAACAGATGTTGGCAATTTGATCTCTGGTTATTCTGCCTTTCCTAATCTATCTTGTACATCTGAAAGTTCTCAGTTCATGTACTGTTGAAGCTTAGCTTGAAGGATTTTGACCATTAACTTGCTAGCATGTCAAATGAGAGCAACTATATGGTAGTTTGAGCATTCTTTGACCTTGCCTTTCTTTGGGATTGGAATAAAACCTTCCAAGAATAAGGACATTCTCTTTATAACTATGACTCCATCACCCCTCAGAAAATCAACATAATTCATTAACATCTTTCAAAGTACAGACCATTTTCATATTTTCCTAATTCTTTGAAAAATGTTCTTTATAACTAGAGGAATCAACCTGCCTGACTTCAGACTCTACTACAAAGCCACAGTCATCAAGACAGTATGGTACTGGCACAAAGACAGAAATATAGATCAGTGGAACAGAATAGAAAGCCCAGAGATAAATCCACGAACCTATGGACACCTTATCTTTGAAAAAAGAGGCAAGGATAAACAATGGAAAAAAGACAACCTCTTTAACAAGTGGTGCCGGGAAAACTGGTCAACCACTTGTAAAAGAATGAAACTAGAACACTTTCTAACACCATACACAAAAATAAACTCAAAATGGATTAAAGATCTAAATGTAAGACCAGAAACTATAAAACTCCTAGAGGAGAACATAGGCAAAACACTCTCCGACATAAATCACAGCAGGATCCTCTATGACCCACCTCCCAGAATACTGAAAATAAAAGCAAAAATAAACAAATGGGACCTAATGAAACTTAAAAGCTTTTGCACTACAAAGGAAACTATAAGCAAGGTGAAAAGACAGCCCTCAAATTGGGAGAAAATAATAGCAAATGAAGAAATAGACAAAGGATTAATCTCAAAAATATACAAGCAACTCCTGCAGCTCAATTCCAGAAAAATAAATGACCCAATCAAAAAATGGGCCAAAGAACTAAACAGACATTTCTCCAAAGAAGACATACAGATGGCTAACAAACACATGAAAAGATGCTCAACATCACTCATTATTAGAGAAATGCAAATCAAAACCACAATGAAGTACCATTACATGTCAGTCAGGATGGCTGCTATCCAAAAGTCTACAAGCAATAAATGCTGGAGAGGGTGTGGAGAAAAGGGAACCCTCTTACACTGTTGGTGGGAATGCAAATTAGTACAGCCGCTATGGAAAACAGTGTGGAGATTTCTTAAAAAACTGGAAATAGAACTGCCATATGACCCAGCAATCCCACTTCTGGGCATACACACCAAGGAAACCAGATTTGAAAGAGACACGTGCACCCCAATGTTCACCGCAGCACTGTTTATAATAGCCAGGACATGGAAGCAACCTAGATGCCCATCAGCAGATGAATGGATAAGGAAGCTGTGGTACATATACACCATGGAATATTACTCAGCCGTTAAAAAGAATTCATTTGAATCAGTTCTAATGAGATGGATGAAACTGGAGCCCATTATACAGAGTGAAGTAAGCCAGAAAGATAAAGAACATTACAGCATACTAACACATATATATGGAATTTAGAAAGATGGTAATGATAACCCTATATGCAAAACAGAAAAAGAGACACAGATGTACAGAACAGACTTTTGAACTCTGTGGGAGAAGGTGAGGGTGGGATGTTTCGAAAGAACAGCATGTATATTATCTATGGTGAAACAGGTCACCAGCCCAGGTGGGATGCATGAGACAAGTGCTCCGGCCTGGTGCACTGGGAAGACCCAGAGGAATCGGGTGGAGAGGGAGGTGGGAGGGGGGATCGGGATGGGGAATACATATAAATCCATGGCTGATTCATGTCAATGTATGACAAAACCCCCTGAAATGTTGTGAAGTAATTAGCCTCCAACTAAAAAAAAAAAAACCAAAAAAAAAAAAAGAAAGAAAAATGTTCTTTATAACTAGAAAACAGTAAATCCTAGTTTGCCTGAGACATCTCCATTTATTTCCTGTTATCTGGTGTAACTGTTTATGGCATTCTTATTGTCCTCAAAGATGTACTGTATTAGATGACATGTAGAAATTATATATTATTTCCTATAAATGATCTAATCAATTAGCTACTGATAGAGCTTTCATATGTCTTTAGTTCATCTTAATTTAGAAGATTCTCTCACCCTCTCTGTTCATTACCTTGAATCCTCTGAGGAATACAGGCCAGTTTTTTGAAGAATATCTTGCATTCTGGGTGAGTCTGGTTCCCAGTGTGGACATCAGGAATGCATAAGTGGTACTGATGAGTCATCATTAGGTTTATAAAGAAGCTCTCCATGTTATTCTCATGTGCACATACGGTTTAGAACCATTGTTCTAAGCCATAGCAATAAATTAGAAAAAAGAAAACAGAAGAGTAAAAAATAGAATTTTGGAGAAAACCTTTGCAATTTACAACACACTCAGGTGGAGACAGATTCACTAAGGAAGAACCCTACAAAGGAATGTCCTACTGAAGTTTGCCTAACCTGCATAGCATTATCTGGGTCTCCCAGACTTCTCTAGGCCTTAACTGTGGACACATATACAAGCTGGCACTAGGAAAATGGGAATTTAAAGACACAGAGCCCCAGTACTCTACAATATGCTCTCTCTTCCCGTATATTTCTGGAAATTCTTATTGTTGCTCTTTCCAGTTGCAGCTTTCCTGAGCACTAAGATCTCTGACTGTAGAAAGCTGTTGCTTTGCCAGGCATGGTGATCGCTCTCATTGTTCTACCAATGCTCTTCTTGGTAACCTCAGTATTTCTAGTTTTATGGTGCCCAAGTTTGGGGTCAACCACTGACCAATCCTAATAGCTCTCTCCTATTTGTGTTATACTCTACAAGATAGGACAAAGCTTAAGAAGTTTATGATCTTAATGTTTTATAGATTTGGAAGAAACCTCTCATTCCTATTAACTTCCCGCTCCTGATGTGCAAGAAACTGACCAGAGAGATCAATTCCATTCTAAAGCCAGAGCCACCCCTCCCCTCTCAACTTTGAAGATAACGACTTTCTTACTGGGTAAAACTCATGTGTCTGGACTGTTCTCTTGGGATTCTCCTGGTTGAATAATTAGATCCATATAACTTGCCTCATACAATTTAGTGTTTATTAGGTGGGCTTATCAGTTTTTACTTCAGTGGTTTTATTATTAATTCAAAGTCTTACTCATATAATTCCTTAAAGGATACTGGAGTCCTGGTGTATGTAAATTTAACTTTCTCAAATTCAACTAATGTCTCCACTATTCCACCCCACGTCCACCTATCCTAGTACAGAACACAGAGGACACAAAGATATGCTTTGTTCAGTTGGTCTCGATTCTCCTAAGAACCCTTGTGGTGTGAGCATCTCTCCAAGCTGAGATGCCTCTTGTGTTTAAAAATACTTTGTTCTGCCTTATAAAACTTAAGGAATTTCCAAGATGAATTTTTCTATATTAGATTACCCTACATGTTGACCTCAGCATCTGTGACCCCCCTCCCCTCCCCCCAAAAAAAGCACCTTATGCTGGTTCTGAATCTGCCCTCAGGTTCACTCCTTAGACTTTTCCTGCCCTGCTGAGGCACACACAGGCTGATCTCTGCTGGCTGCATCTCCCAGTCTCCTGGGTTAACGCTTTTCCATTGGAGTTTTGTGCTGGGGATGTTCTGCCAACTATTAAAAGACAGGTGGAAAGGAGATGTTAGTGCTTTATCCCTCTGATTCAGCCTCAGACAGTGTAGAGGCAGGTGTCAGATCTCATATTTGACTCCAGTCCTTCTGATTCAGATTCTTCTGATTTTCCTGGGCCCCTGATTTTCAGTAATACCTCCTGATCTCTCAGTCATTTCACTCTAGGGGCAAGTAGGACTTCCTGCTGTTAATCTCTGGATGACTCCCTGTTTTGATTCTCAGCCTCTTCTGTCACTTTTGCAACCATTTTACTACATTAATTTCTGTTTATGACTTGGAATGGCTTTAGTTTTCTTATTACACCATCATTGACAACTTCTTGTTATTAGAAGCCACTCCAAGTGTCAGGCTTTCAAGGTGGGTTTGCAGGATTGGGCTTCTTCATTATTTGAGTATGACTGTAAAAATGACATCCTTGAAGGTGGAAAATAGGATAATCCTAATACCTGACATGCAGTGGCTTAAATTACTCAAATGAACCCATGCTTTATTGGAATGAAATGCCATTCACAGCAAAGCTTTGGGAAAGTGAGGAGCCACAGCCCCATGCCAGTCTGGCTGTAATGATGGTTTCATTACATTTCATTACCACCCTTGGAATATCTGCTTCTGACAGCTTTGGAGAATTTACAGAAAGAAAAGTACAGGCTCAGGTCTTAAGAGTTCTTTGTTCATGTCACGGTTAGAGAACCAGCGAAATGTCATAGGCACCCTAGAATAATATCTAATCTTCTGCAGTGGCAGAGAAGATATAAGAGGATCAGACCCCAAATCCAATGGAATACATGATAGAAGTACAATTTAATTGGAATATACAAACTTGCAAAGGGTCTTAAAGTTCAACATGTGCAACAACAGAATATTTTGAAATAGAATTAGTATATAAAGCTTTTCTTGAGCAGATCCTGAAGGCACAATGGAATGAAAAAAGCTCACGCTTGCCGACACCTACTTCTGCTGCACTGCCTCTCCTCTATTAGTCAACAGCTCTGGACTGTCGTGGACTTCCCTGGAGGCTCAGAGGTAAAGAAACCGCCTGCCAGTGCCTGTCAGTGCCGGAGACGTGGCTTCCATCCCTGGGCTGGGCAGATCCCCTGGGGAAGAAAATGGCAATGCATTCCAGTATTCTTGCCTGGAAAATTCCATGGATAGCGGAGACTGGTGGACTACAGTCCATGGGGTTGCAGAGTTGGACATGGCTTAGCGACTAAACCACCACCACAATGGCCTGTCATGAACTCTTTATGGTCAGCAGATGGAGGAAGAAATAGCTGGTCTTGGTTTACACAGAATTTGCACGATATTGCAGCAAAGCCTTCACAGAGACTGTTGTCAGATTACAGTTGCACTCAGGGATGATCCTGGAGGATGGTGATGGTGGTGAAGACAAGCTTCCTGTAGTTAAGACTTTGGACATTATACCTGTTTTTTTTTTTTTTTTTTTTTTTGTCTAACAAAAGAGACAGCTTGAGGTGAAGTTCTACTCTGATTCATGACAATGTTTATTTGTCCTCATTGGTCAGAAATTTGAGAAGAATAAGCTTGAAAGACTGAGGGCAGACAGGATGAGAGGAGTTCACAGACTTTGCTAAATAGGCATGCTGGTCTTCTACAGTATTCCTGCCTGGAGAATCCCATCGACAGAGGATCCTGGCAGGCTACAGTCCATGGGGTCTCAAAGAGTTGGACACAACTGAGCAACTACCTGTTTCTCTTTCCTTTGCTTCCCTATGTGTCCCCCTGAGAGCTGAGGAGGATCTCACTAATTACAGGGGCAAGATGTCCTGCCACAGAACTGACAGCCTAGTTTCTCATCCATCCTGAGTTTGTTTATTATCGACAGGCTCATGATAAAAATGACCATATCAGCAGGATGTAGGTTATGCATGGTCTCAACAACATGGACGTTCCCTTATCAAGGTTGATTTCTTCATTGTGTCTGATAAGTGTCCAATTTCTGAACCATAGGTGCCAATACTGAAAGTTCAGTATTGTGCCATTTCTAGAGGTACAAGTTTACCTGTTGCAGGTGCATGACATAGGCCCTTTTACATTGTAAAGTGAATTTTCCTTACTGGTATGAACATTATTCTCTTTTTTAAAATAATGTCCTTAAGGTTCATTCATATGTGTGACAGCATTTCCTTTCTTAAGGCTGCATTATATGTATAGACTACATTTTCTGTGTCAATTTATTCATCAGTGGACATTTAGATTGGGTCCACATCTTAGATTGTGAATAATGCTGCAATGAACATGGAGGTGTAGATCTCTCTTTGAGTTTCTGATTTCAGCTGTTTTAGATATATACCCAGAAGTGGAATTACTGGATTAAAGATATATTCTTGATATAAATTTTCTTCTATACCTACTGTGCTTCTGTGAGCACCACCACAAAATTCCCAGATGTTATCCCACATAACATTGCTTCTGACCAAGGGATGTTTTTCTGCAAAGGAAGGGGAATGGGCTCACTCTCAGGGAGTCCTCTGATCTAATTGCAAACTTCATCACCCAGATGAAGTGGAACTGAAAGAAGGGTGGATAGCCTAATAAAGACAGTTACGATATTTGATAGAATAGCAGGTGAAGTTGAAATGTTCTCCTATAGCATGTAGTATATTCTTTGAATCAGCCACACCTGATAGGATGCTAGTTCTTTCAAAGCCATTATTCACAAGTCCTGGATCCAAGAAGTAGAAGTGAAATAGGTCCCTCTCACTATTACACAAAGTAACCCATTTAGAGACATTTCTCTTTCAGTTTCTGCAATCTTGACCAAGTATCTACTATGACACCCCAAAACGGGCCCGTTAAACTGGAAGTTAAACCTACAAACCGAGCATCTCAGTTTGCATGATGGGTGACAGTCACATATGAGACAGAAATATGAACTTGTAATATTGATATGAAACTTCTATGTGGGCAAAGCAATGGAATCACTGCTGAGTAAAGCAGAGGAGGAGTGCGCTGGTCCCGAGTCTGATTTCCTTCAGAGTCAGGGCTGCTCTGCATTTCAGGTGGAGTAATCCCTCAGCCTTTCACTTCCCAGCTTCCCCTGTGAGCTAATTTCCTGCCTGGTTTGGCCAGTGGAAGGTTCCAAAGACTAAGCTGAAGAAAGAGAGAGCAACCAGGATGTTTCTGCCCTTTAACCCAGACACCTCCAGGAGCACTGGGCTTCTCTGCAGTCTCAGCTCCCATTTGACAGTTTCAGCTCCTACCTCTTGACTTGATGCTATGACATATCTCACTCCCTTTCTCCCCTCTAGTCTGGACGCAGTGGCCTCCAGCTCTTGCTGGTCTGCAGGGTAACTCACCCTCACTTGTTTGGTTTCTTAGCTTTCTCCTTCACAAGTAAAACCAATTATCGTATTAAATTCTCTATATTTTAAGTATTATGAGTGATTTCTACTTTTCCAGTTGGAAACTGAGTGACACATAAGTCCACTGTGATACTAAAGCACCAAATATTCTCTTGTGACCTTGGTAAACAGTATCTATTCTTACACTGAGGACATTATCCTGGGGGTAAGATTCAAGTTCTTCCCTGGTAGCATCCTTATCTGCAAAGCTTGTGTTATTTAAAAAATATTTTTGGTATTTGTTTTACTTACTAGCTTTTTAAAGTAGGTAGTACATGCATATGGTACAAAATTCAAGTAGTACAAATGGATATAAGATGAAAAAACACTCTTCCCCCTAGTTTCTGATTCATCCATCTCCCCAAATGATGACATACACTGTCATTGTTTTCTTGTGTTTTCTTCCAGAGAATGCACATACAGACACATAGACACACATGGGGTAATTTATGATGCACACTCTTCGGCACCTTGGGTTTTTTTTTTTTGTTCTACAATATAATGGGGATTTTTTTCTGTATCACTGCATAAAGAGCAACATCATTCTCTCCAGTAACAGCACACTATTCTATTGCATCGAACAGCCCCAATGCTCCGCGCACAGTTGTTCCCATTATTTCGCCATTGCTAACAATGCTGCAGGGTAACTCCTTGCATCTGAGGCAAATTGCACCGTCAGATGGAAGGAGACAATATCTCTGAATTATCACTTGGAGAAAATTCTTCCCTCTAAATAGTTCCCTCTCAGATTTTTGTAAAATTAAAGGTTCAAAAACCCACCTGCATTGAATTTTGACATGAGTGAGCAGGAAATTTTTATTAATCCACTCTGTTTTCTGGTTTGTTAGGTAGCAGGATGTAATCACCTCCAACTAAGACAACAAATGAAAGCAGTGAATAGAATTTATATTTTGAAAAAGTGTGGGGACAAAGGAAGAAAGACATACAAAAAATAATGATGGAATATATACAATGAAAAAAAAAAAGAAGAATATTGCCAAAGTGGGAAAGAATGACATCAAAGAAACAGGGGTCTAACTTTTCATTCTTCATTAGTAGGAAGGAAAAGGTAAACTATTTTTTCCCCAAGAAAAGGTAAGAGGAAGAGGAAGGGGGAAAACACTGAAATAACTATTAAACTTTATTTTGATCTTTTGGGATAAATTGTAGGCAAAATAATCTCTGGTAAGGAGTTAGAAATAATACAGTGGGAGGGTAGTTATATTACTAATAAGACTGGAAAATGTTTCTATACTGACAGAGTTAGTGAACAAGGAATTTTTGTTACTAGGTGCATGACTGCATCACTGAGATTAGATACCCTAAAAATGTAACTGATCTAATTAACATGATTTTCAGATATTCTTCAAAAATGGAAGTACATAAAATATGCAAATAGGCTGTGAGAGAGAAGATCACAGGAGTAAAAGATTGTAGGGTGGCAGTAAGACAGTAGTTGAATAGCCTCAAGCTTCATGCATTCAAATGAAGTAGGCGTATAAATGTCATAACAACTGGAGTAACAGAATAAAGTACTACAAAAGGGGTGGGGAACTAGAGGTCATGAGAAGATGAAGAACACAGTAAATAGAATGTGAAATAAAATACATTTAGGGAGAATATCTTTGAGTCAGAGAGTATTTTATAATTTCAAATTCTATGAGCAAAACAAGATGATGAAACCCAAATTGCAACTGAAATAGAATGGAGTCTAGCTCACTGTAGTTATGGATGCTGAGTGACTGAGAACCCAATGTTTGCATAGCTATTAGGATTGCCAGATAAAATTCAGGAAGATGTCTATAAGCTTCAGAGAAGATGGTGGATAACAGATGCAAAATACAGAAGATGAAACACGGTTTATCTCAGTTTTATACAAGTAAATATGGTGGGCTGAATATAGTGGAATACAGATCTAGAAACATTATTGAGAAGCAAATTGACTGCTCATCATGACCCTTGATCTATTAGGAGTCAGGTTCAGTTAAAGAAAGGGGATGGAAAGAGCACTTGAAGTAAAGGTTAGAGTGGATAGGACACAGCGTATAATGAAGACCCAAGCCTTTGATATATAAGGAAGATCCAAGGCATCCCTGATAGCTCAGTTGGTAAAGAATCTGCCTGCAATGAAGGAGACCCTGGTTCGATTCCTGGGTTGGGAAGATCTGCTAGAGAAGGGATAGGCTACCCACTCCAGTATTCTCAGGTTTCCCTGGTGGCTCAGCTGGTGAAGAATCTGCCTGCAATACGGGAGACCTGGGTTTGATTCCTGGGTTGGGAAGATCCCCTGGAGAAGGGAAAGGCTACCCAATCCAGTATTCTGGCCTGGAGAATTCCATGGGCTACAGTCCATGGGGTCTCAAAGAGTCAAACACGACTTAGTGACTTTCACTTCACTTCACTTCAGGCCTTTGAAAATGGCAGACCAAAGTTGAGTATCGGTTCCATCATTAACTAATTGTATGACCATTAGCAAGTTACTTTAACTCTTTAAAGATCAGCATCTTCATCTCTAGTATTAAAACAGTAATAATAACTAGCTCATGAGATTTTTATAGAAATGAAATATAGCTTAAATAAACAGCAGCAATGATCTTTGGGGAAATAACAGCTTGTGAATATAGGTATTCTGGCAATAACCTATGGAGAGGAAAAAAGAAATAGCATAGAAGAAAATGTGGCAGATAGGCAGTATTGATTAGGGCCAGAAGTCCCACTGGGAAAGAAGTAAGAACTAAGTTGTGAATAAGTTATGTTTAATAAAGCAGAACACTAATATGCAAATTTTTATAGAGAGAAGGAGTAGCAATATACATGGTCAAAATTATATCTGGAATATAGTTTTGGTGGTGTGAGACACTGGAGAATTGTCTCATGCTAGATTTGGTGATCTCTTCCGACTTTGGGGATGAAGTCAGTGCAAGGGCAAATGAATATGTTGACTGACATGTGTATATAGTTGTTGTGTTTGTACTGCACATACCTTCACCTTAATCAATGGCCTCATCCCTAATCAATGCACAACAAAACCAACCAGCCAACTGGTAAACCGAAAAACCATTCAGGGCAGTCATCTAATAGACATGAGAAAATAAAAATTTGGGTTGCTTGAATCTTGTCTGTAGTTCATTGCTTCTTTACACATAAATTTTGGGAATAAGAAAATTTTGAGTATTTAGAAACATGGTAATGTTATATTCTGTGTTAAAGTATAAAATTGTATAGTTTCCCCCTCCACTTCCTCCAACAATGCATCATTTCATTTATATTAATAAAATGAGTGCCCCCACCGTTTTGTTCTTTTGCAGACTCTACATGCTCTTAGAAGAATTAAGAAGGCCATCCCTGAGGTGAATAGCAGTATCCTCTGGTCACCTAAACTGAAGCTCTTCCTTTCCTCCTTCTTCCCTTTTCCAAATGTGTCTCTCACTTTCCCTTCCTTTGATTGCAGGAGAAGTCATTTTCTCCATTCTTTCCTCTTCTGGGTATGAAAACGTAAATTCTGAATTACTCCAACTTAGGTAACCCTTAGGATAATTTTTTAAGCAGCAGGAAACAGGGCTATCTGGCTGCGCAGATAATGATATCAGCTGCTCCCTTCCAAAACAACAGGTGCTTTGGCATAAGAATGTATATCATCATACTGAGATGATGACATCAGTTCATACTTCAGCTTAATTATAAACTACCTCCATTAATCCTCAAATAATTAAACATTTTGTGTGGGCTGCAAGGTGAAATGTAAAGTTAAAGGTGTCTGGATGTTTATTAAAAGGTTTTGAAAATGTATTTTCTCTACTCTGCATTTCTTTGCACAGCAGCAGAATAAAATTTGAAGTATACTTCAAACAGCATATTTTGCTTCTAGAGAAAGCAAAATTATTTTCAGAGAAAATAATGAATAAGATAATTAATGAAATATAACATTTTGAGTGTTTCTATGAGCTTAAAAACACCACAAGAAATGCTAATAACTATGCAGGCTATATAAGATTAAGAATTAATGGAAAATAGTTTTAATTAAAGGTATTAAATATTTGAACTTTTATTAATATTAAAGTTTTGCATTTTCAATAATAAATGCCAAATACTTGCATTTACAGTGCATAAAAAACAAATATTCAATCTAGTAGAGTCTGATATGGATCATTAAAATTAGATACACCAGATGTTTTTGGTAAAAATGAAGTGATGTGCTATGAAGCAATATTTGGCTCCTTGCTTATATTTTCAATATTTAGAAATTTCAGTTAAAGACTTTTGCTATATTATTTATGTCACAAGTCCCAAAATGGAACTATGAAGCCTAAAACTTTACTTGATTCAGTAAAGAAATATAACAAATAAGATCACTATATCCTTTTTAACTTTAAAATATGGAGTTGACCTTCTTTAAAACACTTGTTACCTTCATGAGCCAGATATGTTTCTAAGCAAATTACCTATATGGAATATATCCAAGGACATAGCCATTTATGAATCAATAAATTATGCATTTGTCATTTGTTATTGCTTAAGACTTAGCTGACATCTTTGACATGCATACAAGGGTTCCAGCACTAAGTAATCATATTAACAATTTACTGGAGGTGATTTTTCTGGGGGGAGGAGAGAATAGTGGTTTACAAAACTGTTTTTATCATAGAAATAGGTATTCCCACAGATTTTAGTTATTTACCATACATAACTTTAAAAGTCCATCTTTCTTAGGTTATATTGCAATTAACATACAGTAAATTTTGTAAATTCCCAAAGTTTGTGCATCATTATCTGTTTACCATGAAGACAGCATCACAGCTGTACAAAGTTGGTCTAAAGTGGATTATTTTTCCCATTTTTAAAAATGTAACCAGTTAACAAGAACTTTTCTCTTGGTAGGCACATAATGATAAATTTATACAGGGAGAGTTTTAGTCTTTACAAGTAAAACTCAGACTGAAAATTTTCAGTGGATTTAGCTGGAACATTTGGGTGACCATATGGAGCTCTCCATGGCGCCACGGGACCACGCAGCTATGAAATCTGATCACTATCTCCCCAGTGACAGCTGGGCCTTTACACCATCAGAAAATTTTCAGACTTCTAATTTGTCATAACTACCTCCTGTGGAAAGGAAATATGTTATGTAGCCAGATACAAAAACTCTTAGTACCCAGCACTATAAACGGTTAATTCCTTAACTGCATTTTGTGACTCACTGATGCAACTCCTATGCCAAAAACATATGGAGTCTTGTTCAGCTAGGGTTAGCCAACTGCTCCACCCATTCAAAAAGCCATTTCCACGGAAATGTATCCAGAGAAAGATTCTGTCACAGAGCTTAGCATTTTAAACACATTTAACTTTTAGTTGCTCTCAAAAAGTCAGCTATGCCACTGAGAGGTTTCATCTGAGTTCTATTGGCCCTATTTGTCTATTTAAGTCTAATGACTCTTTGTTGAAGTAGTGGAATATTATGCTGTGGCTCCCAGGCCCTGCTTATTTCTATTTAGTGAGGCTGAAACTGTTCACCAGCTGTGATTATTTCAATCTATCAGCAGCTCACAGGTTTATGAAGTGTCCCTCCAGCCATACAAAGAGATAGAGATATTTTGCTACTCCCCACTTTTGACCACTTAGCTGGAGTTGCTGCTTGAGAATCTCTTCATAACTTTTTTCATCACAGAAAGTGCTCTGAGAACTCTGTAGGTTTTCCTCAACCAAACTATCATTGAAGATTTTAAGAAGTGACTTTAGCTTCTACTGGTCAAATCCTTTTGCTTGGTAGCTTTTTAAGGTGATCCTACAAATCACTTTTTTAAAAAAGAAGCATGTATATTTGACTTTTTAAATGGATGCCCTACCACAATCTTGCTGGATCATCAAAAAAGCAAGAGTTCCAGAAAAACATCCATTTCTGCTTTATTGACTATGCCAAAGCCTTTGACTGTGTGGATCACAATAAACTGTGGAAAATTCTGAAAGAGATGGGACCACCTGACCTTCCTCTTGAGAAACCTGTATGCAGGTCATGGAACAACAGTGAGAACCAGACATGGAACAACAGACTGGTTCCAAATAGGAAAAGGAGTACATCAAGGCTGTATATTGTCACCCTGCTTATTTAACTTATATGCAGAGTATATCATGAGAAATGCTGGGTTGGATGAAGCACAAGCTGGAATCAAGATTGCCAGGAGAAATATCAATAACCTCAGATATGCAGATGACACCACCCTTATGGCAGAAAGTGAAGAAGAACTAAAGAACCTCTTGATGAAAGTGAAAGAGGAGTTGGCTTAAAACTCGACATTCAGAAAAATAAGATCATGGCATCTGGTCCCATCACTTTATGGCAAATAGATGCGGAAACAGGGGAAACAGTGGCTGACTATTTTTTTGGGCTCCAGAATCACTGCAGATGGCGGCTGCAGTCATGAAATTAAAAGATGCTTACTCTTTGGAAGGAAAGTTATGACCAACCTTGGTAGCATATTAAAAAGCAGAGACATTACTTTGTCAACAAAGGTCCATCTAGTCAAGGCTATGTTTTTTCCAGTGGTCATGTATGGATGTGAGAGTTGGACTATAAACAAAGCTGGGCGCCATAGAATTGATGCTTTTGAACTGTGGTGTTGGAGAAGACTCTTGAGAGTCCCTTGGACTGCAAGGAGATCCAACCAGTCCATCCTAAAGGAGGTCAGTCCTGGGTGTTCATTGGAAGGACTGATGTTGAAGCTGAAACTCCAATACTTTGGCCACCTGATGCAAAGAGCTGGCTCATTTGAAAAGACCCTGATGTTGGGAAAGATTGAAGGCAGGAGGAGAAGGGGATGACAGAGGATGAGATGGTTGGATGGCATCACCGACTCAATGGACATGAGTTTGGGTGGACTCTGCGAGTTGGTGATGGACAGGGAGGTCTGGCGTGCTGTGGTTCATGGGTTCGCAAAGAGTTGGACACGACGGAGCAACTGAACTGAACTGAACCACAATCTTTGGGCTTCCCTAATGGCTCAGTGGGTAAAGAGTTTACCTGCAGTGTAGGCAAGGCAGGAGACTCAGGTTCTATCCTTGGGTCAGGAAGATCCCCTGGAGGAGGAAACAGCAACCACTCCAGTATTCTTGCCTGGGAAAACCCATGGACATAGGAGCCTGGCAGGCTAGGTCCATGTGGTCACAAAGAGCTGGACACCACAGCACGTTAGCACACATCACAATCTTTAATTCAATACAATGAAGAAAGATCTTGTGGTGGCCTTTCTTTCATCCTCCCATTTATCCATCCTTACATTAGGAATGCAGAGATTAGGACTGTGGTTTAAATTTATGACTAGGTGCTCCATATCTTTTGTAACTTAAAAGTCCAAAATCTATTTATGTCAATTTCATAGAACAGTTCACATTATAAGAATAGCTCACATCTATTCAGCATATACTGTGTGTTTGGCAACACTTTACATGGACAAACTCGTTTATGCTCTAAAACATTCCTGTGAGACTGACACAGTCCCCATCATATTCATTTTAGAGATGAATCTGTCAAGGTACCATCTAACTGAGGTCGTACAACTTACAAGGGTCAGAGTCAGAGTTTGAAGCCAGGTTGCCTGGTTTTCCAGCCAGTGCTGTCATCACTACACCATGCTAACTCTCAGACTAGGTAAGTGGGGCTTTATCTTGGCACTGAGATGAACAGAAAACAAGGATGAATTTTAGTAGTTCTGCAACTTTGAACCAACTCTGTGATGCTGGCAATGGCACCTGCTCTGGGCCTCTGTTCCCTCATCTTAAAGGTAAACAAGATGAGGCTGGTTCTTTCCTTGGCAGCAATGAAATGCTAAGGCATAGGTTCTCTATGGGTGACTATAGTTCACAAGTAGTCACATAGCACTGGTTACTTTAATAAACACTACTTCTCTTAATACTTTAGTTTTGGTATTGCTGGTATTAGAACTCTGTACACATCTTTTTAATCCATCCAGCACTTTGCTTTCTATTATTCTTCAGTACTATATTCTTCAGCAATTTTCTTCATGTCCTACATCAAAATCAATGTCAAGCAAAATATTGCTTTTATTTAAACATGTCTACTCTTCTCATAGTCCAAACCACTCTTTCTTATTTATTTATCCATGTCAATCTGTTTTTTGACCTCAGCTAATTTGTTCTTCATGCCAATCATAATACCCTAATGGTATACATTAGCCATTCTCTACTTCCTTTCTTCAAGTGACCATTACCTTTTACTCATGAAGTGCTAAATCAGGGTTGAGTGAAGTCACTCCAGGTACTTCAGCTCAACCTCAGCACTGCCTTTAAACTGCACTCTATTGTTACAAATGGATTGTGCTTTGGACTTCTAAATTGCACTCTAGACATCCCATGTAATTTTTCCATCAGTAGAAAATACTCAGCTTGCCAGCTTTAACTAATTCTTCCAAATGCCCACTTTCAGCTGATGATAGGATTAAAGCATATCTACAAATGCTTGCACTTCAGTTCCTAGATCTTCGATTAATAACTAGGGACAGTAGGCCACCTAAGTGGACACATGAAAAAGACTATCACGGTCCACCTGTTGTCAGGGCACTTATCTCCTTGGAACATATCTCACTAAGTCTTAGTCTGCAAACAAATACAATAACAAAATCATATTTCTTCTGGACACGATAAAATATCTTGGGAACAACCCAAACCAAACTAATCATTTTCCTTTAAAGGGGATGAAAAGTCCTTGGGTGATGTTCACTCTTTTCCCTTGATTTCCTGCAGTTTAAATACTATGAAATAAAGCTAACTGTTACTAATAAATTTTATGTTAGATAATGGGATAATAGATGGAAGAAAATAAAAATGTTTAAGATATATAGAAAATATTCATAACAAATTGAGGATGAAATGTTCATGATTGTAATCTTTTTCCACAGTGATCATGTGGCCAGAGCTAGTATTTATAAATGTCATCTTCAATAACCCACTCTATATTTCCTTTGCCCTCAGTGGTCATAGGTCATTACTTATGACCTATGTAGGTCATATAGGCATGACCTATTCCATGGCTTTATTCCTGAAGGGTTGGAGCCATTAGCAGTTCTTCCTGAACTGGGTTTCCATAGTTTTCTATTTACTTTACAGAAGATAGTAGAACTAAGAGATGCCCTAAAGGATCTTTCATATTCCAGACATACTCTTCCTTCATTACCTGATACACAAGCTAACACAGAAACCCACTTCTTTGTCTGTTGTTTCAGAGGCATGAGTAGCCGAAAGTGACCCTCTGATGCTCTTAATTTTCAGTTCAGTGGAATCATCATTATGTCTCCAAGTAGAAGCTATTTTCCCTTTTGAACTAAGACTTCTAGACCAGCAGAACATAAGATTATGGATACAGGAAGCAAACATTTTTTCCAGTGAGTCACTGTGTGTAATAGTGAATGGCAGTACCCCCTTTTACACACTTTGATGTTGGACCTGGCTAAAGGAGAAAGAACATCAAATTCTGGATGCTGATTAAGAGTATATGTAGCATCCTGGAGCTTGTCTAAGTCTCCAAGATATTGCACAATGACAGAGTCTTCAAAGCTATTCCATTTTTCTGGCCAGCCAACTGCTTCAAGATGATGGGGAACAGGGTAAGCCCAAAGAATTCCATGAGCATGGGCCTAATGATGTACTTCATTTGTAGGAAAGTGAGTTCCCTGATCAGAAACAATGATATGTGAAATAACATGATGATGAAGGATAAGACATTCTCTAAGTCCATGGGTGGTAGTATTGGCAGAAGCATTATTTCCATGCAAGGCAAATCAACATTTAGAACATATCATTTTTAGTAGACTACAAAAGTGCTGCTTCTTTTATGATGGACATATTTCAATGTAGTTACCCTATCACCAGGTAGCTGGCTGATCACACCAAGGTATGATGTCATATCAAGGACTCAGTACTGGTGTCTAATGAATGCTAGCTGACTGAGCTCTGAACACTAACTGTATCCAGGTCACTTCTGTGAGAGGAAGTTTATGTTGCTGAGCCTGTGCATAATCTCTATCCCTGAAACCATGGCTGCTCTGTTCACAAGCCCATTCAGCAATGAGAAGAGCAGCTAGGGTAAGAGATTGATTGGTATCCACAGTCTAAGTCATCCTTTGTGATTATTAAAAAGCTTGTTTTGCTGAGGTCACCGTTTGGTAAACATTTCATAGGGCATAAATATCTTCACACTCTTTGACCATTCAAAGAATTCTATTTATATATCTCCCTGCCAAGCCTCCTTAATACCAGATTTCAAATTGTGTTCCTTCCCTACTGCCTGTTTATTCAGCCAAACTGTTGGCCAAGATACCATGAGTCAGTATGGGCTCTTGCTACACTTAAACAATAAAACTTTATTATCTTACAGTACTGTAGGGCAAAAGTCTGATACTGTCTCAACAGGCTAAAATA
Source organism: Cervus elaphus (assembly GCF_910594005.1). Lineage (NCBI taxonomy): Eukaryota > Metazoa > Chordata > Mammalia > Artiodactyla > Cervidae > Cervus > Cervus elaphus. Next base: position 1,023,857 of record NC_057833.1, on the reverse strand, counting down.
GAGATTTTAAATTAGGCCTGCATTCTTTTCTGTAGTCTCTGGACCGGATTTGTTTCCTTGCCTTTCCAGGTTCTGGAGATTGCTTGCATTCTTAACGTGTAGACTTCTTCCTCTATCTTCAAAGCTATCAAAGGTGAATCAAGTCCTTATCACATCCCTCACATGGCATCACTCTGACCTCTTCCACAGTCACATCTCCCTCTGACTCTTTTCTCTCTCTTTTCTTCACTTTGAAGGATTCTTGTGTTTATATTGGGCCCACTCAAGGTAATCTCTTTATCTCAAGGTAACTAATCTTAAGGTCACACTTGCAAAGTCCTCTTTGCCAAATAAGTTACCATATTTATAGCTTCCAGAAACTACAATGTATACATTTTGGAGACATTATTTTATGATCACAGTTTATCCTTTGTACCTCAAAGATTCAAATCCATACTATGTACAAAATATATTCACTCTGTTCCAAGGTCCACAATATCCGCACCCACTAGAACCATCAACTCAAAGCCCAACATCTCATCTAACTATCGTCTGCATAAAAGCCCCCAAACTGATCATCGTTGAAACCATCTGAATTAGGTATAACACATCCCGGTGCAAAATTTTCTCTAATTTTGAACTCATGAAACTGGAAAATTAGCTGTTCCCAAAAGGAACTGGCAGTAGTAGGACTGGCATAGGATAGTAGTGACAGACACCTCATGTCAAAAAGGGAGAGAAGAAAACAAAAGCTGAGTCACTGATCCCAAACAATTTCAAAACCCAGCCAGGCAAACGCGATCAGGTTTCAGGCTCTGGGAACAGTGGGTCCACATTCCAGCTCTGCAGTCTGAACTTGAGGTTCCACCCTCTTGTCTTGTCGTTCCACCTCCTGAGTTATTTTTTTTGTTTTTTATAAAATGATATCATATGTATGCCACTGAGCAGTAATATCAACCTGTTTCCCCCCTGGAGAGTTTTGGGGATCAGGAAGCTTTCTTTTGTCTTTTTTTTTTGTTGTTGTTCATTTCAGTCCAAGCTGGTAGTGTTTCCCCTGGTATGACATTCTCAAGAACCTTGTAGGTTTCTTGTATATATCATGGAGATTGACTCCAGTAGATAAAGGTCTCTCCCATAAATCTTTCCTAGAAAATCTAATGTCTATCTTTTGGCTTCTTCCTAGTTGCCTGAGAGGATTGATGAGTCACATACCTTATCTCTACAGAGAGCATTTGTGTCACTGAATGCTCAGACATTTTTATCTTCTTGAGATATTAGCTAAAGATTATATAACTACACTTAATTTTTTTCTCCAGAGCCTGCTTTTCTGATAGGGAATATCTTAATTTTATGATCTTTTGCAATTTGGATAGACTGAAAAATTTCCAGATCACCAGGTTCTGGTTCCTCTGTGATGAATATTGCTTTTCTCAGATTATCTCTTTCCTCTTGCATTTTACTGTACACGGCAAGAAAACAGCATGACGCAAGCTCCACAGTTTGCTTGGAGACCTCAGCTAAATGTCAGATGTCACTGTTCCCAAATTATTTATTTCCACATAACTTCAAAACGTAATTCTGCCACTAAACAATAAGAATTTCCCTTTCCTTGGTTTCAAATATCATATTTCTCATTTCTTTCTGAGTGCTCACCAGCAACATCTTTAACATCCATATAGTTACTAAACATTTCTTCATCACAATTTAGGTATTGCAAAGACGATTTAGGTTTTCTCTTCAGTGATCCTCATTTCCTTCTGAATTCTTAATAGTAAACCTAGCAACACCTGTGTTTCTACTAAGTATGTTCAAGTAATCTACGTGGGTTATTTTTTATTTTTAAAAATTACATTCTTCAAAATGCTCCAAGCCTCTTCTCACTGCCCAATTCCAAAGCCACTTTTACATTTTTAGGTGCTTCTTATAGCAGTTTTGTACTCCCTAGATACTGAAATCTGTGTCAGTAGGGTTCAACCAGAAACCTAGAACCAGTAGGAGATAAATATTAAGGGATTTATGATAAGGAATCTTTTTACATGATTTTGGGGGCTTGAAAGGCAAATATGAAACTCATAGGGCAGCCCATCAGAAAGGACAGGCTATAATTTTGGGCATGGGACTGAAGCTGTTGTCCACATGTGGAATTTCTTCTTCAAAGAAGCTTCAGCTTTGATTTTAAAGGCTTTCAGCTGATTGACTCAAACGCAGTCATATTATTTAGGATAATCTTAAAGTTATCCACTTATAGTCTTCAGTCACATTTGCAAAATATGCTTATAGGAACACATAGATTGACATTTTATTTAACAACTATGGATGGAGGGCAGCCTAGCCAAGTGGACACATCAAAAAGACCATCACAATATGTTAAGTGTCAATATGACTTTTCCTGTCTTAACCCTTGCTCAGGCGCTTACTAACTAAAACACCAAGGAACTTAATAAAAATGTCTAGCTACAATTTTCAAACTTTTAAAAAGGAATAGTAACATCAATATGGCAGAGTACAATGATGAATACTCTATAAACTGTTGACTATAGTATCAGGCACATAGCAGTTGTTTAATAAACAACCAATCTACTTCTCAAAAGTAGAAAATAGAGTCTGTGAAACTTTTCACAGACCGCTCCAAGAATGAATTGAATTTAGTTACATATATTTAATTAGGACCTATAATATCATATTGCAATTCTTCATTTACTTCTCTCTGTCTCCTTCTGATCAGTCTGTGAGGTTGTAGAGTTCCTGAACCATTGCCCATCTTAGTTCCTCCTATTCTTAACCTACCATTAGTTAGTGTGCAGCCTATGGACTAGGAACTGTCTATTTTCTTCCTTTGAAGTGTAACTATTGTTTTATATTCATAGCAATAATAGTGAGTTATTTTTCATGATGACAGTGATGACAATGATGACTATTTGCTATAGGTTTACAAATATGATTGAGCATAATCTGTTTGACAGTCACTGGGGATACAAATCAACAGGGCAAATGACCACAATGGATGAGAACCTAAGGGTGAGACAAATATTAGATAAGCTGACAAGTGATTAGTCCAAATAGCAGCCCAACTAACAGTTCTTCATTATGTATTATGTTCTCAGTGCAATTTTAAGTACTTTAACTCTATTAATACAATTAAAGGAAGAATATGAAGTATTGTATTTAAAGAAAGATTAATGGAGACGTGAAAGATTAAGACTGCATGAAAAGTTAATGGAGCAGAAATTCTACTAATCTGTTTCAGAATAATGATTTCTAATCTCTATTTTAAAATCCTATTGAAGGTAGCTTGTGGATCAAACAGAAAGAGCTATATTGTTCTACAGTTTCTAAAAATTAAAGTTGAATCTCTTCAACCTCATCATTGAACATTAAAAGGATATTGAGAAAACTGTACATTGGTAATGGAACCAAAGTTCAACCTTAGCACTTTTGTTGAGCATGGCAACTGAGTGCAGAGTCTTGCTGCCACATTGGAGGTTGATATGATATGGGATAAATCAAGCACACCCTATGTACAGTGATTAAAATGAAATCCATTTACTGGTATATGTTCCCTGGCTTCCACCACTGCCAACACAATTGCCACTGCCAAGGCTTTATGTTCAATGAGCTCAATCAGCCAGTCCAAAAAGTCACATGTTGATGCTGCGTGGTGCCAAGCAAAGGGGAGAGTTTCTAGGGAGCCTGGGAGGGGGGATAGTTCATACAAATGAGCTTTTTGGCAAGAAATAATCCCCTCTGGAAGAACCCCTACCTTTCAAAGAGCATACTGCATTTTGCTAGGAACAGGTCCTGACTGTGTTCCTTTTAAGAAATCCTGGTAAGCCTTATCATCATTGATAATATGGGTCTGATGGTGGCAAAAATTCTACTGAGTGCCTACTATCTCTGAGATGAGTTTTCAAGATGATCACTTAGTCTCAAAACATCTTTTGTTGCTATTTCTCTATTCAAATAAAAACTTTCCAAATTTAATAGTCTTGCCATAGGTAAATACTGCCATAATTTTTCTCCCACTTCAAAGTTAGAATTGATAGTGTAAGAAGAGTATAAAAAAGAACAGTGTGTAGTACAAAACATGATAAAATAAAATGAACAGATAAAATAAAGGTTTTCTATAGTTAAAACTTAAGTTTATCCTAGGAAGCATATTTATTTTGTCTTTTACATATAGATGATTTGTTCTCTTAATTTTTTACCAAGGAGCATTTTATTCCACTTGTACTTTTCCATAAAACTGAACACAAAATTTCCTATTCTTATTTCAGTTCTCCCAGAGTGGATATAATATATTCCACTGTTTTCATTACTCTATTTCTTTGGCATGTCACACTTGCTTTCTTGAAAGCATTGAGAATATGGTTGCTACAGACGCTGCTAAATAAGTCTTTTTAAAATTATTTGGCTGGTAGAAGACAGAGAACAAGAGTTGATGTTTAGCAAAGTAGATTTTGTAATGACAAGGCTGCTTATAGTTTATTCTTGGAACATGTTGTGTCTTGAATCCTTAGTATGACTTTGATAAGTTGTTGGTTTTCAATTCAGTTTTATTGCCAAAATATTTTCCTTGAAATTGTGAATAGATATGGAAAGGTCAAATACCCAAAATATCAATACCTTCAAAATAGTGATTTTTAGATTTTATCACCAAGGGAATTAATATTTAAGTTTTAAGCTCACATAAACATAAATTAAAAGCTATGTAATGGTTCTTTTTATATGTGTGTATATGTATGTGTGTGTGTTTAATTATTTTTTACACTGTTATGTGGAGAAACTGTTTAGTCAAGTAAAAAGACAAAATCTAGAGATGCTATGATTTGGGCAAAAATCCATCTCTAAAATCCAACACTCCTCAATGTTTTATACTACAAAGAGAAACAAAAATAATTTACAAACCACTTAATTAAAGACATCATTTCCCAAGAAAAAAAATCACAGTTCTTGTGTATTTCCTTAACATTTGATAACCTTTTCTCTCCTGTTCTCACCACCATCATCTTAATCAACACAGCAAAAAGAGGCAAGCTTTTCTGGGATCTATGGAACTTTTAATATAAATGTTCCCGAGCTAATAAGTTCCAGTAATTTGTAGAGTTAAGGAATAAGTGGTTCAATCTAGTAAAGAATTTAGTCATCTTACTGAGGTGTTAATAAAAAAAGACTGAAGAGATATTCACACCAGTTTTCTAAGCAATTTCCTCCTTTAATTCTAGAGCTGAAAGATGGAGTGAAACTGTGAGGGACATTTTCTTTTCCTGATCCTTTCTCTTCTCTACCCCACCCATCCCCAGTGGTCTATGCCCATTCACATTTAAACTACTAATCCACATTCTCCTTCTTTTTATGTAAGCTATTATTTAAGAGGCAATCTTGAAAAAAATGATGCTTATAAAGAAAAATGTAACTTCATGGTTTTTGTTTATCCTGGGTCATTGAAGTCCCTGGGGTGCTGTGTCACTGTTGTTAAAGCTAGCCATTGCCGTTAACCTTGTCCATGCTGTTTTTATCATTTATCGGGCTGAATGGGTTTGAATATCTGTACTTGCTGCTCTTCAGCTGCTAAGCCACGTCCCACTCTTTGCGACCCCGTGGGTGGCAGTATGCCAGGTTTCCCCATCTTCCGTTATCTCCCAAAGTTTGCTCAAGTTCATGGCCATTCACTTGGCGATGCTATCTAACCAACTTATTAGGAACGAGTAAATCTTCTATTCTCCAACTTAATTACTTTATATTTTATATCTTGAAAATGGAAGATTTTTGTTCAGATCTTTCTTCTTGTTGTTCCTGAGGTGATGCTCAGACACCAAAGCACAATTTCCTACATAAGTTGACAAGATGTTCATGTAATTAGAATGTTCATATTTTTTCTTTGTTTCAATCCTTGCAAACACAAATTTAACTTCTTTAACTTTTGTCTGGGGTTAGATGGAGAAATACAGAAATTATGAACATAGAAAGTCGAGTGCATGCACTAAATGTCATCATTGAAATTCTTAAAGTTTCAGTTCAGTTCAGTTCAGTCACTCAGTCGTGTCTGACTTTTTGTGATCCCACGGATTGCAGCACGCCAGGCTTCCCTGTCTATCGCCAACTCTCAGAGTTTACTCAAATTCATGTCCCTTTAGTTGATGATGCCATCCAACCATCTCATCCTCTGTTGTCCCCTTCTCCTCCTGCCTTCAATCTTTCCCAGCATCAGGGTCTTTTCCATTGAATCTGTTCTTCTCATCAGGTGGCCAAAGTCTTGGCATTTCAGCTTCAGCATCAGTCCTTCCAATGAATATTCAGGACTGATTTCCTTTAGGATGGACTGGTTGGATCTCCTTGCAGTCCAAGGGACTCTCAAGCATCTTCTCCAAAAACACAGTTGAAAAGCACCAATTCTTCAAAAGTATCAACTCAGCTTTCTTCATAGTCCTTTCCATATCCATACATGACTACTGGAAAAACCACAGCTTTGACTAGAGGGACCTTTGTTGGTAAAGTGATGTCTCTGTTTTTCAACATGCTGTCTAGGTTGGTCATAGCTTTTCTTCCAAAAAGTGAGTGTCTTTTACTTTCACGGCTGCAGTCACCATCTGCAGTGATTTTATTAAAGATAGTTATTACATAAAGATGTCTGAAGTCTTGAGGCACCTCAGCTCTTGCATCCCATTGGTTAGTAAGTCGTATTGACTTTCCATCTAGGAAAAGTCCATCCATTCTGACTACTGCCCTTCATACAAGCCTGCAGTGTCAGCCACCCAGCCTCTGAATTGCCCTCACCTTCCATGCTTGGCTTCCCTGGTGTCTCAGATGGTAAAGCATCTGCTTGTAATGCAGGAGACCCGGGTTTGATCCCTAGGTCAGGAAGATACCCTGGAGGAGGATATGGCAATCCACTCCAGTACTCTTGCCTGGAAAATTCCACGGATGGGGGAACTTGGTGGGCTACAGTCCATGGGGTTGCAAAGAGTCTGACACGACTGAGCGACTTCACTTTCACTTTTTCATTCCATGCTTGGCTCCTTTTACAATCCATTCCACACATGCAGTCAGGGAGACAAGTTAGATCACATTATGCCTTAGCATAGAAGCCATCAGCAGCTTCTTCATCACTCTGAATTTCATCACAATTCACTCTGAATTTCAGACCTAGAAAACCCTGTATAATCTTGCTGTGATCTTCCTGTCTTTCTGATTTAATCTTATACCAAGCATCCTCCATTCTCTGCCCTCAGTGGCTACCTGCCTGACCTGAAGACACACCAAGTGTGGAGCTGACCCAGGGTCTTCATGATCTTCCTTCTGGTTGGCCCTATCTCAGCCAGATCAACCACGACTGCCTCCTCTTCATCAATCAGAAACCACATAATTTCTACATCCCAGAGGATTCTCTCTGATGATCCAGCCTAATTGCTCTCTACAAAGAGCAGCATCACCCACATTGGTTTCCTTCATAGCTTGTATCACTAGATCTTTCTTTATCCTTTCATTTTGTGCCTGTCTTCTCCTCTAGAATATAAGCACCAGGAAAGCACAGCCCACATTTTCACTATCTACCCCCATATCTGATATAGTAGGTACATTATAAATGAAACCTCAGATTATGAAGCCAATTAGGGTCCACAAAATTAGAGTAAGAAGCTGCATGTCATGATTATGGCTATAATTAGGAATATAATTACTATTCTAAATCAGAAATAACAAAATTGACTCTGTAGTTGACATTAAAAAATCTACAACACATAATGTTAAAAATTTTGTGTATATGTGACAAAATTTAAAAGAATTAGAAGTCTGGATCTGGAATAGATAATAGATGATATACCTTACACTGCCTTTTGTATCCCCCTTTGAAGTGATGGAGCCCGGTAGAGGGGCATGGTGGGAGGCAGGTACAGCCTCTGTAGGACAGAGAGCTGGACAGGAGCTTCTCTTGATACATGGGACTGGGTAGGAGAGGGTCTTCCCTCAAGACTTGCTCATTGCCTGGAAATTAGTTTGCCTTATGTTCATCCATCTGGGGTATGACAGCTAATTCATTTTCTCTTTAAAAGAAATTACAGTTCTGGCACAGGTCTTAACGCTGTGTTCCTAAATCTTGCATTTTCAGTCTTGTTGAATGTTGATTTTTCAATTGAGCCTGAAAAGTTATGGCAGATATTTTCAAATCTAGTTAACATAAAACCTTGATTTTCCAAGATGCATTTTAAAGTGTGTAATTGTATCCAGGTCTCTGGTTCATTCTTCCAAGGGTGAGGGAGGAACAAGCCTATTATTGTATTAGACACAAAAGCATCTGCTCTTCATGGGTTTTTGGAGAATAGAAGCCTAGTGATCCTTTCCAAGAGGCAACTAAGAAAGAGTTCACAGGAGACTTTTTGTCTTGGTGGCAGATTGCTGGAAGCGTTCTTCAGTGGGATTCAGAACATTAAATGCATCTTGGAAAATTTGTTATCAGCAGGGAGTGGGGGAATATGGTTCACCTGAGACTCATATAATGTCCCAGTAAAAATAATTTCATAGTATAGCTGATAGGCCAGATTAATTTATACTTGAATTTCAAAGAATGGCCCCAAAGCCCTTTATTTCACTATCATTATGATGGTAGAGAATATATGTATCCTGTACTATTTTATTTATATTGCTTTCTTCCTGCAATGCAGGACACCCTGGTTCGATTCCTGGGTCAGGAAGATCCACTGGAGAAGGGATAGGCTTCCCACCCCAGTATTCTCAGGCTTCCCTGGTGGCTCAGCTGGTAAAGAATCTGCCTGCAATGTGGGAGACCTGGGTTCAATCCTTGGGTTGGGAAGATCCCCTGGAGAAGGGAAAGGCTACCCACTCCAGTACTCTGACCTGGAGAATTCCATAGACTGTATAGTCCATGGGGTCTCAAAGAGTCTGACATGACTGCGCAACTTTCACTTTCACTTGTATAGAGTAAGCATATAATTATGTAATTCATAGCCTTAAAAGCCTTTTCTCTTACATTATCCCTGATTCTAACCTCCTTTGTTATTATGGAAAAATAATTTCAAAAATCCCTCTAAAATATATAACAATATACACATATTGTTTGGACAAAAGGTAAACACATCTGTTTGAAAGATTTAGTTAACATGTACTGCATCTGTAGATTCTGTACTCTGTCTCCAATCCATCTGCGAAACTGCATTAATACCTAGAAAACAATCATTGCCAGTCCTAGCCAAGGGCAAATGGAATGTAAAGAATATACAATTATATCTAGAGGTCACTTGTAGAACCAGGGCTAATTCTGAAACAAGTTTCTCCTAACAAATATCCCTTCAATTACAAGCCATTTTATGCAAAATGGCTTTTATGATTTGTTGTTTACTTTTGCAGATATCTCACCTTGGTGGCCTAGATGATACGACTGGGGCCTGATATCTTGCAAACAAACCTACAAAAGGTTGGTGTTGATGTTCAGTTGCTAAGTCCTGTCTGATTCTTTTGTGACCCCATGGATTGTAGCCTGCCAGGCTCCTCTATCCATCGGATTCCTTGGGCAAGAATACTGGAGGGGGTTGCCATTTGCTTTTCCAGGGTCTTACCAACCTGGGGATCGAACCTAGGTATCAAGTCTGTGTGTCCTGCATTGGGAGGCAGATTCTTTGCAGTTGAGTCACCAGGGAAATTAAGGAACCCCCTAGAAAAGGTCAGTTCAGTTCAGTTCAGTCACTCAGTCGTGTCCGACTCTTAGTGACCCCATGAATCGCAGCACACCGGGCCTCCCATTCCATCACCAACTCACGGAGTTTACTCAAACTCATGTCCATCGAGTTGGAGATGCAATCCAGCCATCTCATCCTCTGTCATCCCCTTCTCCCCCTGCCCCCAATCCCTCCCAGCATCAGGGTCTTTTCCAATGAGTCAACTCTTCCCATGAGATGGCCAAAGTATGGGAGTTTCAGCTTCAGCATCAGTCCTTCCAATGAACACCCAGGACTGATCTCCATTGGATGGACTGGTTGGATCTCCTTGTGGTCCAACGGACTCTCAAGAGTCTTCTCCAACACCACAGTTCAAAAGCATCAATTCTTCAGCGCTCAGCTTTCTTCACTGTCAACTCTCACATCCAACATGACTACTGGAAAAACCACAGCCTTGATGAGACAGACCTTTGTTGGCAAAGTAATGTCTCTGCTTTTTAATATTCTATCTAGCTTGGTCATAACTTTCCTTCCAAGGAGTAAACGTCTTTTAATTTCATGGCTGCAACTGCCATTTGCAGTGATTTTGGAGCCCGGAAAAATTAAGTCAGCCACTGTTTCCACTGTTTCCCCATCTATTTGCCATGAAGTGATGGGACCGGGTGCCATGATCTTAGTTTTCTGAATGTTGAGTTTTAAGCCAACTTTTTCCCTCTCCTCTTTCACTTTCATCAAGAGGCTCTTTAGTTCTTCACTTTCTGCCATAAGGGTGGTGTCATCTGCATATCTGAGGTTATTGATATTTCTCCTGGAAATTTTGATTCCAGCTTGTGCTTCCTCCAGCCCAGCGTTTCTCATGATGTACTCTGCATATAAATTAAATAAGCAGGGTGACAATACACAGCCTTGATGTACTCCTTTTCATATTTGGAACCAGTCTGTTGTTCCATGTCCAGTTCTAACTGTTGCTTCCTGACCCACACATAGGTTTCTCAAGAGGCAGGTCAGGTGGTCTGGTATTCCCATCTCCTTCAGAATTTTCCACAGTTTATTGTGATCCACACAGTCAAAGGCTTTGTCAGAGTCAATAAAGCAGAAATATATGTCTTTCTGGAGCTCTCTTGCTTTTTTGATGATCCAACAGATGTTGGCAATTTGATCTCTGGTTCCTCTGCCTTTTCTAAAACCAGCTTGAACATCTGGAAGTTCACAGTTCACGTATTGCTGAAGCCTGGCTTGGAGAATTTTGAGCATTACTTCATTAGCGTGTGAGATAAGTGCAATTGTGCGGTAGTTTGAGCATTCTTTGGGATTGCCTTTCTTTGGGACTGGAATGAAAACTGATCTTTTCCAGTCCTGTGGCCACTGCTGAGTTTTCCAAATTTGCTGGCATATTGAGTGCAGCACTTTTACAGCATCATCTTTCAGGATTTGAAATAGCTCAACTGGAATTCCATCACCTCCACTAGCTTTGTTCATAGTGATGCTTTCTAAGGCCCCCTTGACTTCACATTCTAGGATGTCTGGCTCTAGGTGAGTGATCACACCATCGTGATTATCTGGGTTGTGAAGATCTTTGTTGTACAGTTCTTCTGTGTATTCCTGCCACCTCTTCTTAATATCTTCTGCTTCTGTTAGGTCCTTACCATTTCTGTCCTTTATTGAGCCCATCTTTGCATGAAATGTTCCCTTTATCTCTAATTTTCTTGAAGAGATCTCTAGTCTTTCCCATTCTATTGTTTTCCTCTATTTCTTTGCATTGATCACTGAGGAAGGCTTTCTTATCTCTCCTTGGTATTCTTTGGAACTCTGCATTCAAATGGGAATATCTTTCCTTTTCTCCTTTGCTTTTCACTTCTCTTCTTTTCACAGCTATTTGTAAAGCCTCCTCAGACAACCATTTTGCCTTTTGCATTTCTTTTCTATAGGGATGTTCTTGATCCCTGTCTCCTGTACAGTGTCATGAACCTCCATCCATAGTTCATCAGGCACTCTGTCTATCAGATCTAGTCCCTTAAATCTATTTTTCACTTCCACTGTATAGTCATAAGGGATTTGATTTAGGTCATACCTGAATGGTATAGTGGTTTTCCCTACTTTCTTCAGTTTAAGTCTGAATTTGGCAATAAGGATTTCATGATCTGAGCCAGAGTCAGCTCCTGGTCTTGTTTTTGCTGACTGTATAGAGCTTCTCCAACTTTGGCTGCTAAGAATATAATCAATCTGTTTTTGGTATTGGCCATCTGGTGATGTCCATGTGTAGAGTCTTCTCTTGTGTTGTTGGAAGAGAGTGTTTGCTGTGACCAGTGTGTTCTCTTGGGAAAACTTTATTAGCCTTTGCCCTGCTTCATTCTGTACTCTAAGGCCAAATTTGCCTGTTACTGCAGGTGTTTCTTGACTTCCTACTTTTGCATTCCAGTCCCCTATAATGAAAAGGACATCTTTTTTGGGTGTTAGTTCTAAAAGGTCTTGTAGGTCTTCATAGAACCATTCGACTTCAGCTTCTTCAGCATTACTGGTTGGGGCATAGGCTTGGATTACTGTGATATTGAATGGTTTGCCTTGGAAATGAACAGCTTTCCCAAATACTTACTGCCATTGAAGGTGGTTCACTCTTAGCTCCAGGCTTGTGAAAATAAGGCTCTAATTCATGGCTTATGAACCTTTATCCTTCAAGATATGCTGAGGGTTAAGTCACTTGTCAGTAATTGATTCCTTGGACAAGAAGAATAGGTGGTATTATTATATTGGAGAGCCTCAGCTTTTATACAGTAAATAAAATTTAGACATTATTTTTAATCAGTTGAACAATGAAGATAGTATCCTATTACATTTATTTCACTGCTTGGAACCTCCACAAAACTCAGAAAATGATAATAAAAATCACCATCAAACAAAGCTTTTCCAATTTAAGCATCTAAAAAGGTGTAAGTCACTGCCTGAAATCAGATGTTACTTTACCTCATTAACCAGTTAAACATCCAAAAATGTCCCGCCAGAAGGCTGAATATATTTTAAGGGTTTACATTTCACATGGGGTGAGGCATTATCAAGAGGCTGATGCTTTTACTCCTCTCACACACAATGTGTGTGTGTGCGCGCACGTGCACGCATGTGTGTGTAAAGAACCCACTGATTTCCAGTTTCCAGAAAAGGAGAAAAAAATACTCCTTATTAATTCTCCACTGGTTTTTTAAAAAATGCATATACTAACAGCAGGCCAAATAATAGGAAACAACATAGTCTTCTCAGGCTTCTATCTCTCTTTTTTGTTTTTGCTTTGCTTTTAAAAATTAAATGCAGCACTTACCTCTTAGTTTTGGATGATTCTTGTAAAGTTATGGGATCAAAAGATTGTTCTATCATAAGACTAATCACTAAAGAATTTTTATCATTTTCTGAAATAACAAAATATTGGAACTGCCTACATAAAAACTCATTGATCTTCAATTAACACTGACATGCCTTAAAAAATGAACAATCCTTTTACTTCTCCATCACAAATACCTCCCATTATTTCTTTATTTTCTTGCTTCATGTTGGTGATTATTACTTAAATTTTAAATGATTAGCTTGTTCATCAGGTTCTCTCAAGATGCTATAATTATAATAAAAATGTAATGGAGTGGTTTAAGATTGTTATTACTAAACATTATTACTAATTCATTTAATAATTCCTTTAGATGTTACCTTGAAGGAAATAGTTTATATGTCATCTACTCCATGAAACTTCTCAGGCCTCTCTGCCCTAGTACACACACACACACATACACACACACACACACACACACACACACACACACACAGTTGATTGTGTCCATTCTAGTGCTTTAAAAATACAGCTATTTCAGTGATCATATCCTATTTAGAATGGTTTACTTCATCTCTGTCTTCCTTACAAGTCTGAGGTCTTAATGGTAGGGATTTTGTGTTTTTATTATTCTTTCCTGGGATATCCACGTACAGAGGAACTTTGCAGGCTATAGTCCATGAGGTTGCAAAAGAGTTGGATGCAAATTAACAACTAAACAACAATATATCTACATGTTGACATGAACAATGCCCAGCATACTAGGCAATAATAAGTATATATTTGTTGAAATAAGTGTTTTAATTTCCTTTATGTCACATTTTCTTCTGATCATAAAATAATAAACCTTGTTGTAGAATATCTTTGTAAAACACCTTTATAAAAAGAATATTCATCATTTTTAACTCTCTCATCCTCAAGTAGCCCCTAATATTTGCCTTAAGCAACTTTTATTAATTGGATTTGGTTTGTGGCTGTATATGAATAAATAAAGGTTTCCAAACCCCAAAATGTCCCCTATGTCAACCCTTGACTGTGTTTCACTTCTTACTCAATAGATTAAATATTTTTTGAAGTTTCTTTTATTTGATGGCTCTGTTGCTGTTATTTGGGATCCATTTGCTCTACCTTCCTTATTTTCACACAGTTAATAGCTAATATTCATTGACTTCCTGCTACATTTCAGGTACCACAGTACCTTTGGAAAAATATTATTGAGCAAACACACATATCTCTACCTTCATGGAACTTAGAGAAGCAGAAGATAACAATTTACAGAAAAAGTCAGGTTTCAGTTTAAAAAGTGTGAATCCTATTATATTATAGGTAGGTAAAAAAAGAAAACATGGATAATCTTCAATGTTCATAATACAGACATTCAGGAGCTGTGTTTGAATATATGCCGTGTGTGTGTGTGTGCATGCTTTTCTTACTCTGATCATATTATGGAAAGAATTGTAATTTTACAGCTAACTTGAAATTTTTCTGCCATAAATTTAGGCATTCCTCCTCCTAGCCAAACTGGATAATCACTTGATTATGTTTCTGATTTGTTATTAATTTATTAAACACTTTAAAAGTATTATCTAATCATCAAAATACCTTCTTTTGGAAGAAATGATGGGTTTTCAAGTGTTTAGAACATTGAGTCTTCACTTTAAATCCCAATATTTTATATGTGAGAATCACATTAATAGTCCACATATGTTGAAAAAACCAAAACCAACCAGAAACAATTTCAGAAACTCAGACATAGATCTGCAATTGAGAACAGCTTTTCTGATATAACTGTCTCTTTAATAATGGAACTGATAAAAGCATTTATCCTTTGATTTTTTCATCCCTCAAAAGCTTTCTAGTTTGTTAAACTATGTTTAAAGTGAGATTTTTAGTAATATTAAAAAATAACTATAAGTAAGAAAGAGAATTGAGGGCAAAAGAGCTTAAACTTAAGCCATGACTAATGGATTTCCAAAATATATTATTAATTTTCTAAACTATCAAGATTAATCTGGGATATCTCATAATTTAAAAAAGTAATTATAGATAGTTTTTCAATATCTTATGCCATGATACAAATTTGAAGAGCCCATGGACTCATTTATAGCTCTACTCACCTAGTCAATGTGCAAATAGAGTGGGAAATTGATGTTAATAAATGGTTAAACCATTAAATAATGGTTTCTTTTAATTAAGTTCCAAAAAAACATTCTAAAGAACCCTAAATATTCCAAATAACTTAATGGAGTTGCAAATATCAAACAGCAGTCTCAAAACAACATGGTTTTGTATTGTTTCTGTTTGAGGGTTTCTTGTTAAAATGTAGTGACTGGACATTTTAGATTTTGTAAAAATCTAAAGAGATTGGGTCCACGAGCCATAGTTTCCCAACCCATGCTATAGAGTATTCTATTGTAAGTGTACTTACAGTGTACTTACAGGATAACTTATTTATCCAATCAATCCATCCTAAAGGAAATCAGTCCTGAATATTCACTGGAAGGACTGATGTTGAAGCTGAAACTCCAATACTTTGGCCACCTGATGCGAAGAACCGACTCACTGGAAAAAACCCTGATGCTGGGAGGGATCGCAGGTGGGAGGAGAAGAGGAAGGGGACGACAGGGGATGAGATGGCTGGATGGCATCATGGACTCAATGGACACGTGTTTGAGTAAACTCCAGGAGTCGGTGATGGACAGGGAGGCCTGGTGTGCTGCAGTCCATGGGGTCGCAAAGAGTCGGACATGACTGAGCAACTAAACTGAACTGAACATTGGTTAAAGATGCTAAGAAACTTCTAGAACACATCTTTTGATGCCTATACATATGTATTTTGGTCATGTATATCCTGAATTATGTAGTTGCTGAGTGATAAGAGAAGCTTATGTCAATTGGATAGAGACTATCAAACAGCTTTCCAAATTTATACCCCCCAGCAATGGATAAGAGTTCCTGTTGCTCCACTCCTCTGCCGACACGTGGTATTACCAATTTTTAATGGTGGTGTAAGGATGATTTACTCCTTATACAGAGACAATACTGAAATTTAAATCTATAACAATAAATTAAATTTCTATGGGAAGTATTATTATAATTTAAGTTTAAACATTTAATTTTAGTTGCTCTGTAGTTCCCCCCTCAGTTTGGCATGTACAATCACAAATCCAACCCCAGACACCAACTGAAAAAACAAAAGTTGCACTTTCTAGTCCTGGAATAGCCTGTGAATTTGTGCTGTACCTTAGAAAAAAGATCTTGAATGGTATGATTAGAGAAATAGGGAGAAAAAGTGATGCAGCCTATTATCTTTACAAGGATCAGTTCAAACCCTCGGAAACCGTTTCCAGCCAGTGCTTTCAAAGTTAGCTCCAAGTGCAGTGGGATATGCAGAAAGTGTTCATTAGTCAGGCACACCATGAGTTAAGTCTTTACTTCTAGGAATCATTTCTAATCATTTGTAATTAGAGTAATGCTTTTGAAAATGTTTGCATTGCTAACCATGAGGAGTTGAAACTCTCTCTTCTGGGAAAGTGAGCAGATGGTGTCCCTTCATTTACTTCTTCCTGTTCGGCAGGGAGGACTGAGGGATTTAACCGGTTCTTCCCATCTCTCCTGCCTAGGGTTTTGGACCGTTGTCTAGTCTGCGGTCAGAGTCCTTGGCTCGCTGCGTTTTGTCCGGTTTCTTTGTTCGCGCGCACTTTGATCTCCACCCAATATCAGCAATGCCTCGCTCGGATGAGTCTCTCACTCGGCTCTTACTCTTCCTTGGCAGGAGTATTCTTCTCTTCTGGTTTAAGAATCTGGCCAGTAATGAGGTGGGAAGCTCATGTCGAAGCAGCAGGAGTTGTCAGTGCTCCTTTCTTTCATTAACTTTCTTGGGCTGTAGCCACAACAGCAAGACTTCAGGGACTGGGAATTTAACCTTCTCCAGCACTGATCATTTTTCCACATGGATTCACATGGCCCCCTAGCCCCTTGGCCCCTTTCACCACCCGCTCCCTTCACCTTGCTTTTTATAGATGATCCTGAACTTTCTGTCCAATACTCTCCAGGGCCATCATGAAAAAACATGCTTGAAGAATTTCTTTTTTTTAGTTAACCATCTTTTATTCAGTGTTGTTAAATGAAGAGTACTTTCATAGAGGTTTAACGAAAGGCACTGAACTTCATTTAACAGCTGTGGCAAACTGTCAGGAAATAAGAAAGTAATTGGTAACCATACTTTGTAACGTGATGTCATTTCTTTTCATTCTAGTAGAAGAATGAAAATCTTTGTATCCTACCTAAGGGTAATGACTATAATATATGTACATAATTAGAAATTATACAGTGAACATATATAGTATATATTTAGGAAAACTCATCTCTCTTTAAGTAGTTGCCATTCAGCTGAATATTCATACTCATCACTCACCACTCAATTCATTCTAAAAGAGACAATGTATTGATATAGTTACTGGGAACATTGACCAACTTAATGTGATAATAATCATCATCCTCATCATAGTAATAGAAGCAATACCAACAATAATCATAATGACAGTAAAAGCATGTTTATTGTTTTAGTTATTGTTTTAGGTGCCTAGTATGTGTCGGAAACAATGCCAGACACTGCGTGTTTAGTGTGTGTGTGTGTAAAATTCCTAAATCCCAGATAAAACTCATAAGATAGCTATGACCATGTCCAGTTTGCAGGTAAAGAAAATGAAGCACAGGCAAGCTTCCCACCCAAAGTTAGATCTCTTCTGGGCGGTTGAGCTCTTCTTCCAATACACGCTTCATCCTCTTCCAGTCAGTTTGCTGTTTTCTTGGATTTGGTTTCTTATATGTCATCAATATTCATTTACTATTCCTGGTATACATATTCATTTGTAAAAGCATTTCCAAAGTATAGATGATAAGTACCTATTCTTGGATTTTAATCATGAGCCCTAAATGTTGAAAGTCTAGATTCACATGGTATTTCAAGCTTATTTTGAAATGGTTTCTGTGCATTAATGGAAGAACCACCCTTGCTTGTGCTTTATCTTATTATAGACAGATTTATTTATTTACAGCCACTGATGGATTATGCTCTTTTAGAGGATTAGAGGATATAGAGCTAATTGCAAATGTACTCTTAGCTAGTTTTAATTCATATCACTTCCACTAATTTTCAATTTGCATTAGTGACTAAGATGATTTTCCACTCTCTGAACCTATATTGACACCAAATTAATATCGATGCAGAAAAATGCCCATGTTGAGTACTACGTTCTTAATATGTGCTGTTATGTGGTTTATTACAGTTTCTCATTTCCTGCTCTGTCAGTTACTCTGATGTTCCTTCATTTTTATTCAATAGATGCAATGGCTCTCTTGTATTTGCTGATGGGTATGTTTCTATCATCTTTCCCCACCAGTGGTCATGGGCTTTTAGTTACCCCAGGAAAATTAAAAAACAACTTCCCGGACACTGTGCTCTTTATCTCTTAATATTCAATAGTATACACAAAATGCCAATCTGTCAATTCAGCTTTATCAGATATTCTACTAATGATTTAGGCACTGTGGCAATTCCCTTCAAGGCCAGAAAATGAGTTCATAAAAAAAGTGTACGGGGAGTTTCAGATTATAAAGACATAAAATTATAAAGCAAAGATAGAAAACTATAGTTCAAATAACTCTCTTTAATTGATGAAGATTTTCTTATAAGGAGATGTAAGGGTGTTAAAATAGTTCATTTACTTCTGTTCAATAAAACATCAATTAAGCAAATGTAGAAGAAACACTTCATTGCATTTCTATATTTCTAAAATTATATACAAGGGATTCCAAATTTTAAAAACAAAGCTATTGCCAATATTATAACTTTTCAATGGTTAATCCCTTTAATTCACATCTCCAGAGTAAGCTAATCTGTTGCAAACACTGGGACTAAAGGACTTAAAACAGGCAGACAGAGTGGAAGCAGCCTTGGATTGAGAACAAGAGGGCTTGACTGTAGTCTTTGATTTCTACTCTGCTCTTAGCTGCAGTTTAATGTTCTGCTTGCTCTGCTGGGTTCTAAGCTCCTTGAGGGTAGAAAGCATAGTTTTCCCCTGTTTTGACTCAGGAGTGATGGAACAACGAAGCAAGAGAGCAAGAAGGGAAGGGAGAAGATAGAGCGCAACTGTAGGGGGTGGACAGCAGACGGGCCACAGTGTCACATCGCTTGGGTTCTTCCCTTCTCTGAATAGACGAGTTACTTTGGTAAGGTATTATAAGACAAAAAAAAAAAAAAACCAACCAAATTCTTGTGGTTATAAAAATGGATGTGATATTAAAATATTTTGCTATATTAATGTAGAATACAGAAACTTCTCTGTGATGACAAGGAAACACTAACTCTAAAGGAAAGGGGCTGCATCTGGAAATATTTCCAGTGCCCCATTCTTGCTTGCATCTCAGCAGTGTCCGTTTAAGCTTGGTATTATTCACTCTTAAAGAATGCACAGGGCTTCTTTAATCATCTTCACTAAATAGTAACTTTATCATTCTTATTGTGAGCTTCTCAGCCAGTGAGGTGAAAAGACATCTAAGAAAAATGGTACGAAGATCAGATACATTATGGCTTACTCTTGAGAGAATAATCTGGAGATGTGAAAATACAAGCAGCTGAACCAACCCTTGAATATCTATGTATCTGTCTCCTTAAAATACCTTAGCTCCAGAGAGCTCCAAGCTCTATATTTACAAATATAGGTGTCATCCAACAAGGACCTACTATATAGCACATGGAATTGTGCTCAATGTTTCGTGGCAGCCTGGAAGGGAAGAGCTTCAGGGAGAATGGATACATGTATATGTAGGGCTGAGTCCCTTCACTGTTCTGAAACTATCATAACATTGTTTATTAATTTGGTATATGCCATTACAAAATAAAAAGTTGAAGTAGAGGGAAAAGTATAGGTGTCAAATTCTTATTTTGGTTTCATAGAGAAATACACCAATAAAAGTTGCTATGTGGTGAAGCAGGGATATGTTCTTTCAGAAATAAATATGTAGAGAATTTAGTAATGTGGCAAGCAATATTCCGAAGCCTGAATTATAACACATATTAGGAACCACATATAGATGTAGGAAAATATATCAAACTCTACATTGATAGAATTTTGCTTTGCTATAATGGATGAAAGTCAAACAATCAAAAACAAATGTGTACCATATTTGTATAATATGATATACAAATCAGACTACATGGCTTCATGGACTATTGGAAGAAAGAAAACACACAATCATTTAAAAATCATTTGAGGAGTGTTTTGTTTCAGATTGGAAATTAAATCACTTTATATACAGTATATCTTTTGGCCTCCAATTCTCACAGTAATAGTTGAGACATAAATCTTGGAAAAATGTATTGAAATATGGACATTTTTTAAAAATGAAAATTCAGACTTCATGAGTCACCAAAGGTTTCCACTTCAGTGTGTGAATCTGCAGAACAGATTAGGCACGGCAGACCTCTGGTGCAGCTCATAACGCACTGACAGGCCTGGCGAGGCACAGATTAAAGGTGCAATGGAAAACATGCTTCTGGGCGTCAGCTCCAAGTATTAAAATCATGAAAAGATGGGTGGTCACAGCACTTAAACACCCAGACAATACTTCAGTGTCTATTAACCTCGGCGTTCTCGCTGTTTACAGGTAATTAAAACTTGACCTCCATTTATCGAGTTGTCAGTCTAGCTGCAGTTAGATGACCACCTCTTGTCTGAAACATTATTAGTTTGTTATCTCGGATCCCAAATGAGAGTGCTGAACCTTTATATTTTTAAGAAAATCACCCCAAGTCTTAGATTTATGCCATATTTTTTAACATGGAGGTACCAGATTGTCTCCTATTTTTCCTCTGGAGCTGAGAAACCTGAAGACTGAGACTTAGAAGTGGCCGAGCCTGGGATAAAATGTTTTTCTGAGAACGAGGGTTTTCCTTTGATTTTTAAAGGCTATTTTCCTAAGATATCTTTATTATTTGGTCTTTGTTAAAAACAAAATTTCAACTCCTTTTAAGGGAAAGGAACGTAGTTTTACATTTTTTGACTGGTTTATTTTCCTCCATTTAATCTGTCAGCATGTAGACAGTTGTTTCAGATATTTAGTGACTCCGATACTGTATTATTTACATTTCTTTTGAATGACAGAAACAAAACACAGTATACAGTGATATTTTAATTAGAGTAATGTCATCTCAAATATTCTAAAAAGAAAAGAAAAGGAAGCCCTTTCATACTTAACACAAGTGAACAAATTCTGCTTTGCCCTTGCACCTGCTTAAAGGAATTCATTGGAAAAAATCGAATTGGAGTATTTGCCCTTTTTATTTAAATCAGCTTAATAGTTCTTAGCGCCACCTGTTACCACACCATATGATCCACCTTTGGGTACTAGATTTTCTCCAGATGTTTAGCTTTCTATTGTCTTGGGGATCCTGGCTCTTTTAACAGTTCAGTGAATTATAGGTCACATAATTTGCCTGTGCAAAACACACAATTTTAAAATGTTTTATGTTAAGAAAAAAATTACTGTTGATTTTGAAGATTTTAATTTTACGTTTCAATAGTTAACTCATTTGGCATTTCTTTGGACAGATTAATAACTTTGGTAGAAATTTACGGATGTAAGCAAACTTTATCACACAGAGATTCCGCCATGAGTCTATTTGAAATTCTTCCATTTCTTTTCCTGAAATTGTCCACTGTTTTTATGCAAGGATAGTGCTGTGCAATTTTAAGTTAATTACACAATTATAGAAAAGCGTGAGATAAACAATCTGTTGGTTTTGTCTACCATTTGGCAGTGAAAGCACAATTCAGCAGACAGACTGTTTTCACAGAATAAGCAATGGCATGACCAGGCAACATACATTTTCCGTGAGTTTTAGCCAGAATGAAACTCAAGTTGTACCTACTTTAAAACTGGACTGTTTCATTCCATGAATAGAAATAAACTAAAGATGACATGAGAATCCTCTCAAGTAATTAAAGTCATTCTCCTTGTAATTCTTTCTTCCTGGCATCCTTATTTCTGCAGGGCAATTATGTGAAGGCCTCATTCGAAATAGAGTGATTAAGAACGTAGATATACAATGTAAACTAAGGTATGTCAGTGTACTCACTATTTGACAGTTCTTGGGGAATTAAATCTCTGGACACAAGACAAGACCCTTATTTTGGTTAGTTAGACTTTAGGGTTTGGGATGTATATACCCCTGCTAGGTGGGGTATAAGGGGACCTTTAATGCCTTCAGTTCAGTTCAGTTCAATTCAGTTGCTCAGTCGTGTCCGACTCTTTGCGACCCCATGAACCGCAGCACGCCAGGTTTCCCGGAGTCCACCCAGACCCATGTCAACTGTGTCCGTGATGCCATCCAACCATCTCATCCTCTGTCGTCCCCTTCTCCTCCCGCCCTCAATCTTTCCCAGCATCAGGGTCTTTTCAAATGAGTTTTAAGTTAAGTCCAGTCTTTCTTTGGAATAGCACTGATGAACGAGGCCAACCTACAGGGTCTAATTCAGGTTTAAGATCTGGAATGAAGATAACAGACTTCTTTCAAAGTTACTTTTCCTTTGATGTACCACTAATTCAGCCAACATGTAGAACTTTCTGGAGGCCCTGAAATTTGATGGCTAATGCCATTTCAGTGTTAGGAAGATTCCACCAGGTTCCAGAAGCCTCAGGTACTTCTGAGTGCAGTTCACTGCTCTATGGCATTAGGCTGTTGGCCATGTCAGTCCTCAAATGACTAATATATTAGATAATTCCTAGTTGCCCTTCTTTATTCTGTCTCCATCATATTTTTACTGTCATTGAAATTAAAGATGAACATGGTAGGTATATGAGTCATGAAGGTATATAAGTAATTTGGGCTTCACAGTTGGAGCTAGTGGTAAAGAACCTGCCTGCCAATGCAGGAGATGTAAAAGACCTGGGTTCGATCCCTAGATTGGGAAGATCCTCTGGAGGAGGGCACGGCAACCCACTCCAGTATTCTTGCCTGGAGAATCCCATGGACAGAGGAACCAGGCAGGCTACAGTCCATAGGGTCACAAAGAGTCAGACACGACTGAACTACTTAGCATGCATACATATATGAGTTATTTACTCTGATTTGCAGAAAAATTTAAGATCCTCAACTGGCTTAGACTTCTTATTGCATAAAGACTACCTATTCATAATTTAACAATCAGCTTTCAACTCTGCTATGTTCATTTGTCACCCAAGTTTTCTAGTTGAATAACAGTATCTTGGGTGGAGGAGAGAAGCTTCCATGGAAATAAATAATTGGGAAAATATAAGTATTGTATATATTCATTTTATATTGTTGTCTAGTCGCTAAACTATGTCGGACTCTTTGTGATGCCAAAGGCTATAGCCAGCCAGGCTCCTTTGTTCAGGCAAGAATACTGAAGTGGGTTGCCATTTCCTTTTCCATTAAGTATATATATATATATATATATATATATATATATATATATATAAAAACATGCTCTATATACAGATATGATGCATATTAAATGAAAAAAGGTAAACACAACACCTAAGAAGAATACTTGCTGAGACGAAAGATTTATGCTAGTGTTCTAACAACAAAAAAAAGAAATGCATTTTTAGATTTGCTGGTTTAAAAAGACAGAAATTACTTTTTTCATCTTAACTTTTAAATCTCAACTGAGGAAACAGGACTTGTATTTAAATAAGATTTGGTATTACACAGTTAAATGTTAATATTTAGCTGTCTTCCTCCCTTCAAACTTGTTTTAG
Source organism: Cervus elaphus (assembly GCF_910594005.1). Taxonomy (NCBI): domain Eukaryota; kingdom Metazoa; phylum Chordata; class Mammalia; order Artiodactyla; family Cervidae; genus Cervus; species Cervus elaphus. The sequence continues at coordinate 1,000,112 of NC_057833.1, read as the reverse complement.
TACAGTTTTTTGGGAAAAGAGAAACAGAAAGCAAGTTGAAAAATTGATAAGGGGAAACAAAGTCTACAGGTGGAAAAGCCTCATTTGACTGCCTTTTCACAATTCCAACTAGCTTTGAATAACATGCTTAGTCACTCAGCCATGTCCGACTCGTTTTAACGCTATGGACTGTAGCCCATCAGTCCATGGGGATTCTCCAAACAGGAATACTGGAGTGGGTAGCCTATCTCTTCTCTGGGGAGCTTTGAATAATATAATTACAATAAAATATAATGAATATAATTATAATAATATAAAATATACATATATACATTTATTTATTACTGTTTTACAGTATTGTGTTTCTATTCACTCTTATTTTTCCTTTATTGAGATACATAATACACTTCCTCATTCATAAGATCTTGTTATATAGATTATGCAATGCTCTGTCACATATATGGCAAATATATTAGACATTTTGCCTTTTAATTTGCATGCTATTTTAAATTTTATATAGTCAGTCTTTTCCTTTGTTATCTCTTTTCTTGATTTTTGGAAATAATATTTTCTATCCTGCTACTTTTACTCATGTCTAGCTTTTCTACAAGCTCTTGTGTTATTTCTTTTCATTTTTTAATGGACCCCCATCTTGCAAATTCATTCTTCATTTGGATATTTTTATGTAGAGTCAGAGATGAGAATCTGACCTACATTTTTTTTCCTCTGTATATGGTCAGTCTTCCCAACATGTTTGGAAGAGTCAGTTATTTTCCCATTAAACTGTGCTACTTTCTTTATCACATACAATGTTTTTTACATATGTCAGACTCTGCTTCCTCTGATCTGTTTAAGAATTTTTGATGCTACAACATATTTTGATATGTGATAGGACATTTCTCTGAGACATTTCTTTTTTTTTCTGAGACATTTCAAGTCTTAAACATGGTTTAGTTGGTTTGAGGAAATCGGTTTAGCCAAAAAAGGCTTTCTTATAGGCTATTGAATTATTTTTTCCTATTTTTATTCCTATCTAAATACAAACAAGCACCATGCCTTTAATCATCTATTTTGTCATTTGTCATTTATTCTGAATATAGTCTCAGATTAAACTTTCACCTATCAAAATAAACTCTTCACAGTGCTGAAAATATTTGACCAGAAACCCAACTTTTATGTTAAAGAATTTTATGTTAAATCAAAACAAATCCCAGTATAAAATGTGCAACATTTCTGGTAGGTTAGGTGCTGGAGTGGATGAATGAATTAGTAATTTAATGGAGTAATGAAGTATGCTATGGAGATAGATACACAAATAAGATTTTCATGCTGAAGTTACATTGGTAGATATAAAACTAAGAAACTCTAATACGTAAATGTCTTTTATGATTCCAAATGTGAACTCTAGTTCAGATATTGGAATTCTAGTGGAGAATATGGTTTGAGAGAGGAATGGGATGAACATATGTGATGATTTTTTAATTTGCATTTTTGTTTAAGAAGTGAGTGTGAGCTAATTTCCTGGGGCAAATATAAAGGTTTTAGCACACTAATTATCCTGACAAATGAAATGGGTGGCACATCCTGATATTTCAAAAAAAAAATCCATAGTTATAATATATGCTCACTTTTTCCTGCTCCTTTCTGATTTCCTTCCTTTTTCCTTGTATTTATTTCATTTTTAAAATCTAGCCTAGTTAACTTCAAATAGAAAGATCTAACAGCCAGTCAGTCATGAAAAACAAAAAAAGAAAGCAGGAAAAGAAACTATCAACCGATTAGGATATCTTTCTCATTATACAGTATTAGATATTACTGCTTTGACTTGGTCTCATGAGAAAGACTTGACTAAGAAAGACTACAACAAATATTCGTTAGTATGATGTATGGCAGAAATAATGGAAGTGAGACCAAACAAACCCATTCTGGCTAAAATCTTGAAGCTGTGATTATAAGATTGTCAAGCAGTTACAGCATGAGAGTAACAGGACACCAGAGGAAAGTTTGATTAGCACTTGAGAGCCTTCATTTTCTCCAAATGTTATTCACCAACTTGTTCAATGAATAGGACTCTTTTCTGGAGTTTCTACTCATGCACAAGGAAGTGAACAGTTGCAGTCTTAAAAGTGGTGGCCAAACAGAGCTAACAGAGCTTGGAGTGTGCACCCAGATGAGAAAATGAAAGACATACTATTCCAAAAAGCTTGTTCCACGATGCAGGGAACACACCTAACAAGTCGATTGCATTTCTGACTATGCCAGTGATGTAACTCACTATGAGTGTGCTAAATAAACCATTGAAACAGTTTTTATCTTTTTCCAATTTAGTCTATTTAAAGAAACTACTTTCACGTTTTTAAGAATAATTTGTAGGATTGATCAAGTGCTAAAGTCTGTGTAGATTTTCTGAGTTGCTTTATAATCACAAATTAACATACTCTGATGTAGGATGCTTCTAAACATAATAATATCTCAAGAATATTGAAATTGTAAGTATTCAGATCTCCCCAATTAATCTATTTTAACAGAAAGTGACACATGCTGTAGAACATTCTTATTTTAAGTGAATTATGCACAGTTTTTACCCCAATAACTGCATACAACTTTATTAATAAACTTTATTTATGCTGCACAGAGAAAGCAAAAGAGAAATATCTTCATTTCCCATAGGTAACCAGCATATGCTCTATTTTAAGTAGCATAATAATTTCACTAATGTCAGAAGGAACTGTTAAACTTTTATCAGAATGAAATTACTGATTATCAGAGTTACTTAAAACCTACAAATTGGATGGAAAATATTCAAAAGGAGTTAAAAATTAGAATAATTTAAGAAGGTTCTTAGAGTTCATATTAAATAACAACTTCTTAACAAAGTTATAATATTTGGCCTCTTAGTCTAACACGTTAATTTTACAAGTAAAGGGCAAAAAAGTACAGTAAGATCAAGATCAAAACTTTTTTCAAAACTATGTGTCTACTTGGCACTAGCTAGAATCAGAACTTCTTCCTCCCCAGACCACAGATCTACTTACCCAAATGACAGTTATTATCCATAAATGATACCTGAATGAGAATTCAAGTAAGTTAAGATATCTACTCAAAGATATCTGTGAGCTCTTTCTATTATTTGTCATGATTCTTTTAAAATGTAAAACTTATCATGACAATCCTCTGCTTAAAATGCTCAGCAACAATTCCCCCCGCCCAGTTCACTCAGATAAAACCTTGTCCTTATAATATTCTTGCAGAAAGCTGCTGCTTTGTCCCCGCTATGGTACTCTGACCTCACTAACCCAATCTTTGCCGCAGCCCTTGGCTATAAGTTTGCCACGCATTCTCCGTGTTAGAACCTTCGCAGTTCTCTCAGCCTGCAGCTTCCTTTCCCCAGACGAGTCCCTCTGCCTCCCTCAATTTCCTCAAGCCTGGGCCCTAGGATGACTCCGAAATATGGGAAATGGATGCCTCTGCCCTGTTACTGCTCTTTTAGAGGTGCTATTTCTGTTTTCCTTCTTGTTGAACCCCACCTCCCATAAAGCAAAGAGTTGGACAAACCAAGGGGATCTACCTGAAACTCACAGCCCCTTTCTAGACAACGTCCCTGCAGGGACATTGACAATGTTATGACTGAGGCTGTTTTACTTGAGTCACAGCATCAGTGAGTGCCTCCCCATTTATCTTATTTAAAATCACGTCACACTGTTCCCGAGATCCCCCTTTCCCTCTCTCTCGCGCACATCTGCTGAAGCAGCACATAGTGTGCGTTGGTCGTGTTAGTGGCTCAGTTGTGTCTGGCTCTTTGCAATCCCATGGACTGTAGTCTGCAAGACTCCATGGGATTCTTCAGGCAAGAATACTGGAGTGGGTTGCCATTCCCTTCTGCAGGGCATCTTCCTGATCCAGGGATTGAACCTGGGTCTCCTGCATTGCAGGCAGCTTCTTTACCATCTGAGCCACCAGGGAAGCCAGCCTAGTGTATAATTTATTACTAATAGTACCCCGTCCTCCAGCTAGGATGTAATCCCACAAGGCAGGCATTTCTGCCTATTGTTCACTGCTGTAGCATCTCGTCTCAAACAGGGATTGGTACACAACTTGTGTTCAAAACTATTTGTTGTTTAAATGAATACATGAATGAAGGGCACAGATCTATCTTCTGTCTTCTAAAAGCTGTAGAAATGATGGACATTCATTTGGAGATGTTATGTTGTTTTCACTTCATTTTTCTTGCCCTTGAAGCTGGGTCCTAATGATTCAAATCTCTCTTCTAAAATTCATCATGTACTATCAAAGTTTTTAAAAAAGTGTCTCCAAAGTACCAGAGTTCAATAAAAACTACAATGCTTCATAAAATTGATTAGAAATGGCCTCTATTCCTTAATTTTGGAATTATAGTTGAAAATATATGTATTAGCAGAAAGCTCAGTTCAAAATAAATGTGCTTATTAATTTGAAAGTTCTGAATTATCCCTCTGGGATAGTCTTAAGTCTTTATATCAAACCTAAAGAACTCAGTTTCCCAAAGATGTATGAACAATATTTTGGTATTACATTTTCCACTCTGTGTGTTCTAAATATTTCATAGTTTGCTAAATATTTGCTGTTATGACCTAAATAGAATATTGATTTAAGGATGAAATACTCCCCAAGTGACAACTGGAATTTTTGAAAAAGAATTATTAAACTTTTACTCCTTGTCCATTGTGTTATTATAATTAGAGCCAGGCCATGCTTTAGGCAGAGGGAAAATAAGAAATCATTGTACCTTAGAAGACTAAGGCCATCTATAACTAGTGCTATTTTCAAGCATTAAAGGAAAAATCAAACAAGCATTGCCAAATATCCTTCAAACAGAACCTTTATGCTACAATTTCATCAATAGGAATATTCATTTGTCCAGGCTCAAGTCCCTGGAATAGAATTTTTGATCTTTAGGAAACTTAAAGATGACCTAAACTCAATCTCTTCATTTCAATACTTAAAATTCTAAGCTTCAAATAAGTTAAGACAGAATTAACCAGTACACATGAGAATTGAAAATTAGGTATTTTGATATTAAGTGAAGAGCAACCAGTTGGAGGGGTTGGAGAACATCAGCGTGAGAAGATGGAGGTAGTACGCTCAGGCCTGACATCAGCAAAGGAATGAAGGGGAGTGCGTGTATGGTGTGAAAAGGAAAGTGAGTGCTCTGGTTTGACTGGCAAGTCAGGAAGAAATGTGGCATGGATGAGAAGTAGGGTTCAGTTCAGTTCAGTCACTCAGTCCTGTCCAGTTCTTTGTGACCCCCATGGACTGCAGCACACCAGGCCTCCCTGTCCATCACCAACTCCCGGAGCTTGCTCAAACTCATGTCCATTGAGTCAGTGATGCCGTCCAACCATCTCATCCTCTGTCGTCCCCTTCTCCTCCTGCCTTCAATCTTTCCCAGCATCAGGGTCTTTTCCAATGAGTCTGCTCTTTGCATCAGGTGGCCAAAGAATTGTAGCTTCAGCTTCAACATCAGTCCTTCCAATGAATATTCAGAACTCATTTCCTTTAGGATTGACTGGATAGATCTCCTGCAGGCCAATGGATTCTCAAGAGTCTTCTCCAACATCACAGTTCAAAAGTATCAACTCTTTAGCTCCCAGCCTTCTTTATGGTCCAACTCTCACATCCATACGTGACTACATGAAAAACCATAGCTGTGACTAGATGGACCTTTGTCAGCAAAGTAATGTCTCTGCTTTTTAATATGTTGTCTAGGTTGGTCACAGCTTTTCTTCTAAGGAGCAAGCATCTTTTAATTTCATGGCTGTTGTCACCATCTGCAATGATTTTGGAGCCTAAGACAATAAAGTCTGTTACTGTTTACATTGTTTCTCCATCTGTTTGCCATGAAGTGATGGGACTGGATGCCATGATCTTTGTTTCTTGAATGTTGAGTTTTAAACCAGTTTTTCACTCTCCTCTTTCACTTTCATCAGGAGAGTCTTTAGTTCCTTTTCGTTTTCTTCCATAAGGGGGGTGTCATCTGCATATCCGTGGTTATTGATATTTCTCCTGGCAATCTTGATTCCAGCTTGTGCTTCATCCAGCCCGGCGTTCCTCATGATGTACTCTGCATATAAGTTAAATAAGCAGGGTGACAATATACAGCCTTGATGTACTCCTTTCCCAATTTGGAAGTAGGATTAGATTATAGCAGATACAGTTTCAGACTTAAGAGTTTGGATTTTACTTCATAAGCAATGAAGAATTATTGATGTTTTTCTGGGAAGGTGATTAGATTTATGCTCAAGTCTACAACTCTATAGTTGTTGGGAAGGTGGATGGGGAAAGAGAAGGACTAGGCAGTTGAAGATCATTGGTTTTATGAAATGACTAGCATTATGTGTAGTTGTATTAGATCATTGAGATATATAGTTCATGGAGAGAAACGTCCACTTGAACTCAAGTTATAGTGATAGAATGGTGAAGACAGAGTAGAAAGGAGAAATACTTTGTAGGTGGGTTTATAGGAACATGAGAGCTAAGTGTTCATTTCAGGAATCTCTCTTAAGTAAGCATCAAGAATACTTCAGGTATTATGGTTGAATAGGAATCACGAGATGAACCATAGGAATAAAGCAGAAAGGGATAAAATCAACATATCCCTGTCTTTTTTCTCACTTTAGAACCAGACTGAAGTTTTCTAAGCTATTGAGTACTCCAGGAAAATGACCAAAACTCCTTCTCTCTGATCTTTACTGAAGAAGGAACCCACCTGCTATGATGCAAACTAAATTTAAGGAATTATTAAAAAGTTAAGACATTGCTGGAAGCTAGATATCAATGGAAAAATTAACAATAATATAATTGATCTTCAACATATGAAAATATTGATAAATAATAAGATAATTTAGAAGAAATAGAGAAATGGAAATGAGTTTGGGTAGCGTTTTGTACCAAATTGTCATATTAGCATCTATAGAGCAAACAATGATGATGATAAGGATATTTCACAATCTAAAGAATCTGTAGGATTGAGAGTCTTATTTAATTGATCCTGATGAAGACTATGTGATTAAGGTATTATCAAAATATTTATAGGTGTGTAAAGTATTTACAAATACTTTTTTTTTTTACAAATACAGTTTTATGTATTATTTTAGCAAAGTGTTTTCTGAGTATGTGATCTAAAATCATCCTGCATTTCTCAGTTGTGCTATTGACCTTGGGTCAAATTTCTTCCCCTAGAAAATTACTTCTCTAATGTAAAAATGCAAGTCAATGGAAAACATGATTCAATTACCAAAACTTTTTTTAACAAATGCCTTGCAAAATTATATTTTTGAAAGTGTGTTATATCTGTAGCTAAATTATTTTCAAAAAAGTAATTTACATTTGATTTAAGAGGATACTTTTTTCATTAAGATATGCTACTGACAAATCCAGAAGACAACATGCTTGGAGAACTTAGGTGTATTAAATTATACATGGTCACTTAGGGAATTGCTCAAGGAAATAGTAATAGTAACAGTCTAAGCCCATAGGTATTATGGAAAGTACATCCATCTTGTAAAAACAATTGTCATTAATAAAGCCTTATTGCCAACTACAAAGAGCTTTCAAAGTATTTTCCACTTGGATTGCCATATTGTCTTACAGGTTTTAGAGATTCAGTTGTTGGCTTAGAAAATTGAAAATAAATGTCAAAATCCAAAGTGTAGAGTTCTGCAACAACTATTTAGGTTTGACTGATCCCTGTTATAAGAACATAAACAAAAATAAGACATATGTTGATGAGTTTATTTGAATACAGTAAACCAGATAGAGTCATGTGAAAAATATAACCTTTTTACTTTTTAACTAAGAATATTCATTTGGCAACAATCCTGTAAAGCCTTGTGACTGCTTATCTCACCACACTAACCTTTATTTATCTCCTATGTTGTCATTTTAATTTTCAAGTTTTAGTCCTGCCTTCCCAGAATAACTGGAAGTGCCTTGATTTTAAGAAACACACTTTAAATTTCTTTAAACATGAAGAGTTTCTATCAGGGTAAGCATTTAATAAATCTGTAATGCTTAATTATAAATTCTCTATCATGTATTTGAAAGTTATTAAAGATTTCATTTGAATTAACAGTTAACATCTGCTGAACACTGCCTTATGTACCAGGCATGTGTTTAATGTGGATTATCAATTCAATCTTCAAAATGAACCTAACTATTAAATAATTTTAGTAATAATATTACCTGGAAAAATAAGACACAGAATTCACATAACTTATTCAGGATCCCTCAGTTCTTCGTGGTAGATAAAGAGGGGATTCTGAACTCACTTATCTAGATGCATGTGTCTTACCAGGACTTTATACTGAGTTGACACTTTCTTAATTGATATCCTTTTACATAAATGACCTGGAGAGTTTATGACTCCCCCTAATACTGTAATTTAGAAATGTGAAAAATGCATATCTTGGATTAATTTTCAGTGTGTTCAAGCAGTAAGTGACTGTTTTGCATGCTCACACATGAATCTTGATTTCACCCTGTGCTGTGAAGGGTATATGGTGTTGGAGGAGGTAACGGAGAAGACATGACCAATGGCTGACCTGTGAACTGGACCCACACAATCAGACTCTCATCCCTTCCCCTGTCCTTCAAATATATGCACATCCCGCCACCATTCGCAGGCCTCTCTTGGAGTTGTTTCAGGGATAGAGCCTTGAGAGAGTAAGGTGTTATGGAAACCATCCAATGGTACACATGACTAAATCAGTTAAGGCCTCTATGTAAAACTTTTAAGATCCTGGGCAAAAATCTACTTGTCTTGAAGCCCCCAAAGCCAAGCCCCCTACGTAAGTTCTTTTGCTTATTGAAACTGCCATGTACCCATCTGGAGTGGTTGCCTCTTTCTTTGGTTTTCATGGCCCTCTGTGCACAAGGCCAGTTTACAAACCAACCTATGGCCCGAGCATTTCCTGCTTCAATGTCATTACTGAGCCTGTCAGATATTAATACTATGTGAGCCTACCATTCCTCATCCCCTAAACAGGCTAATGACAGTGGTCCCCTTTTCTCCAAACCTCATCTTTAGGATTCTCAGGTCCAAGTCAGCCACTGTGGTTCCTTTAAGTCTTTCTTTAAAGAAATGCAATGCTTCCTTCATTTCTCTGTACATGTCTCAATGTGTTTTGCCTCATCCAGTAATCACTCCAATACCCAACTGCAAACACCTTTATTTCTCTAAGAATCTATCACTTGTAACTCATTTCTGCATAAGCTGAAGTGCCATGATTGCAAGGAACATAAGATGACCCTGAGACACGGAAGAAGAGAAGGGGAGGGGAAGAGAGCAGAGGAGGGGAAAGGGGCGAAGAGAAGGAAGAGAGATTAGAAGGACCCTGCGGCAGCTCACCAAGTTCAAACAGAAGTAAAACCAGGAGCCAGGCCTCTCCTCTTGTCTCACCAGTTTGTATCTTATTTGTCCTCATTAGATGACTCAAATCTCATTGACTTTCACCTAGCACATCACTAACCAGTGCTGAAATTTCAAGAAGAAATAATCTACCATGGAATGTAACTCAACTTAGTGGCCTGAGGGATGCAATTTGTTTTTAAAAAGTGGGAAAAGAAAACTTATTCAGGAAAGATAGAAATTTTAGTTCCCTAAACTCCTTCAAAATTACAAAGAAAATTTCTTTTCCTCTGAAAAGAAAAGAGTTAGTCACTCTGTTATGTCCGACTTTTTGCAAACCCATGGACTATAGCCCACCAGATTCCTCTGTCATGGGGTTTTCCAGGTAAGAATACTGAAGTGGGTTGTCATTTCCTCCTCCAGGGGATCTTCCTGACCCAGGGAATCAAACCTAGGTCTCCCACACTGCAGGTAGATTCTTTACTGTTCTGAACATATGATTTAAAAATGGCTTGGTTGACATAATTCTCTCCTATATAGGACCTCAAATGGGCTTATTCCTCTTAATTAGAAGCAATGCCAAATCAAGTCTAGCTGCTTCACACAGAAATTATATCACTGTTTTTGGAATATCTCTGGACAATGTCTGTTTTCCTCTAGTTCCGTCATGGTTCTCCCATGGGACCTTGCAACCTATAAAGGCAAGTCCTATATATTACTCACAACAACACATTATATGCATAAGAGAAGAGAAAATAAAAAGAATAGAGTATTTTAAATGCCATTTGTTCCATAAGCAAGGAGTAGATTATATTCTTCATTTTTGGAAATTATAAGAAAATCAGAGATGGTATTTCTGACTTAATTCCTCCAGTATTTATTTCATATTCTTATTCAGTATTTCTCCTTTTCAGATGCTTTTATCTACTAGGGCAATTCAAGTTATTATTCCTGAGGAGTCAGAGCATCTAGTGAGTCCTGTTCAAACAGAGATGCCATAGTTTTTAATCCTTGACAATGCAGACTTCATATTAGCATGAAAGAGGAATCCCCTGCATTATATCTATACTCTCCACCCACTGCCACCACCAGCAGCTACACTATCTGAACCAGCAACTCCATTTACCCCTGGGAGTCAGGGTCAATGATCTCAACCGTAGCAGTGGACTGTAAAGCCTGAGCTCTGCTGACCTCTGGGAGGGGTCCCATTCTCCACTGTCTTCCACGGCCCCCTCTGAATGGGGCTGTGATATAATAACTGCCACTTTCAGCAGGTGACTGAATTTTGCTCAAAGCCAACTATAATCTACTTTTCAGTTTCCTTATTGTCAAACACAAGGGAAGCTCCCCATGAGGTCCTCTTCTTTTATATTGATTGAGGAAGGCAATATTGTAGCAGGAAAAGTTGTGTCGGGAGTATGAGCAGTTTCTTGAAAAAACTTATCTAGGCTTTGCAGACCTATTCGGGCAAGGAATTCCACTTTATGGCTAATTAGACCACACAGTGCCTAATTCAAGAAGGACAACTCAGGTAAGTTGGTCACCTGATCTCCCAAGCACTATTCAACCACAGACACAGGCTATTTCTCAGACAGGGAATAATAACTTGCTTGAGGCCTGCCTCAGAAATCCCAGTCACCTTTTCTGCGACTATTCTATCATGATTTTTCACATGATTCATACAGGAGGGTGAGAGAAGCCCCTCAAAATACTTTCAGCAGCACTCGCTCATTAAGTCAGAAAGATTAGGGGCAGAGTTGCTCAAACTGTGGTCTGAACCAGTCGGGTTATGAATTTCCTCTGAGTTCGATCTCAATTTTGGATCACACTGTAAAGGATTTGAAGAAGGAAATCTACAGATGGTATATGCTTGCAAACTAAGTAACATACCAGATACTGTGCCTCCCTGAGCACCAAAGAATTGACTCCTTAGAACTGTGGTGCTGGAGAAGACTCCGAAAAATCTCTTGGACAGCAAGGAGATCAAACCAGTGAATCTTAAGGGAGATCATCTCTGAATATTCACTGGAAGGACTGATGCTGAAGCTAAAGCTCCAGTATTTTGGTCATCTGATGCTAACAGACAAATCATCGGAAAAGTGCCTGATGCTGGGAAAGATTGAGGGCAGAATGAGAAGAAGGCATCAGAGGATAAGATGGTTGGACTGATGCCATGAACGTGAACTTGGGCAAACTCTGGGAAATGGTGAGGGACAGGGAAGCCTAGAGTGCTGCAGTCCATGGGGTGACAAACAGTCAGACACAACTGGGTGACTGAAAAACAGCAGTAACAATTTGGTGATAGAGGACAAAGTACAACGATTTGTCCTCCCCTAGAAGAACCGGTTCAGAGCTGGGAAAGGAGAACAATGAGGTTGTATACTGTCACCCTGCTGGTTTAACTTATACGCACAGTATATCATGCAAAAGCCTGGGCTGGATGAAGCTCAAGCTGGAATCAAGACTGCTGGGAGAAATATCAATAACCTCAGATATGCAGATGACAATACCCTAATAGCAGAAAGCAAAGAGGAATTAAAGAGCCTTTTGACGAAGGTGAAAGAAGAGAGTGAAAAAGCTGGTTTAAAACTCAACACTCAAAAAGTTAAGATCATGGCATCCAGTTCCTTCAGCTCATGACAAATAGATGGGGAAAAAATGGAAACAGTGATACACTTTATTTTCTTGGGCTCCAAAATCACTATGGATAGTGACTGCAGCCATGAAATTAAAATATGCTTGCTCCTTGAAAGAAAAACTATAACAAACCTAGACAGTGTACTAAAAAGCGGAGACATTGCTTTGCTGACAGAGGTCTGTCTAGTCAAAGGCATGGTTTTTCCAGGAGTCGTGTACGGATGTGAGAGTCAGACCATAAAGAAGGCTGGCTGCTAAGTTGCTTCAGTCCTGTCCAGCTCTTTGTGACCCTAAGGACTGTAGCCTGATAGGCTCCTCTATCCATGAGATTCTCCAGGCAAGAATACTGGAATGGGTTGCCATGCCCTCCTCCAGAGGATCTTCCTGACTCGGGATGGAGACTGTGTCTCTTATGTCTCCTAAATTGGAAGGCAGCTTCTTTATCACTAGTGCCACCTGGAAGCCCAAAGGAGGCTGAGCCCCAAAGAGCTGATGCTTTTGAAGTGTGGTGCTGGAGAAGACTCTTGACAGTACCTTGCACTGCAAGGAGATCCAACCAATCAATTTTAAAGGAAATTAATATTTATTGGAAGGACATGCTGAAGCTGAAGCTCCAATACTTTGACCACCTGTTTTGAAGAGCTGACTCACTGGAAAAGACCCTGATGCTGGGAAAGATTGAGGTCAAGAAAAGAAGGGGGTGACAGAAGACGAAATTGTTGAATGGCATCATCTACCCAATGGACATGAGTTTGAGCAAATCTTGGGAGATAGTGGAGGGCAGGGAAGCCTGGCGTGCTGTCTTCCACTGGGCTGCAAAGAGTTGCACATGGCTGAGTGACTGGACAAGAACAAGAGGAATGATGTCACTCTTTAGAGGAAGGGATTGTTTGATAAGTTCAATGCCATTCAATCCCTCAACATGGTATGATGTGGTCACTGTCATTTTCTCTGATTTCTCATTTATTTCCAGTGTTTCACACTGACTGACTACTTCCCATTTTTTAGCTCATTTCATCATGATGGGGTAAATACAGTGCATCAGTGTAATATTTTGAATAGTGGAATGGTTGAAGCAGTTAGCTAGAGTGTTTTTCTATCCCCGAGGTATGGTATTGCATTTGCACAGCTGGCCCTTGAAGGTGTTTTTCCAATTTTCTCTGTATGGGAAGGAGTAAATGTACTGGACATTTCAGTGCACATCAAGTATCAGGGACAATTTTATTTTTTCAGTAAGAAGCCCCCACTAGAACAGCAGTAGCATTAGTTATAACCTGATCAAGTTTTCCGTCATCTACCATCTTTCTGAAGTTCACGAGTCTTTTTAGTAAGCCAAAATAAGAATAGAAAATGTGACTTGGGAATGAACAAATCTTCATCTTTCAAGGCTGTTCAGTAACAGCTTCAATACTCTCAGAGATTGCTATTGTGATAGGAAGAGTGAGGTCCTTTATTCCCACCACAACACTCCTTATTCCAAGTATCAGGGAGCCAGTGTAGTGCTTCTGAAGTGATTTGTAGTGATTCTATGTGATGTCCATTGAAACTACAAACAAAAATGGAAATATCCACAAAATGGAGTCTGGGCCCCAGAGAACTGGTTGTGAGATTAATTCATGTTTGAATTCCATTCATCACAGGACTCTCCTAGACATTTAAGACTGGTTTGAGTTTTGCTCTGGATGCTCGTGAACAGTGTTTTGTTAGAACCTGTCCATGAAAATTATGGTTAGTTTTCCTTTGCCAGTACACAATTACTGAGGAAAAAACCCAACTGCTATGGGGAAGGTTAAGCAAAGGCCCACATTATATGTATCCAAGGATACAAGGCAAATCAACCTTACAGATCAAGGTGGGGTGTAAGTCTTATAATCAAACTATTTTCTAGACTAGTATCTTGAGATAATTTTTCCCTTAGGACATATACATTTTTTTATAGAATTCAAAAGAAATCTAGAATTGGACAAAAAAACCCAAATTACCTAAAGAGACTGCTATTCAAGAATATAACTCATTTGTTATCTCTATATGGTTTTCTATCTATATGTGTATTTGTTAGATCTTATAGAAATCCTAGACTTAGACTGGATCAAAAAGAAATGAAATTGTGTACTTCCATTCAACTGCTAATTAGTTACTATTGGAAGTCAGTCAGTACTGATCTCCACTCAGATTTATCTACGCTGCTTAGCATAGAGGAACTGTACTAGCACTGGGATCAGTGGATATCCACATGTAAAAAGATGAATTTAGACAATCACCTTGCATCATACCTAAAAATTAGCTCAAACTGGATGGCTGACTTAAATATAAGAGCTAAAACAATATAAATTTTAGAAGGAAGCATAAAAACCCTTTAGTGTCCGACTCTTTGTGACCCTAAGAACCGCAGCACGCCAGGCCTCCCTGTCCATCACCAACTCCCGGAATTTACTCAAACTCATGCCCATCGAGTCGGTGATGCCATCCAGCCATCTCATCCTCTGTCGTCCCCTTCTCCTCTTGCCCTCAAGCCCTCCCAGCATCAGGGTCTTTTCCAATGAGTTGACTCTTCGCATCAGGTGGCCAAAGTATTAGAGTTTCAGCTTCAGCATCAGTCCTTCTGTCCTTCCAATGAACACCCAGGACTGATCTCTTTTAGGATGGACTGGCTGGATCTCCTTGCAGTCCAAGGGACTCTCCAGAGTCTTCTCCAACACCACAGTTCAAAAGCATCAATTTTTCGATGCTCAGCTTTCTTCACAGTCCAACTCTCACATCCATACATGACCACTGGAAAAACCATAGCCTTGACTAGACAGACCTTTGTTAAGAGGACCTAAAACCAAACATCACACTAAGTGAAAGAAATCAGCTACAACAGACCACATAAAAATATGATTGCATTTATATGGAATGGCCAGTAAAGGCAAATTTATAAATAGCATTGAAAGTCACTCAGTCATGTCTAACTCGTTGGGACCCCATGAACTATATAGTCCATGGAATTCTCCAGCCCAGAATACTGGAGTGGGCAGCCTTTTCCTTCTCCAGGGGATCTTTCCAACCCAGGGGTCGAACCCAGGTCTCCTGCATTGCTGGCAGGTTCTTTACCAGTTAAGCCACAAGGGAAGTCCAAGAATACTGGAGTGGGTAGCCTATCTCTTCTCCAGCAGATCTTCACCACCAAGGAATTGAACTGGGGTCTCCTGCATTGCAGGTGGATTCTTTACCGACTGTGCTATCAGGGAAGCCCTGTAAATAGCAAGTAGGTTATTATTTGTTGAGGCAGGAGGTGGGATTGAGGATTAAATGTAAATGTTCATGAAGAATCTTATTGAGGGTGCAAAAAAGTTCTAAAACTGATTTACAGTGGTTGTTGAACCATTCAATAAAGTAAAAATACAAAATCATTAAACTGTACACTTGAAACATGATTTTTATGATATGTAGAATAGTTTCAAACATAATTTTCAAAAAAGGAAAAAGAAAAAGTCTGGGTTCATAGCATGGCCAGTGGCAGCAGTGAGGCCAGGAGGCCCTCTGCTCTTAGGCAGCATATTGGCTCCAGGGCGTTCAGCAACTCCTGGGTGGTGGATCAGCTCAAACCTGCCAGAAGCAGCAGAGAGGTGGGGATGCTCTCTGCTCCTGGGCACCCTCCAACATCAGCTACAGCAACCCCCAGAGCCCCTTCTCTGCCATTCCAGCAGGGCCTCTGCTTCAAGCCCTGGCCACACGTTGACTGATGTCTGACTGCCAGTGAAAGTTTACATGTTCACAGGAATAGCAGTGGGACCACCACAGCCCCGGGTATGTCATCCAGCTACTTGGAACAACTGAAGGGCATGACCCTGCTAGTTAAGGTCTGACAAAATGTGGTCCACTGGAGAAGGGACTGGCAAACCACTTTGGTATTCTTGCCTTGAGAACTCCATGAACAGTATGAAAAGGCAAAAAGATAAAACATTGAAAGATGAGCCTCCCAGGTCAGTTCAGTTCAGTTCAGTCACTCAGTCAGTTCCTACTCTTTGCAAACCCATGGACTGCAGCCTGCCAGGCTTCCCTGTCCATCACCAACTCCCAGAGCCTACTCAAATTCATGTCTATCCTGTTGGTGGCCATCCAATGGCATCTCATCCTCTGTCATCCCCTTCTCTTCCCACCTTCAATTTTCCCCAGCATTAGGGTCTTTTCCAATCAGTCAGTTCTTTGCATCAGGTGGCCAAAGTATTGGAGTTTCAGCTTCAGCATCAGTCCTTCCAATGATTATTTAGAAGTGATTTCATTTTGGATTGACTGGTTTGATCTCCTTGCAGTCCAAGGGACTCTCAAGAGTCTTCTCCAACACTGCAGTTCAAAAGCATCAATTCTTTGGTACTCAGCTTTCTTTATAGTCCAACTATCACATACATACATGACTACTGGAAAACCATAGCTTTGACTACATGGACCTTTGTTCACAAAGTAATGTCTCTGCTTTTTAATATGCTGTCTAGGTTGGTCATAGCTTTTCTTCCAAGGAGCAAGCGTCTTTTACTATCATGGCTGCAGTCACCATCTGCAGTGATTTTGGAGCCCCCCAAAATAAAGTCTCTCACTGTTTCCATTGTTTCCCCATCTATTTGCCATGAAGTGATGGGACTGGATGCCATGATCTTAGTTTTCTGAATGTTGAGTTTTAAGCCAACTTTTTC
Organism: Cervus elaphus; assembly: GCF_910594005.1. Taxonomy (NCBI): domain Eukaryota; kingdom Metazoa; phylum Chordata; class Mammalia; order Artiodactyla; family Cervidae; genus Cervus; species Cervus elaphus. The sequence goes on along the minus strand of NC_057833.1, from coordinate 983,438 downwards.
ACTCTCCACTTTCACTTTCATTAAGAGTCCCAGGTCAGTATGTGTCCCATATATTACTGGGAAGAGCAAAGAAATAGGTCCAGAAAGAAAGATGAAGCTGAGCCAAAGCGGAAATTACACCCAGCTTTGGTTGTATCTGGTGCTGAAAGTAAATTCTGATTCTGTAAAGAATGATATTGCACAGGAACCCGGAATGTTAGGTCCATGAATCAAGGTAAATTTAATGTGGTCAAACAGGAGATGACAAAAGTGAACATCAACATTTTAGGAATCAGTGAGCTAAAATGGACTGGAATGGATGAATTCAGATGATCTACTACTGTGAGCAAGAATCCCTTAGAAGAAATGGAGTAGACCTCATGGTCAAAAGGAGTCTGAAATGCAGTACTTGGTTGCAATCTCAAAAATGCCAAAATGATCTCAGGTTATTTCCAAGGCAAACCATTCAAATCACAGTAATCTAAATCTGTGCCCCAGTCACTAATGCAGAAAAAGATGAACGATTCTATGAAGACCTATAAGACCTCCTAGAGCTAAAATCAGGAAAAGATATACTTTTCATCATAGGGAACTGGAAATCAAGAGATACCTGGAATAACAGTCAAGCTTGGCATTGGAGTACAAAATGAAGCAGGGCAAAGTCGAGCAGCTTTGCCAAGAGAATTCACTGGTCACAGCAAAACCCTCTTCCAACAACACAAGAGACAACTTTATACATGGACATCACCAGATGGTCAACACTAAAATCAGATTGATTATATTCTTTGCAACCAAAGATGGAGACACTGTATACAGTCAGCAAAAACAAGACCTAGATCTGAGTGTGGCTCAGATCATTAGGCTCCTTATTGCAAAATCCAGGCTCAAATTGAAGAAAGTGGGGAAAACCATTAGGCCATTCAGGCATAACCTAAATCAAATTGCCTATGATTATACCGTGGAGTTGATGAACAGATTCAAGGGACTAGACCTGCTAGATGGAGTGCCTGAAGAACTTTATAACACTGTACAGGAGGTGGTGACCAAAACCATTCCCAAGAAAAAGAAATGCAAGAAGGCAAAGTAGTTGTCTGAGGAGGCCTTACAAATAGCTGAGAAAAGAAGAGACGTGAAAGGCAAAGAAGAAAGGAAAGATATACCCAACTGAATGCAGAGTTCCAGAGAATAGCATGGAGAGAAAAGAAAGCCTTCTTAAGTGAAAAATGCAAAGAAATAGAGCAAAACCATAGACTGGGAATGACTAGAGATCTCTTCAAGAAAACTGGACATACCAAGGGAATATTTCATGCAAAGATAGGCACAATAAAGGACAAAAAGGGCAAGGACCTAGTAGAAGCAGAAGATATTAAGAAGAGGTGGAAAGAATACACAGAAGAACTGTACAAAAAAGCTCTTAATGACCCAGATAAACCACAATGGTATGGTCACTCACCTAAAGCCAGACATCCTGGAGTGCAAAGTCAAGCGGATCTTAGGAATCATTACCATGAACAAAGCTAATAGAGGTGATGATATTTCAGTTGAGCTATTTCAAATGCTAAAAGGTAATGCTACTAAAGTGCTGCAGTGAATATGACAGCAAATTTGGAAAACTGAGCAGTGGCCACAGGACTGGAAAAAGTCAGTTTTCATTCCAATCTCAAAGAAAGGCAATGCCAAAGGATGTTCAAATTACCATACAAATGCACTCATTTACATGCTAGCAGGATTATGTTCAAAATCCTTCAAGCTAGGCTTCAACAGTATGTGAACTGAGAACTTCTAGATGTACAAACTGAATTTAGAAAAGGCAGAGGAACCAGAGATCAAATTGCCAACATATGCTGGATCATACAAAAAACAAGGGAATTCCAAGAAAAACTATTTCTGCTTCATTGACTAGGCTAAAGCCTTTGATTGTGTGGATCACAATAAACTGTGGAATATTCTTAAAGGGATGGGAATACCAGACTACCTTACCTGCTTCCTGAGAAACCTGTATGAAAGATAAGAGGCAACAGTTAGAACTGGACATGGAAGAATGGACTGGTTCAATTTTGGGAAAGGAGTATGTCAAAGCTTGCCACCCTACTTATGTAACTTATATGCAGAGTCCATCATACAAAATGCTAGGCCAAATGACTCACAAGCTGGAATCAAGGTTGCTGGGGGAAACATCAACAACCTCATATATGCAGATGATATCACTTTAATGGCAGAAAGTGAAGAGGAACTTATATAAAGAGCCTCTTGATGAAGGTGAAAAAGGAGAGTGAAAAAGCTGTCTTAAAACTCAACGTTCAAAAAACTAAGATTATGGCATCCAATCCCATCATTTCATGGCAAATAGATGGGGAAACAATGGAAACAGTTTCAGATTTCACTTTCTTGGGCTATAAAATCACTGTGGATGGTGACTGCAGCCATGAAATTAAAGGATGTTTGTACCTTGGAAGAAAAGATATGACAAATTTAGACAGTGTATTAAAAAGTAGAGACAACACTTTGCTGACAAAAGTCCATATAGTCAAAGTTATGGTTTTTCTAGTAGTCATGTATGAATGTGAGATCATGAAGAAGGCTGAGCCCCAACTAATTGATGCTTTCAAACTGCGGTGTTGGAGAAGACTCTTGAGAGTCCCTTGGACTGCAAGGAGATCAAACCAGTCCATCCTAAAGGAAATCAACCCTCAATATTTATTGGAAGGATTGATGCTGAAGCTGAAGCTCCAGTATTTTGGCCACCTGATATGAAAAGCTGACTCATTGCAAATGATCCTGATGCTGGAAAAATTGAGGGCAAGAGAAGGGGATGACAGAGGATGAAATGGTTGGATGGCATCTCATGGACTCAATGGACTCAATCTCATGGCAACTCAATGGACATGAGTATGAGCAAACTCCAGGAGAAAGTGAAGGGCAGGGAGTTCTGGTGTGCTACAGTTCATGGGCTTATAAAGCGTCGGACAAGACTTAGCAAGTGAACAACAACAGCATGGCACCTCAGCTTCCACCTACCTTCGTAAAAGTCAGCTCACTGCACTGGCCTCTGTGCCTCATGTATCACCTGGGGAAATCTGCATCTCTATCTTAACATTTGGTAAGGCTGGCCAAATATAAATATGCTATGGATTTTGAACAGAGTAAATATTCAACTGGTGGTAATTCTTATTATATGTCACACTCTGAAATTATTTTTTTCCCATTCTTCATTCAAAACTCTTATTTCTTCTAAAATTCTGATCACACGGAAAATACCTGATAGGTCATGCACACTCAGAAAGTTGTTGTTGGCTGGTTATTTTAATCTAACCTTTTGACTTACAGAGTTTAAGAGAACTGAAACAAAATCAAAGAGCTTTGCATGTCATATATAAATACTCCTGGTGGTGTCTCTGGTCACTCTGTGTCAGAGCTCCTTGGAAGAGAAGAGGGGTAGAGAGTGGAGACAGCTAGACCTGGCTAAGGGTCTCCCCCTGAGCTTGCCTGAGACGTCATGCATTCTTCTTAAGTCTAACCTGGCATACTACTGAGCATACAGGAATGAGAACAGTAAACAAATGTGTGTGGAATTAAATTACAAATGCGAGATTATTGAAAAATCTTAATGAAGATGACCGTTTTTCTCTAACCGAGAAGTCATGATTATATAAGCTACAAAAGAATGAACTTTTCGGGAGGGAGGGGACATGAGTGCATCTGTGACTGATTCTTGCTGATGCTTGACAGAAAAAAAAAAACAAAATTCTTAAAGCAATTATCCCTCAATTAAAAAAAGAATGAACTTGAATATAGTATAAAGTGATAAAATAGGATTTTAAATATTTTATATTGCATTTAATTAAACAAAAAATTTAGCCATGCCATGCGGCATGCAGGATTTAAATTCCACTAGCAGGGATCAAATTCCCACCCCCTACATTGGAAGCATGGACTCTTAACCACTGGACCACTTGGGAAATCTAATATTTTATATTTTAAATCATAAGAAAATAGTTGAACTCTAGTGTCTGATTTTTCTATATCTGTCCCAGTATATATCCAGTTCTCAGAACGATACAAGGGTTTTTTATATGGATATGTTAATATATTCTTCCCAAGGTATTTCCTAAATAGATTTTTTCTTTCTTTAGCCTTTGGAAACTTTCTAAGTTTTGAAGTGTTTTCACAATGACTATTGACAATGTCCATTAATGAACATTTCTCCTTTTACCTAATTGTTTATTTTGAATCTCCAGTTTTCTTTAGTGACTTTCAGTGGACTACTCTGCCTGTATTATAGGCTTATACTCAGGATATATATTTAATAATGTTTTAAATGCCACATTATTTCCCTGAAATTTTCCTAAGCTATCAAATTTGTTAGAATCCTTCAGCGTCAAACTTGATTTTCCTATCTTCTGCCATCCCTCTTTCAATATGGCAATATAAAATATAAGCTGCAAAATATTTTACTTTCCACACTTATTAAAACTTTATTTTACCTTTCACGTTTTTTCAGGAATCTCCCATCACCTTCCTCCACAGCACACACATCCAGCCAAGTATATAAAGCATTTCTTCTTAGATCTCTTCCCTATTGGAGCTAATATGTGTTGAAAATAGGATGTGTAAGATATTGGGCTGGGCACGTTAACTGAATGCATTATGAGAGTTTCCTCACAGATATTAGGTCTGGAAAGACTAAACACCATGTACCTATGAGATCACTCCTGAGTCATGGCTATATCATCTTACTGCATTTAATGTCCTTGACTTAGTTTTCAGCCATTGCTTCTTCAGAGTAAAAAATCTATGTCCCCTCTGGCTAGACACAAAGCCAGAAATGCCAGAAAGAGTGAGGTTGATTAGCTTCTAGGATATGGACTGAGCTATTTCCATGAGCGGGTCTCTTCTAAGGATGGGTTTGACTGACGGTCAGGTGGCCAGATCCAGGGACGTGACACAGACCTGAGTGGAGAAGACACATCATTTGTCCTCCTCCACTGGGAAGGACAAAGTAAGCAAGTTACAAACTTCAAGCTAGAAGACAGAAAGCAGGCTACAACAGACACAAGAGTAAGTTTTCTCTCCGCTCTTTCTAACATGAGAGGAAAAGCACTGTCTCCCTCCCTCTCTAGAGTAAGGACTGCTTTTCAGGGCTTGCAGAAAAGGTGTCATTGAGAAGATTCTTGTGTTTCTCACCACTTGCTCCAATTCTTCATCCACATAGGTTCCAATTGTCAAATTCCCAATTATTTTTTATGCTCTTTTCTAAAAGAGCTCTAATTTGATTCCCAGCAGAATAAATATTCAAGAAAGCAGTAGTTTCAAAGACTCCAGATACTTATGATTACTCAGTCTAAATATGAAAACAATTTTGAATTAGCTCTTAATTGGTTTGAATTATTTACAACCAGTTGAACCAGTTGCTGTCACTATTCGGACATTTGAGACAGTTGAATTTTTCTAACAATTCTGAACCAATTTCAAACAAATACAGTTAGACTCGATTAGCAAGGACCTAAACAATTTTGATAAATCAGAACTTGATAGGTTCTTTGAGTTTCATTGCTGATCTATTTTAGCAGAATCCTAACTGTATCCACCCTATCACTCCAACTCAGTGTTTTAGTTACTATCATATTAACTTTCTTAAACTGCACTCTCCACTGAGGGCGTATGAGGTACTAAATATTGTGTTGGATGCAGATAACATTCCTGCCCCTCATGTCATGAGTTTTGATTATCCATAAATTATAGAACCAGAGTCCAAAATTATTGCCTCATTAAATTTTTTTCACACTGTAAACTCAGTTTTAATATTCTTATAGATTTATATGAATCTTTTTTATGTTTTGTAGCTATTCTGATATACTTTCCATTCTTTCAACACACCTGAAACTTCTTTCCTTTGAACTCACAGTCTGATAAACTTTCAATAGCAGCATTTAATTTTGGACTCATCAAAGTTGGCCTTAATGTAAAGAATATTTGTTGTGTATTTGGTTGCCTGCCAATAATTTCCTCTTTATTTTCTTTTAAAGTTTATTTTTAATTGGAGGATAACTGTTTACAGTGTTGTGTTGGTTTATTCTGTGCATCGGTATGAATCAGCTATAAGTATGTTCTTTAACTCACTACATTTTTATTGGAGTATCGTGATTTTGAATGTTGTGTTAGTTTCTGCTATATAGCAGCAGAGTGAATCAGTTATACATATATCCACTCCTTTAGATTCTTTCCCTTACATATCATTACAGAGTGCTGAGTAGGGTTCCTTGTGCCGTAGAGTGGGTCCTTATTAGTTATCTATTAGGGAGCACTAGTGGTAAAGAATCCACCTGCCAATGCAGGAGACACAAGAGGCGTGAGATCAATCCTTGGGTCAGGAAGATCCCCTGGAGTAGAGAATGGAAACCCACTCCTGTACTCTTGCCTGAGAAATTCCATGGACAGAGGAGCCTGGCAGGCTACAGTCTATGGGGCTGCAAAGAATCAGAAATGACTGAGCACACACACACACATATTTTATCTATATATATAGTAGTGTGTATTCCTCTTCTTTTGGTAACATATCCTGAGTTTATTCTGGGGAAGCATCATCTGCCACATTCATAATCCTTTCCTGCCATAATAATTGGTTCATGTATAGCACATGATTCAATCACAGAATCAGAATTAATTTAGGATCTAGGCTGGAAAGAAAGGTGCTATCTAATATTCTTCATTTGAACTTGGGAGAATATGGTTGGAGTTACTCTCAAGGAAGAAAGTGTCTATTTGAGGAAATGGACCAGAGTTGGGGAAAAAAAAATACCCAAACATCCCAATGATAGTGCTTGAACCTTGGATCAAAGACTTTCCATTATAGGAGTCAATAATTTTATCTTACCACTTTTTTTCTTCAAAAGCCAATTTACATTGCATTTTCTGTCATTTACTTCCATTTGTCTCCTCCATTCAGAAACAATTTATTCTATCCTGTACTTTTATAGAGATAAGAGTAAAGAGCAGTGCTTGTGAAGAAGGTGGGACTTAAATCATCCTATACATTCTATACTCTTTCTCCTTATCCACTCAAGAAAAATTAATTTGGCTATTATGTTTTCATGAAGAGGATATACACATATATATCACTCATGTCTATTTTAAAATAAGTAAATATAAATTACACAAAGTACTCCATGTTTTTTCCTAATAAGAAATACAGATATTTTGTGTGTGCTTAAAAAAAGTCAGCAGTGCTACAAGATTTCTTCTTAACTTCATATCAAAGTGCAAATCCAGTTAATTCTATCATAGACTAGAAGTACAATGAAAACACATTTGTAAATGGATTCTGTGGCCCTGTCTGTATAAAGCATTTTAAGAATGTCTCTGAGCAACCAGAATCTTTCCTGACCTTATATTAATGCTAGAGATGACCTTTACGTTATACTCACAGCTTCACCAGTGATGTCTCAGCCTGTCTGCTGGGCCACCAGAAGAAAGCCAGCAGAGAGAATAGTTCCCAGGAACTGTGTTCACCCAATGTGCATCAAAACAGACAGCATTTAGGCGCCATCTACAAACAGATCACCTTCTATACAAGGGGCAGAGACTGATTTTCCGGCATAATGCATTTTTTTTTCCTACTAAAAGGAATTGTTGTGCTACATGAAATTAAAAAATAAACTTGTTTCCTTCTTATGAAACATTTATTTGAAAAATCCCAAGCAGGCCATTGCCCAGCAAGAATACAGTGATTTCCAAATTTTTTTTCAATTTTGTGTGTGTGTGGAAACAGAGGTTTACTCAATGATTGTAAATTTTCTTGAGATGATTCTTTTCATGTTGTTGACAAGGGAAAGTTTTCTTGATAAAAAAAAAAGAGGGGATATATGTATGCATATAGCTGATTCGTTTTGCTGTACATTCCAGACTAACACAACAACGTAAGGCAACTATAGTTCAATAAAAATTTTAAAAAAATATGTAATCATTCTCTTGTGTTTGGGTGTGTGTGGCATCTGTGTGATTCTGTTTATAAATAGTTGAGCTAAGCGTGGAAATCTTGTTTTTATTCATTCACTAAGTAATGTCTGACTCTTTGAGACCCCCACGAACTGCAGCACGCCAGGCTCCTCTGTGCTCCAGAATTTGTTCACACATTCCCAGATCTCTGTCTCCCAGAATTTGTTCAAATTCACTTCCATCGAGTCGGTGATGCTATCTCATTCTCTGTCATTCCCTTCTCCTTTTGCCTTCAATTGTTCCCAGCATCAGAATCTTTTCCAATGAGTCAACTCTTCACATCAGGTGGCCAAAGTATCCTAGTTTCAGCTTCAGCGTCAGTCCTTCTAATGAATATTCAGATTTGATTTTCTTTAGGATGGACTGGTTTGACCTCCTTGCAGTCCATGGGATTCTCAAGAGTCTTCTCTAGCACCATGATTCAAAATCATCAATATTTTTTTGTGCTCAGGCTTTTTTATGGTCCAGCTCTCACATCTGTATATGACTACTGGAAAAACCATTCTATGATTAAGATTTTCCTGACATACTGGGTTGGCAAAAAAGTTCATTTGGGTTTTTCTGTAACTGCGAATGGAAAAACCCAAATGAATTTTTTGGCCAACCCAACACATACTCTTTAAGCTTGTCACTAAAGGTGAAAGAGAAAGCTTTTTGTGGAAACATGGGTCATTTCTAAACCCTGGTGTCCAAACGAGGGAACTGCCTTGAGAATGGAGAAACAGGAACCAGCATCATTTGGATCTTATAAATTTTGGATCCTGAAGGCAGAATTCATGAGGACACTTTGAAATTAACACCTCACTCTGTTTTATATTTTTTGTAATATCATTTGCTGAGTTTCATTTATCTGTACTCAGTATTTTAAAGTAGTATTCATTTCGCAACTTAAAAACTACACATTCACACAAATGCAGTAATCTATTAGACAAGGTTTTGACATCCTACTGTCTTTATTAAATTTATAAATTGTAGGACATAATATTTTAATCAAGCCTCAGAATATTATCAAAATTATTAAGGCAAGCTCTTTTCTAGATTCCAAATAATTTTTGGTTTAAATGACTACTTTTTTAAAATAAGCATATACAGCTTGATTAAAGTGGATTTGATGAAACATCTGGAAAATGTCACGTTTTTCCCAAAATGTTTAGATAGGCAAAAAAGGAGCCTGCTACTAGTATATTCCACAATTACTAAGTCATATGTGGTTTTAAACAACAGCCAGGGGGAACCATGCCTGTCATAAAAGCATCATATACCTTATTCCTGCTGCTTGTCTAGCAGATATTCAGACACCACACTTGAATTCTAGTATTTCCTTAGGAGAGCAGTTTTTCCTGAGATGAATAGATGAAAGAAGAAAGAAGTGGGAAAGAAAAAGTATTGTTGCTTTCCTTTAAAATTTATATATATATATATATATATATATAATTTTTATGGTACTGAGTTCCTGTTTGCTATTGAGTTCTATTGAGGATTTCATGATACTAAGAAAGCCATTGACTTATGAAATAGATCTTGTCCCTTGCCCTGTTCTGATTTTCCAGGAGGACGGAGCCAGTCTCAGAGACAGAGAAGGAGCAAAGGGAAACTAGGACCCCTTCCTCTCAGTAGCTGCTCCAGAAAGCAACCAGATAGGAGAGAAAATGAGCCAACTGGGCCTTGTTGGAATTCTGGCTCCCTCAGTTACTGCCTGAACTCCACTGGGCTACAGATTTAAACTTTTTGACCCTCTTCAGTCTCCTGTGGTGTAAAATGGCTACAATAATACACAGAAGAAGAAAAAATGGTACAAATACATAAATAACTTCCCATGGAGTGATTTCTATAAAACTCTAAATTATTATTTTGTTTATTCATTTTTCTTATGAAGAAGATTAAAAGGCATTTCTTGCTATTTGAAGAAGAAAAAATCTTCTTTCAAGACTTCCAAATTTAACAACAATAAAGTCATTTTTTCTAGATTTCAGTTCAGTCTCTCATTTGTGTCCAACTATTTGTGATCCCATGGACTGCAGCACGCCAGGCCTCCCTGTCCATCACCAACTCCTGGAGTTTACTCAAACTCATGTCCATTGAGTCGGTGATGCCATCCAACCACCTCATCCTCTGTCATCCCCTTCTCCTCCCACCTTCAATCTTTCCCAGCACAGGGTCTTTTCCAGTGAGTCAGTTCTTTGCATCAGGTGGCCAAAGTAATGGAGTTTCAGCTTCAACATCAGTCCTTCCAATGAACACCCAGGACTGACCTCCTTTAGGATGGACTGGTTGGATCTCCTTGCAGCCCAAGGGACTCTCAAGAGTCTTCTCCAACACCACAGTTCAAAAGCATCAATTCTTTGGCGCCCAGCTTTGTTTATAGTCCAACTCTCACATCCATACATGACCACTAGAAAAACCATAGCTTTGACTAGACAGACCTTTGTTGGCAAAGTAATGTCTCTGCTTTTTAATATGCTGTCTAGGTTGGTCATAACTTTCCTTCCAAGGAGTAAGCATCTTTTAATTTCACAGCTGCAGTCGCCATCTGCAGTGATTTTGGAGCCCAAAAAAATAGTCAGCCACTGTTTCCACTGTTTCCCCATCTATTTGCCATGAAGTGATGGGACTGAATGCCATGATCTTAGTTTTCTGAATGTTGAGCTTTAAGCCAACGTTTTCACTCTCCTCTTTCACTTTCATCAAGAGGCTCTTTAGTTCTTCTTCACCTTCTGCCGTAAGGGTGGTGTATCTGCATATCTGAGGTTATTGATATTTCTCCCAGCAATCTTGATTCCAGCTTGTGTTTCCTCCAGTCCAGCGTTTCTCGTGATGTACTTTGCATATAAGTTAAATAAGCAGGGTGACAATATATAGCCTTGATGTACTCCTTTCCCTATTTGGAACCAGTCTGTTGCTCCAGGTCCAGTTCTAACTGTTGCTTCCTGACCTGCATACAGATTTCTCAAGAGGCAGGTCAGGTGGTCTGGTATTCCCATCTTTTTCAGAATTTACAATAGTTTCTTGTGGTCCACACAGTCAAAGACTTTGGCATAGTCAATAAAGTGCTTTCAATTTTTATAATATATGAATTAACCAGTATTTATTAACCTCTTGTTCAGACAAATTCCCATATACTAGTTACTTTTTCTTTAATTAGAAAAGTGAAACGATGTAGTTCATACTTTGCTCCATTCATGATATAATCTGAACAATGGAAATATGCATGAAAATGGGATACAATAATGGGCAAAATACATACAATAAATTATAATGATATTGTTATATGGAAGTAATATTAATAGACCTGAAGGTCCTATCACTAGGCTTTCAGATTACTTTAGTGAAGGGGCTAAAAATGTTTGGGTTGCTTTCTACCAGCTTCTCTCTATACTAGGTCTTCTGTATCCATTATCTCCAGTTAATCCATTTGATAACACTTTGCAGTAGGTGTTATTATACATGTTCCAAGTCAAACAATATGTCAAGCTAAAAATCCAAGCCCTGGAGATATTATTTACAAAAACCTACATGGTTAACAAAGAATGAATCTCATGTTGTAAATCAAGTCATTCTTTTTCCAAAGTTCATGGCTTTCACCCTACCTCCAATTCCCATAATATAGGTATTTGTGCAGCCTTGTCTACCATGTAAATATTGAATGAGTTGTGGGCAGAGAAGAGCTTTACTGAGCAGAAACTACTACTTCAGGAACAGAGGTCCCTATGTACTTAAGTTACGAGTTAGAATGAAGAACTGGTTTTTCCATATATTCAGTGCTGTAAGTGGCAATTGACTTCCAGAGCCAACACCCCAGAGCCCATTTAGCATAATATGGATGAATTTCACTAAGGGTGATATTTTAGCTTCTGATGATCTCCTTTTCTCTGTTACCTCCTTTAATCTTTCCTCCATATTAAAGTCAGAAGTAATTCTTTAAGTCTCACTATTTTTCTTTTTACTTTTTCAAAGCTTCTCTTTTCTGTGTTTGAAGGCCCCAATTCTTCATCTATCCTTCAAAGTCCTACATAAGCTGGTTCCCTCATCTCACAGCACCATCTCCAGCACCATCTCAAGCCATTCTTTCTCAGTCCATTCACCCCAGGCACACTGGCTTCTTTCAGAAGCTTGAAACATATCAGAATCTTTAAACATACTCTGTGTCTGGAAATATATTCCTCCTATCCCCTCATTTTTTAATTTATTTAATTAACTCATGAAGAACACAGCTTTATATCTTGACTCAAATACAATTTTGATAAAAAAAAGTCCCTGACCCACCATACTAGATTTGCTATGTGCTTTTATAACTTCTATAAAGTTCTCTTTGCTATAAGACTCATGAGAGTGTGATCTTACATTCTTTGACAATTATTTGGTTAGTGTATTCAGTATTAAACTTTAAGTTCCTTGAGAACAAAATCCCTTTTGTTCAACATTGTTAACCTTTCAATTTCCTGACTGTTTTGCTCACCATATTAACACCCAAGGAAGTGCTAGGCCCAAGTAATCAATAATTATTTCCATAAAATAAAGCATATTCTTTTAAATTATCTTCTTCATCATTTCTTTCATCTAGATGGATACCAAAGGACTTAAAAAACAAGTTTGGAAAAATCAGTGACAGAGTACAAAGCACATGAATAATCATGCTGGGAAGGGCATAGCACATTAGGATATTTGTATTCAGTGATTTCAACCACTGCTGAGAACAATCTACACAGTGGACACAATGGTCCACTCTGTGGATGTCAGTTGACTTTTCTTTCCCTAGTAATCCCAAAATACAACCAATGAATCCATGCACAAAGTGAATATGGCTTCAGAAAAGGGTGTTACAAACGGGTTCTGCCACAAGCGTCTCCATTCAACAAAGCTTTTTTGCCACTGATGGTGCCCTTGTTGCCATTAGCAAAGGCCAAAGCTAAATTCCGGATATGGCATCTGAATTCCAACAGGCCGTCTGTCCATCCGATAGCAAAGTGACTACATCCGACATTTCTTTCATGGAGGGGTCCTCACAAGGACCGACATTTCTACTCCCCGCCCCCCCCACCCCCATCTGGTTCACTATTGCTAACAGCACCATCTTTGGACTTACTAAAGACTTTATTCTCCACTATGGCATTCTAAACCATGTTGTTTTGGCTAAATAACTCATTTAGTTAGAAAAAAAAAAGCAATGCGCTTATACCTATAATATTCACTGCTCTCACAATATACCCTACTAGAAGCAGTTGGCTTTGTAGAAAAATGGAACAATGAAATAACTTGCTGAAGGCTCACTGACAGCTGAAGAACAAAATTTTGCAAATTTGGGCACTGTCCTACAAAATTCAGTGCATATTTTGATCCAATAGTCTTCCATGACCCGTATACACTGGTCTAGAATTTAACAGATGAATGTAAAAATGTTTTCTCTCTCTTATGAACTTGATATCTCATATGTCTATTTTTTGCTTAGTGATTCAGTTCAGTTCAGTTCAGTCACTCAGTCGTGTCCGACTCTTTGCGACTCCATGAACCGCAGCACACCAGGCCTCCCTGTCCATCACCAACTCCCGGAGTTTACTCAAACTCATGTCCATCCAGTCGGTGATGCCATCCAGCCATCTCATCTTCTGTCGTCCCCTTCTCCTCCTGCCCCCAATCCCTCCCAACATTGGGGTCTTTTCTAATGAGTCAGCTCTTCGCATCAGGTGGCCAAAGTATTGGAGTTTCAGCTTCAGCATCAGTCCTTCCAATGAACAGCCAGGACTGATCTCCTTTAGGATGGACTAGTTGGATCTCCTTGCAGTCCAAGGGACTCTCAAGAGTCTTCTCCAACACCACACTTCAAAAGCATCAATTCTTCAGCGCTCAGCTTTCTTCACAGAAAGCTACTTAGTGATTAAACCTTTGGAAATAAATATTTAGGTTGCTAGGCCATCTCAAACTGTGGAAAATTCTGGACAAGACAGATTAAAGGAATGGATAGTGGAAGAAGGAAATCAGAAATGTTAAACACCATCTTGTGATCAATTACTTTCCTCATTATTTTAAATAAAGAATATTGAGGATGAAATTGTAACTGAAATAGAAGAGGAATTAACATTCTCCAAAAATAGTTATGGTGCTAGGGTTCTTTTTAGGACCATTTTTCTACTTTCAGGGGGGAAAGAATGAAAGTATCATCATTTATATAAAGAATGGTTGCACCACATGAGTAGAAATATGCTGTTGCATTATTGTTGCTATTCAAAGTTTAAATATGGCAAGAGAAAGTATGGATGCCAAATTATCCAAGGGTTGGGAGTTATCACACACTATTAGTTCATATTCAACCCTGTCATACTCTTCTCTCTTCTAGACTCTCCTTTGTACCGACAGATTAAATACAGCAAATTACATTTCACATACTCTCTTGTCAACTAGGTTCTGGTTGCCATCTTCAGGGGAAACCCAGCACCAGATGAAAAGGCTGTCAGCAGGTGCAACCTCTTCTCTTCTGGTGGCAGTAAAAATGACTGGCTTCTGCAAAAGCACCGGTGGTTCCAGACGTTGTGCCAAATTCCAAAGGTAGCAAGACCATCTTTGAGACCGTCTACCTTTCTATCCTTGTTCCCGGTACTGTAGCGTGCTACTTTCAAAATATTAGTGAGGAGTCCTGTAACTCCTCTGCTCAGAATCTGCCATGTTCGGGCACATGCACCAAAGCAGATAAACCTGATAAATGGCCTGAAATGTAAAAGGTTTATGTTGCAAGCAGGAGGTTCTCGCTCCCCCACCAAAAAAGAAAAGAAACAAGAAAAGAAGTTATGTGAAACTGATTATCCTGATGATACAAGCAGAATGCGGTTCTAAGCGGCCACTTGAATTGCTGTGCGCAGTATGCTTTCATTATTATTCCGACGCCCCCCCCATTCTTCTCATACACAAAGGAGGAAATTAAGACAATACCAAACAATCAGCCTAAAAGAGGATATTTTTACTTTTGGAGATGCTTTCAACAGCTGATGAATGAGACCGCTAATTTGCATCAGGGCAGATTGTCACTTGTATCCTGGAAACCACCCTTAAAATATATTTTCAGAGCTTGTATCATGCTGTGGTACTCAGGTGAATCCAAGAAATGCATTCACTAGTATACGTCTTAGCAGCCTTAACACTACGCCACCATACGTTTCCTGCCCCCTCAAAAAACTAGCACAAGTTTGGCATTTCTAAGGCCATAGATTATTATAGAGCCACTGCATTCTCATCACAGTCCTCAATTAGCAGTGATGTTCTATACATGATAAAGGTGATAAATTCTATGTATATATGCATACTAAAATATGTTGGTTAAAATTCTTTTGAAAGTAATTAATCTGCTAGATAAAACAATTTTTTTTGACAAATATCTACTGTTTTATGGCTGAAAATTAGATTTCAAATTTGGGAATATGGGTGAAAGATGAGGATGTTAAGTCTCCTAGCAGTTGGCATAAGGAGCACCTAAACAAAGCAACTTATATTATCACAAGGTATTTTTCCCTGTCCTAACCTTTTCTGGGCTATACACTGTTAAACTCTCTAGAAGTCATCAGTAGCCTAGGTTGTTCTTGTTCAGCTGCCAAATTGTGTTTGACTCTTTGTGACCCCATGGACTGTAGCGCATCAGGCTTCTCCATACCTCGTCATCTCCCAGAGTTTGCCCAAGTGCATGTCCATCACTGGTGGCATCCAACCATCTCATCCTCTGCTGCTCTCTTGTCCTTCTGCCTTCAATCTTTCCCAGCATAATGGTCTTTTCCAATGAGCCAGCTCTTTGCATCAGGTGGCCAAAGTATTGGAGCTTCAGCTTCAGTATCAGTCCTGCCAATGAATACTCATGGTTGAATTCCTTTTAAGATTGACTGGTTTAATCTCCCTGCTGTTCAGGGACTTTCAAGAGTCTTCTCCAACACCACGGGTTGAAAGCATCAATTCTTCAGCACTCTGCCATCTTTATGGTCCAACTCTCACATCCATACATGACTACTGTAAAGACTTTACTATATGGACCTTTGTCTTTACCATATATATATAGTATATTTATACTATACAAAAATATATATATACAGCCTTTACTATATAGACCTATACTATATATAAAAAGCCTTTGCTACATGGACCTTTGTCGGTAAAGTGATATCTTTGCTTTTTAAAACACTGTCTAGGTCTTTCATAGCTTTCTTGCCAAGAAGCAGCTATCTGCTAATTTCATGGCTGCAGTCATCATCTGCAATGATTTTGGAGCCCAAGAAGAGGAAATCTGTCACTGCTTCCACCCTTTCCCTTTCCATTTGCCATGAATTGATGGGACCAGATGCCATGATTTTTTTTTTTTAATATTTAGTTTTAAGCTGGCTTTTTCTTTCTCCTATTTTACCCTCATCAAGAGGTTCTTTAGTTCCTCTGTGCTTTCTGCCATTAGAATGGTATCATCTGCATATCTTAGGTTGTTGATATTTTTCCCGGCATCTTGATTCTAGCTTGTGACTCATCCAGCCTAGCATTTTGCATGATGCAGTCTGCATGTAAGTTAAATAAACAGGGTGATGATAAACAGCTTTACCGTACTGCTTTCTCAATCCCAAACCAGTCAATTGTTACAGATAGGGTTCTAACTTGATCTACACACAGCTTTCTCAAGAGACAGATAAGATGGTTTGGTATTCCCATCTCTAAGAGTTTTCCACAGTTTATTATGATCCACACAGTCAAAGGCTTTGACTAGTCAGTGAAACAGAGGTAGATGTTTTTCTGGAATTCCCTTTCTTTCTCTATGATCCAGCAAATGTTGGCAATTTGATCTCTGGTTCCTCTGCCTTTTCTAAACCCAGCTTGAGCATCTGGAAGTTCTCAGTTCATATAATGCTAGATTAGAAGTTAACAAAGGCAACCTGGTCTTGAACTAGTTTATTTGTTATCTGATGGCCAGTGTTGGTTTAATCAGTAAAGGCCTAAATGAAATGCTTTTGGTATCTTGAACTATTGGGCTATGTGGATTAGGGAAGAAGCCAGAGGCTTAAGAGCCAAAAACCAACTGACATGTCACTATTAGAACAGGACAGTGGTTTCTGTTATATAAAACATTTTTGTCTCTTTCTCTCTACTTTACTCTCCTCCCCTCTGTGGAATGTGAAGCATACATATTAGTAATAGGGATAAATGCACAGGTAGTGTGTCCTGCATTTTGCAGATGCAGGCAATGTGGCACGGGTGTACAGGCATGGATGACTCTACCAGAGGACTGTTATCCTCACTCCTCTAACTAAAGATATTTGAGCTCAGTAACTAGAAATCTTCTCAACTTATTTCTCTCTTGATTCAGAAACTAGGTTTGAAACTACTAGCTTTTTTTTTTCCATAGAAATTCCCCTCATTAAATGCCTGACTACTTGTACCATATAGCAAATATTCTCTGCTATTGAAATTGAGCAGAACCCACGAGTTCCTCTGCCAAGTTTATGATAAAGTCCAAAACTTTACCCCTTTCATGTTCTGCACTTTTTCCTCCACAGGATTAAGGAGTATCGAAGAAAAGGAATTGGAATTAGTCAGAACACTGTAGGCCCCTCCCTGCAAGTACAAAATCCCTCCATTTCCCCTGTCCCTCTTTGGTAAAAAAGCTGAAGTCTCCAAGCTCCCTAGTCACAAAAGAGTAGGTTCAAGTAGTCAGTGATTAAGATAATAGAGTTACAGAATCTTTCAGTGTCTGATGCACATTTCTGAGTTGCTTCACAGATACTATAACTCCACCAGAGGAAAAGTTTACTGCAAGCTGACCACACTCCAGCCCTGACATAAGCCGCTCCACTTTGAGCAGTACTGAACCTACGGCCACACAATTCCAAAAACTGGTCTCAAGAAAATGGGATGATTAACATTATTGCTTATATTATTCTGTATCTTTGTGGGTATCAAAATAATTGTAGCTTGCTCTGTCCATATGTGTAAGCAGGCAACTAAAACCATCAGCAAAGAGATGATATAAGCCCAAGTCAACATCTTCCACTTAAAAAATTTGATTCCCTACATCAGCATGAAGACGTTACAGAAGATGTACCTTCACCTATGATTCCATAGAAATGGAATGGTGTCTGACAAGTGGAGATCTGTAACCAGCTCTTTGCAGGAAACTGACCTCAGCAGGGGATCCTTTTGTCTTGTCACTTCAGCAAAGCTATATTGTAACTAACATTTTAAACCAGGTACCCCACGCTCTGCTAATCTCTGGCCCAAGCACACTTTTCAGATCTTTTGATCACACAATACCTTGCCTAGCCTGTTGGTTCTTTCCATAGATCAAAGAAGTAGAAATAAAGAATAAGTAATTAGCAGATGACCAGGTCTCTTTCCTAACTCCCCCTTCAGTAATCTTGCAAACAAATTGTGTGAACAAAATAGCATTTAAAAAAAGATCACTTATTTTTTTTATTTGTTTTTTTAATTTTTATTAGTTGGAGGCTAATTACTTTAATGAGATTGCTTTTAAAAATTGAGCATTTTATAGCCTTCCTCCCTCTCCTAAAATTATACATTTATTCCAATTTTCCAAATAAATTTTTTCTCAGTACACACATAAAAAAAAAAATTAAAAAAAAAATAAAAAAAGATCATGAAGACTCACAAGGCTTCATGCTGTGGGAACTGGCAATGCTCTGATCCCCTATTTCAATGATTAATTGAGATTATTTTCCCTTTTCCTTTGAAAAACATTCACAGTTGAGCAGAAGCTTCAGAGTTTGTCCTAGGGCATGAGTCCACTTTATCTCCAGAGTGCTAACTTTCTGATTAAAGCAACCTTTCTGTTTTTACCAGCACTTGCTTCTCGAGTATTGACTTCTGAGTGATGAGCAACCAGACTGGAGTTGGGTAGCTCTGACAAGTTTTGCAACAAAAGGCAACTGTAAGAAAAAATGCACATGTATTATTCAAAGGAAGGAAGAGCATCCCTTCTTTCCTTCAACCAAGGGAGGACCTGAAAAAGACTGTTTAACTAAACTTAAGTCAAGCTCTTCTGAGCCATTTTCTGGACTGGGCCTTAACCTATGGATTTCAATGTCAGTCTCTGCATTGTCCAAGAACCCCACTAAATAAGTTTAGCCAACTCTTCATCCTTGGGATCTGACTATGCTTGCCTGCTTTCAGCAAGAATTCTGTTGGCCGAGTTAGCAATTTTCTATCCACAGCCCTGCACCCCAACCTTATGGCTCCTTGGCTATAAATCCCTACTTGTCCATGCTGTATTTGGAAGTGAGCCCAGTATCTCCTCTTCCCTACTACAAAACCTCATTGGTAGTACCTTGAATAAGGTCTTCCTGATCAGCTTTAACTAGTGTTTTTTTTAAGTAATATAGAAGAAAATGCAGGCACCAAGGGAGAAACAAAGGCTTTCCCAATAGAGGGAACTGCCATTGTCAAAAGGTCAATAGAAAGTCAAAGTGTTTCAATCCTGTTGGATACAATGCGCTTTGTGTTTGCCTATCATCTGGTAATTAGCAATAATACTCAGGTCATCTGCTAAATTAATAAAATAGTGCTAGTAATCACTTTTTAAGAGTCAGATAGACCTGGTTATCATCCTAGTTATGTAATTTTCTACTCCACATTCTTCAGGATATTATTTGACCTTTTAAAGATTGAATATCTTATTTGGTAAGTAAGCACAATGACAATATACTTCTAACAGACTTGTTGTGAGGATTAAATGAGATTATATATATAAAGAGCATAATGTAGTTGCCTAGGACATAGTAGGTATCCAATAAATATTAGCTATTTTGATTTTGAATATTAATAATAAGTACTTGCCAGGTATTCTATTCTGAGTTGCTTTATATTTTGCATAAGACATTTCCAGGAATCCCTTTAAAAACTATGGTAGTTAATACCATATTTTGAAATTAGTGATCTCATGGGGAAGGTGTGTTTGATGTGAGTTATATATTCACACATAATTTTTTCAAAATAAACCACCTCATAATTCTCTCTCAATAAATCAGTCAAAATTTATTTCCTTCTAAACATGAAAGTCTCCACCTGGAGTCCAGGTAACATTCTGATATTTTATAGGTTATCACAAAAATCCAGTAACTTCTGGCAGATAAGAATATTATTGTGGCAAAAATTTAATTTTCTATAATTCCTAAGAAGAAAATGTGTCAGAGAAGGGTCTATTTAATTCAATACAATATTATTTTTATTATGTGAACCATAGGAAATCACCACTGACTGTCGAAAATCATCAATAATAAGCAATTTCACATTTTAAAGTAAAGAGTTATAAAATATGTTTTTTATGGGTAATGTGAGCTCCATTTACTCTTGTGTGTTCTGATTCCAAAAGGATAACACACTTACTTAGGCCCTGTATTCGTCCATGCCAAACCTAAACTATCATAGATTAATGCCAATGCATATGAATGGGATTTCTGAATACAAATGACAGAAACCACTTCAGCTCCCTAAGCAGAAAAGGAATTTCCTAGAAGGATGCATCATGGAATAGAAAAGAAGGTTGGAAAACTGGGCTTAAGGAGGGCCAAGACCCTAACACTTGTCAACTTCAAACAGGACACAGTATGGGACTCTCTGCCATCTCTGATATTAGCTGATGCGCTACTTTACTACATCTATTAGAAAAAATCTCTACTGGAGCCTGGACTTTTGTTCTAAGTTTCTCAAAGTTTGAAACTCTAGAAGGGAGTGTCTGATTAGCTGATTATCCTCTATCATCCTTATGACAGCTTCCCCACTTTGTCCTCTGTAATGGGAGACAGAATCCAGCTTTTATCTATCTTGTTGCTGTTGTTCAGTCAGTAACTTGTGTCTGACTCTTTGTGATCCCATGGACTACAGCATGCCAGGCTCCCCTGCCCTCCACTATCTCCTAAAGTTTGCTCAAATTCATATACTTTGAGTCAGTCAGTGATGCTATTTTATCTTCTGCCCTCCCCTTCTCCTTTTGCCTTCAATCTTTCCCGGCATCAGGGTCTTTTCCAATGAGTCGTGTTTCACATCAAGTGGCCAAAGTATTGTAGCTTCAGTTTCAGCAAGAGTCCTTCTAAGGAATATTCAGGGTTGATTTCCTTTAGGACTGACGGGTTTGACCTCTTTGCAGTCCAAGGGACTTTCAAGAGTCTTCTCCAACACCACAATTCAAAAGCACCAATTCTTTGATGCTCAGTCTTCTCTATGGACCAACTTTCATATTATATATAAACAGAAGTTTGAAAATGCAAAAACCTCTTCAGTCTGTAACAATATGTTACTACTATGATGAAGTGTTATATAGGAGCAGATGCAAAGAGATGGTTCTAGCAAATGAACTATGTGCATGCCCAGCATACAAACATATTTCCTATTTGACAGGAATCAACAAGACAGGTGCCTTCTTTTTGGATTGTAAGAGTTAGTCCATAAAGAAGGCACCTATCTTGTAAATTCCCGTCAAATAGAAAGTCTGTTTATTGCTAAGTCATGTCCGACTTTTGCAACCCCGTGGCACAGTAGCCTGCCAGGCTCCTCTCTCCATGGGATTCTCTAGGCAAGAATACTGGAGTGGGTTGCCATTTCCTTCTCCAGGAGATCTTCCCAACCCAGGAATCAAACTCAGGTCTCCTGCATTGCATGCAGATTCTTTATCAACTGAGCTACAAGGGAAACCCAGTTTCAATTACCTCTTCCCTTACTCATTTAAAAGGAGCCTGGAAAAACTAGCTTTAGAATGTGCATTAAAAATGTGAGCGACTCTTTCCATTGAATTAAATTGAAATCGTTTTATGTTTCCATCCCAAGTTTAGCTCTTTGTAAATGCTCTCTTCTTAATTGTAAAAAGTTGAGAGGCTTTTGTTTTTGTCCTTTTGGAGGGGAGGTCAAGGGTGAGAGGGCTTCACAGGTGGTGCTAGAGGCAAAGAACCCACCCGCCAACTTAGGAGAAGTAAGAGACACAGGTTCAATCACTGGGTCAGAAAGACAATCCCCTGGAGGAAAGCCTGGCAACCCATTCCGGGATTCCTGCTTGGAGAATCCCATGGACAGACAGAGCCTGGCAGCCTATAGCCCACAAGGTCATGAAGGGTAGTGCATGACTGAAGTGACTTAGCACACGTGCATGCAGGGGTGTGAGGGAAAATGTGCTTTTAATGCTAAGGGCAAAATGAGTTTATTAATAGAAAACTAATAAGAAAGCAATTAAACATTCACTAAAGCATAGCTATACTACTGTACTTGGATTTATTGAAAATGCCAGTTATTCTTCAAAGTTCTTTCCAAAGCATGGTGTTTTTTTTTTTTTTTTTTTTTTCATTTAAGCAATGAAATAATTCAATACAGGAACGAGTTCAATACAATGCTGGTGAGGCATTTTTCCTAGACTTGGGAAGATTTTTACCTAATCAACAGCTTAGTCTGACCTATTCATTTTAATATGACTGGTGGATAGCGTAGGGGTGTGATTCCATCATGAAACAGAAAAGAGTGAAAGGTTCTTTATAGAACATTGATTTCTGATCTTGCTACAAGGAGTATGATTTTCAATTGTGTTTGTCTATTTCTTTTTCTGCTTAACATTTAAATTATGTTATATAAATTGGATATCTGGCATCCCATGTCCACGAGGAAGAAAGAGTATTTTTTAGGAAGACCAAAAACCAAAGTTTTAGGATATTTATTGTTCATTTTTCTCCCATTTCCTTCTACTGAGAACATCATATCAGACATGATATGACATGATCAGACAAAGATATCAGACATTCCCATGCAAGAAAAACATCAACAGAAACAACAAATTTGGAATATTTTAATTCTGCAAATAAAAATATTTTCTCTAAACATAAGCATGAATTAATGGCATTTACCTAATATAGAAAACCTGGTTAAGAGGAACTGTTGGTTTGGTTCTAGGTCCAGTGGGTTAAGTTGCCCATATTGCTTTTCATGCCAAAGAACAGGAGAGTAAAACAAAATGCAAATATACCAAAGTAAAGAATAAAAATGAAAATATGTCTGCTTTTCATACTGTTAATACTGTTAATGGGGTTCTCAAGGCAAGAATATTAAAGTGGTTTGCCATTCCCTTCTCCAGTGGACCACATTTTGTCAGAACTCTAGAAATTTCTTCAAGAAAATTAGAGATACAAAAGGAACATTTCATGCAAAGATTGACACAATAAAGGACAAAAATGATATGGACCTAACAGAAGCAGAAGATATTAAGAAGAGGTGGCAAGAATACACAGAAGAACTGTACAAAAAAGATCTTCACAACCCAGATAATCACGATGGTGTGATCACTCACCTAGAGCCAGACATCCTGGAATGCGAAGTCAAGTGGACCTTAGGAAGCATCACTATGAACAAGCTAGTGGAGGTGATGGAATTCCAGTTGAGCTATTTCAAATCCTAAAAGATGATGCTGTGAAACTGCTGCACTCAATATGTCAGCAAATTTGGGAAACTCAGCAGTGGCCACAGGACTGGAAAAGGTCAGTTTTCATACCAATCCCAAAGAAAGAATGCTCAAACTACCACACAATTGCACTCATCTCACACGCTAGCAAAGTAATGCTCAAAATTCTCCAAGCCAGGCTTCAGCAATATGTGAACTGTGAACTTCCAGATGTTCAAGCTGGTTTTAGAAAAGGCAAAGGAACCAGAGATCAAATTGCCAACATCCGCTGGATCACTGAAAAAGTAAGAGAGCTCCAGAAAAACAACTACTTCTGCTTTATTGACTGCATTTGACTGTGTGGACCACAACAAACTCTGGAAAATTCTTAAAGAGATGGGAATACCTGACCACCTGACCTGCCTCTTGAGAAATCTGTATGCAGGTCAGGAAGTAACAGTTAGAACTGGACATGGAACAACAGACTGGTTCCAAATAGGGAAAGGAGTATGTTAAGGCTGTATATTGTCACCCTGCTTATTTAACTTATATGCAGAGTACATCATGAGAAACGCTGGGCTGGATGAAGCACAAGCTGGAATCAAGATTGCTGGGAGAAATATCAACACCCTCAGATATGCAGATGGCACCACCCTTATGGCAGAAAGTGAAGAAGAACTAAAGAGCCTCTTGCTGAAAGTGAAAGAGAAGAGTGAAAAAGATGGCTTAAAGCTCAACATTCAGAAAACTCAGATCATGGCATCTGGTCCCATCACCTCATGGCAAATAGATGGGGAATCACTGGCAGACTTTATTTTTCTGGGCTCCAAAATCACTGTAGATGGTGACTGCAGCCATGAAATTTAAAGACTCTTGCTTCTAGGAAGGAAAGTTATGATCAACTTAGACAGCATATTAAAAAACAAACACATTACTTTGCCAACAAAGGTCCATTTAGTCAAAGCTATGGTTTTTCCAGTACATCCATCCATGTATGGATCTGAGAGTTGGAATTTAAAGAAAGCTGAGCGCTGAAAAATTGATGTTTTTGAACTGTGGTGTTGGAGAAAACTCTTGAGAGTCCCTTGGACTGCAAGGAGATCCAACCAATCCATCCTAAAGGAAATCAGCCCTGAATGTTCATTGAAAGGACTGATGCTGAAGCTGAAACTCCAATACATTGTCCACCTGATGAGAAGAACTGACTCATTGGAAAAGACCCTGATGCTGGGAAAGTTTGAGGCAGGAGGAGAAGGGGACGACAGAGGATGAGATGGTTGGATGGCAACACTGACTCAATGCACATGAGTTTGAGTAAACTCTGAGAGTTGGCCAGGAACAGGGAGGTTTGGCATGCTGTAGTCCATGGGGTCACAAAAAATTGGACATGACTGAGTGACTGAACTGAACTGATGTCTGCTTTTGGCCTCAGATATGTTTTATATGAAGATGTATGTTTGTGGTGAGTTTGTGTAAGAGAGAGAGAGAGAGAGAGAGAGAGAGAGACCCACAGATATATTTATATATTTCAATGACTCTTTTGAATTAGAGGAATTTGGCGTAAATGTTGATCCTCTCTAGGGCACCTATATGTGCCACATCACTTAAGTATTCATCATATACACTAATATAATAAAGAGAAGAAACAAATTAACAAAACCAATACTGACCAATAAGAGAAGGGAAGAAAGCATAAGACATTCATCTCTCCCCCTCCATCTGCTCCTTGGTTGCCAATCTCCCAACTCTGTTCCCAAAGTGTTTTTACCTTGTAATGGAAGCGAATGGTAGAAACTGTGATGTTAGCTCTTGGGTAACCTTGACCTTGACTTTGCATCTCTGGAGGCCTGACTTCTGTGGTCTGTACAAGAGGAAAAGTCAAAGGATTTACACCTAGTCTTGTAGCATCATATGAACAAGCATGAAGTGGGCAAAAAGTATTTCACTGGGAAAGGCTTTTTACTCTACCTCCCTACTGATTCTGTCAAGGCACTGGATACAGGCATTTCTTACCTGTTTGCTCATTTGTTTAAGATCCAATCATATAGGAATACTTTTCATTAATGAGCCAACTATCATATATTGATTAGGGACACAAAGTTTAACAAATCCCCAAAATAGACTTCTACTTCCATCCAGCTCTTACTGACAATACAAAATTATCCAAGCCATTTGCTCAAAATGGTGCATTCTATGCATTCTATCAAAAACTTACTCAGGTTGACTTTGACTTCAGATTTTTCTAAGGGAGGATCATTATAAAAATAATATGAAGGAGAAGAAATTCACCAAATACTATATATTTGTAATCCATATTTCTCCAACATAAACCAGTCTAGGAATAAAGATAATGTACTAACAAGAGTAATAAAATAGTGCTTTTCTCTTTTTGCCACTATCCATAAAATTTCAGGAGCTTCAGCTTCCCTTAGATTTCTCCAAAAGTCTTCAAGCTTTCTTTATGGGGATAGCAAGATGCAGTCCACCAGTTCATACTCAAAAAGCAAAACCTTCTCTTCTTGGATACCACAGGGCGCCCTTCATTCCACACAGAGGTTGGATTGGTTTTCTGCTTCAGATAATGTGACCATGTGTGCTGTGCTGTGTGAAGTCATCTCAGTCATGTCTGACTCTGTGCAACTCCACGGACTGTAATCCCCCAGGCTCCTCTGTCCATGGGATTCTCCAGGTAAGAATACTGGAGTGGGTTGCCATGCGCTTCTCCAGGGAATCCTCCTGATCGAGGGATCTAACCCGCATCTCTTATGTCTCCTGCATTGGCAGGTGGGTTGTTTACCACTAGTGCCACCTGGGGTGTCCAATGTGACCTAGGAGACAACAATTATATAAATTACAGGAAGTACTACACTCTGCTGGGTAGACCACTAGGCTCTGGTTGTTCTATTCTCTTTATATTTTACAGAGATTCTTAAGGCTCTTTTTAATGTATATTTCCTGTGCTCAGGTATCTGCTCTGTATCTTTAAGAAATTAGAGGGAGTTTGTAATGTTTGATCTACATGTGAATTTTCCATTTTCTCTCAAAACTTGAAGCAATTCTGTGCTATTGACTCTCTTTTTCCAAGAGATTTGTTCTTTTCTAGGAAGTTCCTTAGTCCTGCATGCAAAAAGATCCTGGTA
This sequence comes from Cervus elaphus, assembly GCF_910594005.1. Taxonomy (NCBI): domain Eukaryota; kingdom Metazoa; phylum Chordata; class Mammalia; order Artiodactyla; family Cervidae; genus Cervus; species Cervus elaphus. The sequence continues at coordinate 956,945 of NC_057833.1, read as the reverse complement.
GACATTTAAACAGACTCACCAGACAGGTTGAATCTTAAGGTGAATTCAATTTAGTCTCTCAAGCTACAATTCCTTTGCCATAGATGTACATATAGTCCAATGATAATATTCTATTCAAGATAGGCTATTTTCTTCATTGTTTTAAAAATAATACTGAATGGGTTTCAAGTGGATTATTTTATTGTATTTGTCCCTGATGTGCCATAGTTTACATTTGGAACTAATGGGCCTTTTAAACACGTGAACAAAGAGAACATTACCTTTGAATATCAGTTTGGATGGTTTGGTACCAGGGCCATTGATTGACTTTCCTAGCCTGACTCAGTTATTATGGTTATCTCTAAGAGTAACCATAGTGGCCATTCTCAAGGACCGTGGGAGACTGAAGTACCACATATATCATTTTAACTTATTACAATGATCTGCTTAAAGAAGCACTTCTCTAAGAAATTACTCTCTTGCCCTGATAGGACTTGGTCAGGTTTTTTTTAAGCCTTGTGTCAAATAAATAATTGCAATGGTCATGCTGTGCACTCTTATATGTTTTTCAAAGCTGTTATGCAAGGGTGATACCTTGCCATTTCTATATAGTCTATGGAAAATATACAGAGGATAATGTTGGTCTAGTAGGAAATTATAACCTAAAGTTAGAAGCAACATGTCTTTCAAAAAGGTGTCTATAAACCATGTGGTATTAGAGTTCCTAAGTTATATGACAGGTATAAGAAGTTTCTTAAGCCCTTTCTTGATGCTCTTAACTGCCGATGATCAGTTCTCACTCTGGACCAACACATAAGCCTGCCACCATCTGAGGACATATCTAAATGAGGGAACTGGAGGAGATTTCAGAAGCCCTGCTCATTAAACTTTTCAGGTATGGTATTTTCTTGTACCTTTTCCCAAAACCTGTAACCTTTAAGCTTGGTTACAACTAGCAATGCAACTTGGTTACAATTTAGGTACTGGAATAACTTATTTTGTAAATTTCAAAAACTTCCTCTGTGGGTCTGAGTGAGTTGCCATACAAATAAAGGTTCTGACCAAGGATATATATTTAAAAAAAAGATTTGTTATTTCTATAGTATTTATTTAATCTATTCTCAAGAGAATATTAATAAAATTTATTATTAAAATGAGGTTACATCCATCATTCAAAAATTCTTCTAATAGCAAGTTTATGACTTTCTTTTAGTGCCCTGACTTTGGGCTCATGAGACAGAGCTGGCAAGTAGGGTCCCTTACACTCCTATTTTTGTGGGATAAAATAAAGGAAACAGGACAAAGGATTTTTGAACGGTTTAATGTATATTGACCATGACAAATTTCCGTGTTTCTTTTTTCTATTATCATAATTTGAACCAACTTCCTGACAGAAGGAGTCTGATACAATCAGAGAACTCTGGAATTCCCAAAGTCATCAAACACCAGGACAGAAATATCATCTCAAACTTTTCCACCTTGGAAGCTGGTTCATAAGACGAAAGATGTTAACATGTGGTTAGTCCATGAGGAAAGAAAGAAAAAGGTCTCTATTGAAAAAGGTCTAGGGTAGAGCAAGGAAGAGAAGAGACAGCCAGAAGGAAAAATCTGTAAAAGATATCTCTGAGAAAGGTCACTCCCATTGATGTAGTTTTTTCTGTTACAAATTCCTTTTTATGTGCTTAGCTGTTAAATGTTAAACCTTTCATTTTAAAATGGACTTCAGTTTCACCATGGAATAAGACTTTAACCCCTCCAAATGGTGGTCAGTCTCTACATATGTATTTCATTTTATGTCATGTGCTCTTTGCTCATGCTTTCTATTTTCTTATTTGGTGCCCTGATATAAGGGCGCTTATCTGTCTGAAGTGTCATTGTGTGAATGTGTATTGATATCCTCTTGTGTAAGTGCCTCAGGGACATTCTTTTCTGATGGATGTTTCAGATGTCAGAGTTTACACCTGTTCCTAAGTGTAAAATGTATATGTTAACCAACAAAAATAAAGTTTTATAAGACTAATATGATTTTAAGCTGAGTAGCTCATGTAAGTGGATATAGCAAGATGTAAACATATGAAACATCTCATACTTGTTTGAAAAATATATAATTTCTAGAAGAATGCAAATAAGACATTTGAAAGAAAGGTCTGGATTGAATATCAGATATTTAAGTGACTTAATAGGGTGGCTTAATGAATGATTTCCTGATTCCCACTGGGTTATGCTTTTCTCTTTGCCATAACATTAAATAGACAAAGCTTTAGGGAAGAGGAAAAAGCAAAGATTAGTATTTTAATAAGAAATGTCAATCCTTGAACATAAATAGAATTTAATAATTTTATAAAGTTCTTTATATTTACTGTAATCAGCAATGCAGTTAGTGCTAGTATAGCGTTAAAAGTTATAAGCATAGATTATATTCTCAACTTTAGCACATTTTAGTGACAGTCATTCAAATATCCATTCAACTAATATTTATGTCCTTAACAAGTGCTATGCAGTAGTCTTGGAAATCACTTTAACATCTCTTAGCCTCTATTGTTTAAACTGTAAAATGGATACAAATTTTCCCTAATTTGGTGAAGATAGGAAAGATAGAGACTAAACAAGATGGTCTCGGAACTTAAGTTACAGATCTATAATTTTATTATTCTGGGTAAGATTTTCTACTTGTTCCTCATTTCCTCTTCCTCTCTTTCACAGGAATTAAAAACAAAGACAACAGTAAGCAAGCAAAACGATGTAACCCCGAAACGGAAGCACAAATTCTTTAGAAGTTAAATGTAGCTTCAGAAGACTAGCTGAAGAGGTTATAAAAAAGAAAAAAAAAAAATCTGTAAAGACCAGCAAAGAAAACCTGGGTTAGGAAAGCCTTCTGATTTTAACAATTATTTATCTAGCAATTCTTTGAATTTTAGACTTTCCGCCTTTTAATTTCCTCCCTCAGATAGGACAGTAATACAGAGCAAGTTGAAGAATTGCTTGCAAAGAACTGCTAACTGTTCCAGAACAAGATTTTAATGATTAACAAAAACTGTAAAATGATTGCATAATATTGAAAGCTAGTATAATGACATATAATTCACAACCATAATAAAATGAGACTTTATATTCAGAAAGATCACCTTTAAGAAGGTAGGATCTTGCCAAGGAAGGCTTCAAATCACTGTCACACTAAGACATGACAATTTTTAATAGTGACCTTTGTAAAAAGTTAGAAACTTTTAAAACTGCAAAGTTAAAGTATTTAAATTAAATTTAAAAACATTTCTTTTATATTTCTCCCAAAGACCTAAAAGATCTTTTCCTGTAAATAGCTATAATCTAGATTTATTATTTGTTTGACATTTACTCCATCTACGTTTTAAAAGTTTGAGCTGGTTAGGCAGGCTACTATTATTGTTTTAAAATTCACTGCCAGAGGAAAATGAGTACCTGATTTATAATCAAACTATTACCAGATTTAATTTGAATTGTGAATAGTGGCAACAGCAACATTTAAAACAATGAAAAGTCTTGATAAGTATATTTCCTCTATGATGTGGCCATCTTGCAAATTCAGAATAGAAAGTTAACTATCATTTGGCTAAGTATAGAAGTTTCATCATTGTAGAATTTGTGGGCTTCAATGTATGGGTCTATGAATACACACATACACACACACAAGTGTCCATATATCTACTTTTCATTAGTTAAAATAGCTGAATGGGCTTTTTACCAATTGTATATCAATTATCTTCTGAAATTTTTCTTTCATGCTAGCCTGCCCTCTTCCTAGTCCTTTGACTGAAGAGGACAGACTTCTTCATTTTTTTAAATATAAATTTATTTATTTTATTTGGAGGCTAAATACTTTACAATATTGTAGTGGTTTTGCCATACATTGACATGAAACTGTCACGGGGGTATATGTGTTCCCCATCCTGAACACCCCTCCCAGCTCCCTCCCCACCCCATCCCTCTGGGTCATTCCAGAGCACCAGCCCTGGGCACCCTGTATCACACATTGAACCTGGACTGGCGTAAATTTACATGTTTCAGTGCCATTCTCCCAAATCATCCCACCCTGGTCCTCTCCCTCAGAGTCCAAAAGACTATTCTATACATCTGTGTCTCTTTTGCTGTCTCACATACAGGGTTATTGTTACCATCTTTCTAAATTCCATACACATGTGTTAGTATACTGTATTGGTGCTCTTCCTTCTGGCTTACTTCACTCTGTATACTAGGCTCCAGTTTCATCCACCTCATTAGAACTGATTCAAATGTATTTTTTTAATGGCTGAGTAATATTCCATTGTGTATATGTACCACAGCTTCCTTATCCATTCATCTGCTGATGGACATCTAGGTTGCTTCCATGTCCTAGCTATTATAAACAGTGCTGTGATGAACATTGGGGTACACATGTTTCTTTCAATTCTGGTTTCCTCGGTGTGTATGCCCAGCCGTGGGATTGCTGGGTCAAATGGCAGTTCTATTTCCAGTTTTTTAAGTTCTACATAGTGGCTGTACTAGTTTGCATTCCCACCAACAGTGTAAAAGCGTTCCCTTTTCTCCACACCCTCTCCAGCATTTATTGCTTGCAGACTTTTGGATAGCAGCCATTCTGACTGGCATGAAATGGTACGTCATTGTGGTTTTGATTTGCATTTCTCTGATAATGAGTGATGCGGAACATCTTTTCATGTGTTTGTTAGCCATCTGTATGTCTTCTTTGGGGAAGTGTTTGTTTAGTTCTTTGGCCTGTTTTTTGATTGGGTCATTTATTTTTCTGGAATTGAGCTACAGGAGTTGCTTGTATATTTTTGAGATTAATTCTTTGTCAGTTGCTTCATTTGCTATTATTTTCTCCCATTCTGAAGGCTGTCTTTTCACCTTGCTTATAGTTTCCTTTGTTGTGCAAAAGCTTTTAATTTTAATTAGGTCCCATTTGTTTATTTTTGCTTTTATTTCCAATATTCTGGGAGGTGGGTCATAGAGGATCTTGCTGTTATTTATGTTGGAGAATGTTTTGCCTATGTTTTCCTCTAGGAGTTTTATAGTTTCTGGTCTTATATTTAGATCTTTAATCCATTTTGAGTTTATTTTTGTGTATGGTGTTAGAGAGTGTCCTAGTTTCATTCTTTTACAAGTAGTTGACCAGTTTTCTCAGCACTGCTTGTTAAAGAGATTGTCTTTTCTCCCTTGTATATTCTTGCCTCCTTTGTCAAAGATATGGTGTCCATAGATGCATGGATTTATCTCTGGCCTTTCTATTTTGTTCCATTGATCTATATTTCTGTCTTTTGCCAGTACTGTCTTGATGACTGTGGCTTTGTAGTAGAGCCTGAAGTCAGGTAGGTTGATTCCTCCAATTCCATTCTTTCTCAAGATTGCTTTGGCTATTTGAAGTTTTTTGTATTTCCATACAAATTGTGAAGTTATTTGCTCTAGTTCTGTGAAAAATACCGTTGGTAGCTTGATAGGGATTGCATTGAATCTATAGACTGCTTTGGATGGTATACTCATTTTTACTATATTGATTCTTCTGATCCATGAACACAGTATATTTCTCCATCTATTTGTGTCCTCTTTGATTTCTTTCACCAGTGTTTTATAGTGTTCTATATATAGGTCTTTTGTTTCTTTAGGTAGATATATTCCTAAGTATTTTATTCTTTTTGTTGCAATGGTGAATGGAATTGTTTCCTTAATTTCTCTGTTTTCTCATTATTAGTGTATAGGAATGCAAGGGATTTCTTTCTGTTGACTTTATATCCTGCAATTTTACTATATTCATTGATTAGCTCTAGTAATTTTTCGGTGCAGTCTTTAGGGTTTTCTATGTAGAGGATCATGTCATCTGCAAACAGTGAGTTTTACTTCTTCTTTTCCAATCTGGATTCCTTTTATTTCTTTTTCTGCTCTGATTGCCGTGGCCAAAACTTCCAAAACTATGTTGAATAGTAGTGGTGAGAGTGGGCACCCTTGTCTTGTCCCTGACTTTAGGGGAAATGCTTTCAATTTTTCACCATTGAGGATAATGTTTGCTGTGGGTTTGTCACATATAGCTTTTATTATGTTGAGGTATGTTCCTTCTATTCCTGCTTTCTGGAGGGTTTTTATCATAAATGGATGTTGAATTTTGTCAAAGGCTTTCTCTGCATCTGTTGAGATAATCATATGGTTTTTATTTTTCAATTTGTTAATGTGGAGTATTACATTGATTGATTTGTGGATATTGAAGAATCCTTGAATCCCTGGGATAAAGCCCACTTGGTCATGTTGTATGATCTTTTTAATATGTTGTTAGATTCTGTTTGCTAGAATTGTGTTAAGGATTTTTGCAGAGGACAGACTTTTGTCAAGACATCTTTGTCTATATCCCCTGGCACTTCTGGGTTGCCAGCTTCAGCTGGGATATAGGAAGCAAAGAAAACCTAGAGAACCCACCATCCTCTCTCCTTGCACCCTAGGCTTAGTTTTTCTGCCTCCTTTTCTAACCTTTCAGAACATTCTTATGGTTGTTCTACATATAATTCTAGAGTTAACAGATGTACTTACTAGGAGGAAGAATAAACTGTCTACTTCATCTTCCCAGAAGTCCAAGTTCCAAAAGATTTTTTAAAGTTAGTGTTATGCCTGTGTGCTCAGTCATGTCCAACTCTTTGTGATCCCATGGAATGTAGCCTGCCAGGCTCCTCTGTCCATGGAACTTTCTAGGCAAGAATACTGCAGCGGGTTGCCTTTTACTATTCCAGGGGGTCTTCCCTACCTAGGGATTGAATCTGCATTACTTGGTCCTACATTGGTGGCATATTCTTTACCACTGTGTCACTTGGGAAGCCCATTATATTATACTGACCTTTAAAAATAATTTATATTAACTCTTAGTAATGACTAACAATTTTTCCAAACAATACAGAAAATACAGTTAATGGTGGTCTTCAGTTCTGTAAGCAAGTATCACTTAAATTAATGATGATGATCATAGAATATTTAAATTAAACATATCCTCAATGATCATTTAATCCTTCAAACCTCACATTTAATAGTGGTTCTATGATTGGAAATGGTTATTCCCTGGTGGCTCAGAGGGTAAAATGTCTGCCTACAGTGCGGGAGACCTGGGTTTGATCCCTGGGTTGGAAACATACCTTGGAGAAGGAAATGGCAACCCACGCCGGTACTCTTGCCTGGAAAGCCCCATGGATGGAGGATCCTGGTCGGCTACAGTCCATGGGGTCACAAAGAGTCGGACACGGCTGAGCGACTTCACTATATAACACTATATATGATTAGAAAACAGATTCTTAACACCTAGAAAGTCAATGACTGCTTAGTTATAGAGTAGCAGATCTTGTCAAATTTAGTAAACACTCAACTCTTAAAATTACAAAAAGATGCCCTGAGCATATTTCATAGTTAAATATTCAAACTTCTGCCTTCCTGTTGTAACTCTTCAATTATCTGTTTTACAAATCAAAGTTAAGAAAATAAATATGCCTTTACCTGTTTTGGGCTCCTTTGTTTTAAAAACAAGCTTATTAAATATATTGAAAATTTGGGGAATATATCACACCATAAATCTGAGATATTAGGATAGCTGAATATATATACATGTATACATATATAATTTACCATATAACATAATCTTTATTGGTTATATTTATGAATGTTATTTCCTATTTCCCTATGCCACAAATCAAAATAGTTCAATAGATACATAACTCATATGTTCCCACTTCCCCGCCCCTACTATAGTCCATTTTCTACAGAGTGGTAAAAAATACAAATCAGACTATTTTATTCCAGCCCTGCTTAAAACTATACAATAATTTAAATTCACACTTAAAACACAAACCCCTTGCATGCCTTTAAACTTCCCATGATCTGTATCTTGCCTCCTCCTTTGACCTCACTTTTCTCCCATCCTCAGTCTCCCAACTCTCCACCCATGGTTACCATGTTTCATCCATACTTGTCTTCTTTCTGTTCTTGAACACACCTAGCTTGTTTCTACTTCATAGTTTTTGCACAAACCATTACCTCTCATTCAAGTATCAGATTAAATGTCACTTATAGGCCATCACACCATCTTTTTTTCACAGCATTTAGCATTATTTAAAGTGGTCTTCTGTGTTTGTTTACCTGTTTTCATTCTATTTCCCTGATGAAAATCCAAGCTCCATGAAAGCAAAGAAAGCATCTATTGTCACTATAACTTCCCATGCCAGTAATTTAATATAATACTTAATATAAAATGTAGTTAAATTAATTTATTAAAAGAATTATTGTAGACTAAAGACTGTCATGCTGAATTATCTGTTACTCTATTCTCTTGTGATATGGCAGGCTACTCTAGGAGATATTAAAAATCTAAGATCTTTATGTCTCCAAATTTCTGTAAATTTTGAGTACTTATGTATTTCTTCTATTTTTTTCCTAAGGTTCACTGCTTAACTTTCTGTTGACAGGGAGTAGTCTTTGAATAACCAATACTCCCAACATACTACTCATCTGCTATTATTTTGAAATCAAGAAAAGGTAATTTGGTATGAGTTAAATGTAAAATAAGGGCTTCCCTTGTAGCTTAGATGGTAAAGAATCTGCCTGCAATTGAGACCTGGGTTCAATCCCTGGTTCAGGGGGAGCCCCTGGAGAAGGGAATGGCAAAGGTTATAATGTTCTGAATGAGAATCAAGGCAATGCCTGTATAAGAGAATTATTATACAGGCTTTATTTATTATATTTTGGGGCATCTGTGGTTGCAGCAGTAAAAAAGATTTTTAAAAAATTGACTTTTACTGAATATATGCAGAAAAAGACCCAATTCACAACTGTCAGCTTGATAAAATTTTACCAAGTGAGCACATCCCCAAGTCCATAATTCAAAAGTAATCTATAACTTGAAAGACTTCTCCTGCTTCTTCCCAATCTTGATTTACCTGGCTTTTCTGGTTCAACAGGACCTTTGTGAGATGTATCTGTATTATTGCATGTAATATCGCTGTATAGTGTTTCATGGTATATGTACACTACAGTATATTCATCCTCTGTACTGTTGACAGACATTTGGGTCCTTTATAGGCATTGGGTATTGGCTGTGAAGATCCTGATTCACAGATTTTCATGTTTCTGTAAAATTATAATGATGATATAAATTTATGGATTTAGTTATAGATTTGTTATAGATGCAGCAAAAATAGTTTTCCAAAATGGTTATATTAATTTATACTCCTAGTACAGAAGTGCATGAGAATATTAGTTGCTCCACATTACTGACAACACTTGGAATTGTCAGTATTTTTAATTTACCATTACAGTACTTGTGTAACTACATCACACTGTCATTTTTTTTTTTTTTAATTACACAAAGAGTTGGACATGACTGAGTGACTGAACTGAACGGAACTGTAGTGGTTTTTGCCATACATCGACATGAATCAGCTATAGGTGTACATGTGTTCCCCCATCCTGAACCCCCTCACATCTCCCTTCCCACCCCATCCCTCTGGATTGTCCCAGAGCACCGGCTTTGAGTGCCCTGCTTCATACATCGAACTTGCATTGGTCATCTCTTTTACTTATGGGCAATATACATATTTCAACGTTATTCTTTCCAATCATCCCACCTTTGACTTCTACCACATAGTCCCAAAATCTGTTCTTTACATCTGTGTCTCTTTTGCTGCCTTGCATGTAGGGTCATCATTACCATCTTTCTAAATTCCGTATATATGTATTAATATACTGTATTGGTGTTTCTCTTTGTGACTTATTTTACTCTGTGTAATAGGCTCCAGTTTCATCCACCTCATTAAAACTGACTCAGATGTGTTCTCTTATAGCTGAGTAATATTCCATGGTGTATATGTACCACAGCTTCCTTATCCATTCATCTGCTGATGGCCATCTAGGGTGCTTCCATGTCCTGGCTATTATAAACAGTGCTGCGATGAACATTGGGGTGCACGTGTCTCTTTCAATTCTGGTTTCCTCAGTGTGTATGCCCAGAAGTGAGATTGCTGGGTCATATGGCAGTTCTATTTCCAGTTTTTAAGGAATCGCCACACTGTTCTCCATAGTGGCTGTACTAGTTTGCATTCCCACCAACAGTGTAAGAGGGTTCCCTTTTCTCCACACCCTCTCCAGCATTTATTGTTTGTAGACATTTTGATAGCAGCCATTCTGACTGGCATGAGATGATACCTCATTGTGGTTTTGATGTGCATTTCTCAGATAATGAGTGATGTTGAGCATCTTTTTATGTCTTGCTAGCCGTCTGTATGTCTTCTTTGAAGAAATGTCTCTTTAGGTTTTTTTCCCACTTTTTGATTGGGTCATGTATTTTTCCAGTATTGAGCTGATGAGCTGCTTGTATATTTTGAAGATTAATTGTCAGTTGTTTCGTTTGTTATTATTTTCTCCCATTCTGAAGGCTGCCTTTTCACCTTGCTTATAGTTTCCTTAATTCTGCAAAAGCTTAATGAGGCTCGATTTATTTATTTTTGTTTTTATTTTCATTACTCTGGGAGGTGGATCATAGTGGATCTTGCTGTGATTTATGTCAGAGAGTGTTCTGCCTATGTTTTCCTCTAAGAATTTTATAATTTTTGATCTTACGTTTAGATCTTTAATCCATTTTAAGTTTATTTTTGTGTATGGTATTAGAAAGTGTTCTCGTTTCATTCTTTTATAGGTGGTTGACCAGTGTCCCCAGCACCACTTGTTAAAGAGATTGTCTTTTCTCCATGGTATATTTTTGCCTTCTGTTTCAAAGATAAGTTGTCTATAGGTGCATGGATGTATCTCAGGGCTTTCTATTTTGTTCCATTGATCTATATTTCTGCTTCTGTGACAGTACCATAATTGCTTGATGACTGTAGCTTTGTAGTATAGCCTGAAGTCAGGCAGGTTGATTCTTCCAATTCCATTCTTCTTTCTCAAAATTGCTTTGGCTATTTGAGGATTCTTGTGTTTCCATACAAATTGTGAAATTGTTTGTTCTAGTTCTTTGGAAAATACCGATAGCTTGATAGGGATTGTGTTGAGTCTATAGATTGCTTTGGGTAATATTCTCATTTTCACTATGTTGATTCTTCCAATCCATGAACATGGTATATTTCTCCATCTATTTGTGTCACCTTTGATTTCTTTCATCAGTGTTTTATAGTTTTCTATATATAGGTCTTTTGTTTATCTGGGTAAATTCATTCCTAAGTATTTTTTGTTGTTGTTGCTGTTTCAGTGGTGAATTGGATTGTTTCCCTAATTTCTCTTTCTGTTTTCTCATTTTTAGTGCATAGTAATACAAAGGATTTCTGTGTATTAATTTTATATCCTGAAACATTAATATTCACTGATTAGGACTAGTAATTTTCTGGTGGTGTCTTTAGGGTTTTCTATGTAGAGGATCCTGTCATCTGCAAACACTGAGAGTTTTACTTCTTCTTTTCCAATCTGGTTTCCTTTTATTATGTTAATGTGTGTATCCCTGACAAAGATACACTCTTTTTAATATGTTTATTGGCAATTCTGATTTTTTACAAAGTTCCTATTCAAGTATCTTGCCCATATTTGTTTCTGTAATATTGATGCTCATACACACATGCATATATATCGGATATAAGTCTTTTTTCACACGGTGCTCAGTCACTTCAGTCATGTCCAACCTGTTGCAACCCACCAGGCTCCTCTGTCCATGGAATTTTCCAGGCAAGAATACTGGAGTGGGTAGCTTTTTCCTCCTCCAGGGGATCTTCCCAATCCAGGGATCAAACCCAGATCTCTGGGTAAAGGAAAATTCTTTACCATCTGAGCTACCAGGGAAGCCCTTTCTAAGAGATAATGCATTTCAAACAAGTTCTATCATCCTATGATGTCTTTTACCAGTCTTAATGGTTTCTGATGGGCAGAAATTTTAATTTTGGTGAAAACAGTTTATTGCCTTTTTTTTCCCTTTTATGATTAGTGAGTTTTCTGCTATGTTACCCCAAAGTCATAAAAACATTCTCCAATATTTTGTTTCAGGAAGCTTACAGTGAGAGCTTTTATCAGTTCATTTCAGTTGCTCAGTCATGTCTGACTCTTTCTGAACCCATGGACTGCAACACACCAGGTTTCCCTGTCCATCACTAACTCCTGGAACTTGCTCAAACTCACGTCCATCAAGTCGCTGACACCATCCAACCATCTCATCCTCCATCAGCCTCTTCTCCTCCTGCTCTCAATCTTTCCCAGAATCAAGGCTTCTAGTGAATATTCAGGACTGATCTCCTTTCGGATGGACTGGTTGGGTCTCCTTGAAGTCCAAGGGACTTTCAAGAGTCTTCTCCAACACCACAGTTCAAAAGCATCAATTCTTCAGTGCTCAGCTTTCTTTATAGTCCAACTCTCATATCCATACATGATCACTGGAAAAACCATAGCTTTGACTAGATGGACCTTTTTTGACAAAGTAACGTCTTTACTTTTTAAGAGAGCTTTTTATATCTAGGCTTATTATCTACCTCAAATTAATTTTAATGTTTGGTGGGAAGTATATGTCATTCATAAATAAAACCTCAACTAGGCAAACCATAATCAAATTTCTAAAAAATAATGAGTATACGTAAAATTACAACTTAGAAATATTTATGTTTTGGATGGTGACCTTGAATTAGAGAAGTTATTATAGCATTCCTCTTTTTTCTCAAATGGCTTCGTATTTGACCTCAGAATTTCAAATGAAGGTTTAAGATTGAGAAATATATATTCGATTTTTTGAGAAAATACTTGCCCAATTTCCAAAGTGGTTGTAAAAATTTTTGCTTCTAGTAACAATGCAAAAAGTTTCATTTTCTCCAGATTCTTGCCAATGGTTTTCAATTTTAACTAATGTTCTGTATATTTCATAATTGTTTTAGTAGCTCTTTGATAATTAATAATGTTAAGTTATTTTGGGGGTACTTATTGAAAAGTCATATATCTTTCTTTATGGAATGTCTGTTCAAGTCTTTTTCCCAGTTTTTAAATTAGGTTTTAGTAAATACTTCAAACAATAGTTGGCATTCTCAGTCTTAATATTCTTGAAAGGAAAGAGTACAGACAAAATAAATGACAATACTGGTACAGTTGACATTGTACAGGAGACAGGGATCAAGACCATCCCCATGGAAAAGAAATGCAAAAAAGCAAAATGGCTGTCTGAGGAGGCCTTACAAATAGTTGTGAAAAGAAGAGAAGTGAAAAGCAAAGGAGAAAAGGAAAGATATTCCCATTTGAATGCAGAGTTCCAAAGAATATCCAGGAGAGATAAGAAAGTCTTCCTCAGCAATCAATGCAAAAAAGAGAGGAAAAGAACAGATTGGGAAAGACTAGAGATCTCTTCAAGAAAACTAGGGATACCAAGGGAACATTTCATGCAAAGATGGGCTCAATAAAGGACAGAAATGGTATGGACCTAACAGAAGCAGAAGATATTAAGAAGAGGTGGCAAGAATACACAGAAGAACTGTACAAAAAAGATCTTCATGACCCAGATAATCACGATGGTGTGATCACTCCCCTAGAGCCAGACATCCTGGAATGTGAAGTCAAGTGGGCCTTAGGAAGCATCACAAAGCATCGCAAAGCTAGTGGAGGTGATGGAATTCCAGTTGAGCTATTTCAAATCCTGAAAGATGATGCTGTGAAAGTGCTGCACTTAATATGCCAGGAAGTTTGGAAAACTCAGCAGGGGCCACAGGACCAGAAAAGGTCAGTTTTCATTCCAATCCCAAAGAAAGGCAATTTACTACTTGAACATCAGTTTAGTCACAAAAAGCGAGTGTTTGCATGCTCAGTCGTGTCTGACTCTGTGACCCCATGGACTGCAGCCCACTAGGCTCCCTTGTCCACGGGATTTTACAGGCAAGAATACTGAAGAGGGTTGCCATTTCCTCCTCCATGGAATCTTCCTGACTCAGGGATTGAATCTGCATCTCCTGAATTGGTAGGCAGATTCTGCAAATCCACCTGGGAAGCCAAAAAGTTGAGGGTCTAGCTTAATAAAACACAGCATTCCTCTTTTCTCTCAAATCATCTGAAGCTTGTTAGTATTTAACTTTTAGATGCTTGGCTTTTAAAACATTAATTATTGTCTTTAAACATTTAAAGATTATTTCAAAGCAACATTTAGTAGCTGCTAATAAGGGTTCATATAATTTTAAAAATGTAAACTAATGAAATATATATCTCTTAACCAAGTTGAAACAAACCATTCCTTTCATATGTTCCACTACTTCATCAGGTTCTCATACACATCTGTTGTTTTTCTTTTATGGTAAGAAGTGAATGATACAGGTAGCATAATTAAGAAGTGGAGAATTGTGTGGTGTAGTTATAAAATACTTAGGAACTTGAAGTTCAAGGACATGTGGTGTGAGAAGGGAATGGAGGCAACTGAATAGAATTATGGATGCACAGGGCACATAGGTTGACCTCTAAGGTTATAAGAAAGTTTTTGAACATCAAAATTTATTGGTGCTTTTTCTTACCTAATACTGACATTTCTTTTAGAAGCATGATTCCAGAATCCTGCTTGCACACATGAAATCAGAACAAGGATCCCACAGTAGTATTCGCACACATTCCTCTAAAAAATACCCTGATTAACACTTAATGTCCTCGATCTTCCTTTAAGTTTCATTAGGGCCAGGATGCTTGCCCTTATTGGATATCATTGCAGTAAAGAGAGAATATCAAATTCCCAAATCACATTACTGCCTTTGCCAGAACAGAAAACTATCACAATAAAAGAGGAAAACCCAAGATTGGCTATTGTGCACGTGAGTGAATGGGAGTTTTATCATTCTGCTTCTTCATTTTCAATCCTCTATTGTTATCAATTATCCATTATAAGCTAAAAAAGAGATGTTTACTGAAATATGTGAAGCTTCAGAATGTATCTGAAGATAAATGCTAAATTATATATAATGTAACCTGTCTGCAGAGAGGAACGACATTGTAGATTACATTTTCAACTACTCCATGCACTTGTCATCAACAGAAAACAACAGAGCTAGCCATGGAGTTAAACCAACACCTGCCAATTTTGTTATTTCATGTGCTCTTCTCAAAGCTATAACTCTGGAAGAAATCCAGATGGAGACTCAATTCAATAGCACTCTGTATTCCAAAGGGTTTGTGATGGGACCAAAAATATAACAAATTTGATTGGAGGGCACAATGTTCTAAGAAGAAAAAGATGATGCATTTCACATAAAAGATGAGCTGATTATGACTAGTGGGGAACAAATTATAGTATGCTCATGGATATTCTGATAAATAAGAACACAAAAACATCATAGCATACTCGACACATCCTAGATCTGAAGTTTTACTATCCAATTTAATATCAACTCAGACTTTTTGCACTTAAATATTACATTTTACTACAACCAGCATCTTAACTTGCTGCTTTATTTTCCTTTACTTAGAGGACTTCTCCTGTCTTTTCATTTATACAAAATGAAATTAAGCTATGTATATTGGTCACATGATAAACACACCAACATCTATTTTTACATAGAAGTAGGACTGTTTCATAGGCAAAATGAGCATTTTTTGAGGTAACAGAATGTCATTTATTTAGGTCCATGTTTTTCATCTGTACTTCTTTAAATAGGAGGCAAAAACATAAAATTCTCACTTTTTTAATGAATTCTTTGTGGATGAGATGAGCACAAGGCTGGAAATTTTAGAGCAATTTTCCTATAGACGTACTACAGATTGACTAGACAAATGTTGGCTAAAATATTTGTGTTTGTGTGCACTCACCCATTAGAATGTGTGCATGTACGTGTGTGTGGACAGCATTCAAACCATTTTGCCTTGCACCTCTCTGAAATCTTGGCTCTAATGACAAAAATTAGAATTCAGTCCAAACATGAAACATGGAAATGGAAAGAGAGGAGTTAAGTTGGCCTCCTTCCAAATTACATTTAAGTCTCACCATAAAACTGGCACTGATATTTTCTTTCCAGACAAAACACAAGTATTCAGTGAGGTAAGCTTCTAGGGTATAGTAGGAAGCAGCTTATTCTTCCCTCCACATTCTTCCAACCCTCTCTCAGATCTCCCCTTGTTTTCTCACAGCAACTCAAGCACATTACTCAGATTTCCAGTAACTTTCAGATTTTAGAAGTGTCTTGATTTCAGATATTAATAAATCCAGCCCATTCTATATCAAAATATTAATTTCTCCTTCCACTTAAACACCACCCCAATCGAGTCCTGGCTCAACAGGTAAAGAATCTGCGTACAATGCAGGAGACACAGGAGATGCAAGTTCAATCCCTGGGTTGGGAAGGTCCTATGGAGAAGAGAATGGCTACCCACTCCAGTATCCTTGCTGGAGAATCCCAAGGACAGAGGAACCAGTCTAGGGGGTCGCAAAGAGTTGAACATGACTGAGCCAGTCAGTGCACACCAATCTAGTCTAACCCAAGGCCAGGCAAGCAGCAACAAGAAAATGGCATGAATTATCTACCCTTTTATTTTTGTCATACCCAGGTTTTATAGAGCTTTAAACAGTTAACATTTGGGGAGAGACTCTGTTTATAAAAAAATAAAACAAACAATGACTACTAATTTGGTCTATGGCTTTCTTAGGAGGCCTGTGCCAGTGAGGGGCTCTGAAATCTGGGCTCCATCAGCTTCAAGGTAAACCCATGCCTGCCTGCATTATGCCCTTCCTCTCTTCCTCTTCATCCTCTTGGTTCTTCCAAGAACTAAAGCATAATGAAGAAGGTTAGAGGACAAGACAGTAAAGGTATTTTTTTTTTTTTTTTTTTACTAAGTGAGATAACTGGGAATTCTTTCTTGGCTGGTCATTGCTCTGTCATGGCAGACATCAAACTTGAACTTCCATGAAATACAAAGTCGGATTCTCTATAAACCAGCCCTCTCTACCCGCCCCATGGTGGTCTCCACTATTATATTTTCTCTGGTGAGAATGTGGCCCTCCTGAGCTGATCTTGTGATTTTGCTCTGAGCTAGTGTCTCCTGCAGGACACCACACGAGGTCGCCACAGCTAGTAGCCTTTTCTTACTGGGGTAGGGGCAGTATTTTCAAGATGACTGCAGACTAGCTATCTTCCACAGCATCCACTTGATTCAAGGGAAAATTAACCCCCCTTGCTTGTCAAACTGCAGAATTTCAGCTTGCTTCCATTGTGACTTCTCTTCAACTCACCAGTGTAAGGATGCTCCAGGCTTTATCCCAGCTCCAGAAGTTTCAGTGTGAGGGCCAAGCTGGTTTCTTTGGTATGAAAACTCTAGGCCAAACCCTCCTCCCAAACACTTTCCAACCTGGCAGAGGCATGGACCCCATCTATGGGTTTCTTAGCTCAGCAACATGCAGCCAGGGAGTAAAAGTCAATTCCTCCTTCTTGACCCCAACTTCTAAATTCTCCAAAGATTTTTAAAATCCTAACTAAATTTAGAGGGCACAGCAAGGAAGAGAGGGAAATCCTGACAGCTCTTTTCACTCCTAAAATTTTCTTCACTTTAAAAAATCCTGTTCTCGCCAGTGTCCCCCTAGCTTTAATCTACACAGACTGCAGGTGGGAAATGGTTGTTGGACTAGTTTGACTTTCTTTTATTAATAACTAGTCCCCCATTATGTGTGTAGTGCCTCTCTTTGCATTGTGGCATTTAGATTAGTAATCAACAGCATGAGCAAGGTGGATTTAGTCACCACTGTAAGACAAAAGTTCCATTCTAACTGTGGTTGTGCTAGGATTACTTACTTTGAAATGATGACCATTTAGCCCAAATTAAATTCTGGATGTGTGATCTAACTCCAGCAATGAATATACCAGTACAAAGGTTTTAAATATACTTGCTGCAGTGAAACATCAGTGTAAAAGTTTGAGAACAAGTACAGCAATATTAGTTAAGACAGGAGACCCACAGACAGGCACAGATAAGATTTTAGTGATGTCTCAAAATTTTCCATGTTTTCAGATTTCTCTCTCCAATTAGTGCTGTACATGGCTTCTCGTGTGACCTTTCTGAAATGAAGTTTTTATAATTTTAAAATAAACTCAAAATGGATTAAAGATCTAAATGTAAGACCAGAAACTATAAAACTCCTAGAGGAGAACATAGGCAAAACACTCTCCGACATAAATCACAGCAAGATCCTCTATGACCCACCTCCCAGAATATTGGAAATAAAAGCAAAAATAAACAAATGGGATCTAATGAAACTTAAAAGCTTTTGCACTACAAAGGAAACTATAAGTAAGGTGAAAAGACAGCCGTCAGATTGGGAGAAAATAATAGCAAATGAAGAAACAGACAAAGGATTAATCTCAAAAATATACAAGCAACTCCTGCAGCTCAATTCCAGAAAAATAAATGACCCAATCAAAAAATGGGCCAGAGAACTAAACAGACATTTCTCCAAAGAAGACATACAGATGGCTAACCAACACATGAAAAGATGCTCAACATCACTCATTATTAGAGAAATGCAAATCAAAACCACAATGAGGTACCATTACACACCAGTCAGGATGGCTGCTATTCAAAAGTCTACAAGCAATAAATGCTGGAGAGGGTGTGGAGAAAAGGGAACCCTCTTACACTGTTGGTGGGAATGCAAACTAGTACAGCCACTATGGAAAACAGTGTGGAGATTCCTTAAAAAACTGGAAATAGAACTGCCATATGACCCAGCAATCCCACTTCTGGGCATACACACTGAGGAAACCAGATCTGAAAGAGACACGTGCACCCCAATGTTCATCGCAGCACTGTTTATAATAGCCAGGACATGGAAGCAACCTAGATGCCCATCAGCAGATGAATGGATAAGGAAGCTGTGGTACATATACACCATGGAATATTACTCAGCTGTCAAAAAGAATTCATTTGAATCAGTCCTAATGAGATGGATGAAACTGGAGCCCATTATACAGAGTGAAGTAAGCCAGAAAGATAAAGAACATTACAGCACACTAACACATATATATGGAATTTAGAAAGATGGTAACGATAACCCTATATGCAAAACAGAAAAAGAGACACAGATGTACAGAACAGACTTTTGAACTCTGTGGGAGAAGGTGAGGGTGGGATGTTTCAAAAGAACAGCATGTATACTATCTATGGTGAAACAGATCACCAGCCCAGGTGGGATGCATGAGACAAGTGCTCGGGCCTGGTGCACTGGGAAGACCCAGAGGAATCGGGTGGAGAGGGAGGTGGGAGGGGGGATCGGGATGGGGAATACATGTAAATCTATGGCTGATTCATGTCAATGTATGACAAAACCCACTGAAATGTTGTGAAGTAATTAGCCTCCAACTAATAAAAAAATTAAAAAAAAAATATTCTTTCCCTCTTATACTCCCTAAAAGTCATTCAGTAGCTATTAAGCGTCCAGTGGCTAAAGTCTAGCTTTATTTCCTCGGTTATTGTGTCACTGCCTCGTGGCTGACACGCTGCACTCCTCCTCACTCAGGACGCCTGCATTCCTCTCTAGGTGTGTGTCTCTGCCCTGCTCTTGAGTTGAATAAACAAATCGTTTTCCTGTGTACCGTCCCACACATTGTGTGTGTATCTAATCATAAACTTTGTACCTTTTATTTTACAGCTTTTGCCTCTGAAAAATTCTTGCTTTCAAATAGGGGCAAGACCCAGGCCCACTGTGTTTCCAGCCTCTAGCCCCTGGTGGCCTAGTGGGCAGGACTCTTGGCTTTCATCCTGGTCACCCAGGTCTAAATCCTGGGCAGGGAACCAAGATCTCTCTTCAGGACCACTCACTGCTCTCCCTCTGAGGTCAATTTCACTTTCTATCACAAGAGCTTAAGCTTCTTTACAGTCTTGTTTTTGTTCTATCTCAAACTATTTGATTTATCCTAGATAGTTTATTAAATCAAGTAGTTTGGGACACCAGTTCAGTACAGTCTTGTTTTTGTTCTATCTCAAACTATTTGATTTATCCTAGATAGTTTATTAAATCAAGTAGTTTGGGACACCAGTTCAGTCCTTGGGTGGGGAAGATTCCCTGGGGAAGGAAATGGCAACTCCAGTATTCTTGCCGGGGAAATCCCAGGGACAGAGGAGCCTAACAGGCTACCGTCCAAACAGTCACAAAGAGTCAGACGCTACTGAGTGATTAAGCACAGCACAGCACAGATAGTTTATTACCCAAACACTCCTTCAAGAATGTACATATGCATTCTCTGCATCTGGAATTCTCCCTCTTTTTTCATTCTATTTTATATCACCTCTTTCTTCAATAAAGTTTTCTCAAATATTTCAGCACAGAATAGATGACATTTTTCAGAATTGCTAGTATTTCTTTTTTATTCTTTTGCTTATAAGATATAACTAGTTAGTTAAATATTGGTTAATTCTTCATTTTTTTCTTTCAGTCACTACCCTTATTTAATTGAGCCATTATCCTATTTAGACACATATAATAATTTGTCTTCCCAATTGCACTATAATTTCCTATGGGACTTTGCCTTAGATGCATAGAGCAGTATCTTGTAAGTGCTTATTAAATCTTGCATGTTTATTCATTAACATATGACAGAGCTGATGAGCAGCCAGGAAAAAAGAATGTCTGTATCCAAAGACTAAACAAAATAGCTGAATTTTAAGAATAGAAGTGAAATAATTTGCTTTATCTTTTAGAAATCATATGCATGGAGGAAGAAATATCTGTGGAAATCAGCCTATCAAGGAAGCTGTAACTATGCACCATGATTTATTTTCTACTATTAATTATATCCAATCTTATATAAGTGACACTCATGGGTCAGTGCAACAAGAGCCACTCCTCCTCCTTCTTATTTTGATTAGGTCACACTGTATAATGGCCAGCTAGCTTTGACTTTCAGGGCATGATAATAAAATGCAAAGATTATTGAGTATATATCTAGCTGCAACTTCTACCTTCATGCAATTGGCTAGGAAGAGGGCTTAACAGAGATACTGTACATTTATATCTAGAATACACCACATCCTATAATATTGTAACTGCTTTCTCTGCTTCCATCCTTGGCCCCCTTCAATCCATTCTAATTTCTAAAACTGGAGGATGCTTTGAAACAGGATTCATGTTATTTCCCTTTCCTGCCCAATTCTGATCATAACCTGCTATAGTATTCAAATTAAAACCACTGTGTCTATAGCTAACTCCAAAGTGCTGTATAACTGATCGCCACTGTCCACCCACCCAAGTCTAACTCTACTTCATCCCCTACTACTCTTAAAATTTCTGTTTCACCTTCAGCAAATCCTCCACAGGGCCTTTCCCCTCGTTGTCCTAGAAGTCTGCAAGGCCCATCCCCATGTGTCATCACCTTTTCTCATACTATTTTGGGCTTTTTTACTTTCTCTAATACCACTTTTCCTGGTCCCCCTACCTGAAATGACACCCACCGTCTCAATTTTATACATCTTGCACTGCTTTCCTTCCCAGGTCTACATACTTCCTCTAATATAAAATATGTTACACAAACATGAAAAAATGATTTTGTTATGTTGATAACCAGATCCCTAGCATTTAGCATAGCACTTGACACTGAGTAGGAACTCAATGAATATTTGTTGAATGCATGAATGTCTATATTAATGTCAGAGTGCCGAGGCAACTGAGGATACACAAAGATGTGTAAAACATAACCTTTCTGATCAAGAAGTTTACAGTATGTTTCATGATATCAATATATACATAATGAAGATTAAGCAAGTACAGAATATGTTACAAAAAGGTTTTGATAAGGACTTCTTTGAAATTGAATGGGGCAAGAGTAATAATTGTGCTCTTTCTGAGACACAAAATTTGAATATAAGAAAATGGAAGTAAAACCTAATTCCTAGCTATAACAGGGCAAGGAAAAGCAAAAAGATAGTGGTAGAAAATATGTTGCCTATTCAATAATGCAGTTTTGGGGAATGGGTTCAACATGGTAGCTTAGGAAGAACCTGAGCTCACTTCTTCCCATGGACATACTGAATCTACACCTACATACACAGCAGTTCTTCCTAAAGAAGAACCGAGGTTTCTGGGCCATATATGGCAAACCCATAGCTAAAATCAAAGTGAAAAGCTAAAAACATTTCCTCTGATGTCAGGAACAAGACAAGGATGCCCATCCTTACTACTTTTATTCAACATTTTATTTGAAATCCTAGTTAGCTATCTGGCAAGAAAAAGAAATAAAAAGCATTGAAAATAGAAATTAAGAAGTAAGGTGGTCATTATTTGCAGATGACATATTATATCTAGCACCCCAAATATTCTATCAGAAAGCTATTATTTAATATAACTAATAAATGAAATCAGTAAAATATCAATATATATATACATATATAATTAATACACAGAAATTTGTTACATTTCTATACACTAATAACAAACTACCAGAAAGTGGAATAAAGAAAACAATCTCATTCATAACTGTACCAAAAAAGAGTAAGATATCCAGGAATAAATCTAACTAAGGAGGTACAATACCTGTACTCTGAAAAAGACATTGCAGAAGGAAATTGAAAACAGCATAAATAAATAGAACGATATACTCAAGTATTGGTGCTCATGTATTGGAAGGGTTAATATCATTAAAATGTCATACTACGCAAAGAAATCTACAAATTCAATGTAATCTCTATCAAAATACCAATGGTATTTTTCACAGAACTATAACAAATAGTCCTAAAATTTGTATGGAACCACAAAAGTTTCCAAATAGCCAAAGTAATCCTAAGAAAACAGAATAAAACCAGAGGCATCATGCTCCCAGACTTGAAACTATACTACCAAGCTATCGTAATCAAAACAGTATGGTACTGGCACAAAGCAGACACATAGGTCAGTGGAATAGAGAGCCCAGAAACACACCCTCACTCGTGTGGTCAATGAATCTACAATAAATGAGGCAAGAATACACAGAGGAGGTAAAAACAATTTCATCCACAAATGGTGCTGGAAAACTGGACAAGTGCATGCAAAAGAATAGAACGGGATCATCTGCTTACACCACATACAAAAATAAACACAAAATGAATTACAGATTCAAATGTGAGACTTGAAACCATAAAACTCCTAAGAGAAAACATATGCAGTGAGCTCTTTGACACTAGTCTTAGCAATACTTTTGTGGCTATGTTTCCTCAGGCAAGGGCAACAAGGGCAAAAATAGATAAATAGTACTACATCAAACTAAAAAAGCATCTGGAACTCAAACATCAACAGAAAGAAAAGGCAATCTATTGAATGGGAGAAGATATTTGCAAAGGATACATCCCATCAAGGGCTAATATCCAAAAGATAAAAGAGAACTCACATAATGAATGCTAAAAAAACAAGCAATATTATTAAAATATGGGCAGTGGTCCTGAATAGACATTTTTCCTAACAAGATATACAGATGGCCAACATGCACATGAAAAGTTTCTCAACATCACTAATCATCAGGGAAGTGAAAGTCCAAACCACGAGATACCACTTCACGTCTGTCAGAGAGGCTATCACCAAAAAGATAAGAAATAGCAAGTGCTGACAAGAAGTGAAGTGGGAACCCTTGTGTACTGTTAGTGGGAATGTTATTTGGTGCAAACAATTTATAATGGGAAACTTTATGGAACTTTTAAAAAAACTGAAAATAGAACTATCATACAATTCAGCAGTTTCACTTCTGACTATCTGAAGGAAATGAAAACACTAATTCAAAAAGATATATGTACCCCTATGTTCTTTGCAGCACTATTTATAATAGCCAAGATATGGAAGCAACCTAAGTGTCCATCTATAAATGAGCAGATAAAGAAGATGTGGTGTACATACACAATGGAATATTATTTAGCTAGAAGAAAGAATAGAGGACTTCCCTTGTGGTCCATTGGTTAAGGTTTTGCCCTCCAATGCAGGGGATGTGGGTTTGATCCCTTGCTGAGGAACTAAGACCCCAAGTGCTGCAAGGGCAAAAAGCAAAATGAAACAAAATAGAAGCAAAATTGTAACAAAGTCAATAAATCTTAAAGAAAGAAAAAAAGAAAGAATAAAATCTTGACATTTCCAACAACATGGATGAACCTAAAGGGTATTATGCTAAGTGAAGTAAGACAAACATTATATGATTTCACTTATATGTGTAATCTAAAAAAAATAAGTAGAAAAAAAAAAAAAAAAAAAAAGAAACAGACCCATAGATAAAGAGAACAAACATATGGGCTGCCAGAGGGGAGGGGATGGGGAGACAGACAACATAGGCAAAGGGGATTGAATTTTCCAGCCACAAAATAAATAAGTTGGAGGGAGGTTATGTATACATATGCTGGGGTCCAGCCTCGGCAGGATCCAGGGGATACCCTCAGGATGAACGGCGTCAGCGAGAGAGAGACGTGAGACCAGCCTCGATAGGGCCAAGTCTGTGAGGGAGAGAGAGAAAGAGAGAGAGAGAGAGAGAGAGAGAGAGAGAGTGGCCAGACAGGGGTGTTTGCAGGGTCTGGCAGAGTCTGGCAATGCTTTATTTTTTGCCGTAGCTTTTATACCCTAAATTAGTACATTTCTAAGGGGAAGATAGTTTAATATTACATCAGCTTGTTCTTCATGAAACCAGGGTGTTTTCTGCATACTTCTTTGTGAGAGTCTTGTACATTACCTTCTGGCCTTGGGGCCTATTGACATTTTATGACCCAGGTGAATGCAAAGCTTTTTTCTGTAATCTATTCTTTAATGAACACAAAGGTCAGTCCTTTTGCAGAAGTTATCAGTTAAATTTATCTAAAAGGTTTACCACACACAGACTCTGCAGCTCCAGTGAGGCAGCCCCTGTTTAGCATTCCTGGTTAAAATGAACAATTCTAGACTCTTATTTTTCTAAATCTTTAACTATAACCACTTTTAGAATAATATTTTATGTTCTCTAATAGGGCTTCCTCACCCCCCAAAGGGCTCTGTGCTTATTAGGGCCTTTATGTGATCAGGTTCTTTATGCTGTTTGTGATTAAGGTGTTGTGAGCAGTCATGTGCATTAGTAGGCATTTGCCAAGCAGGCTAGAATGCCAGCAAAGGGGTCTAAATTGAAACACTCCTTTCATCCTGGATAATCTTATAGGATACCACCATCGGGGGGACATATTGATTAAAGTTCTAAGTTGATTCTGTTTGGAAAGAGATCGGGGAAGGCCTTCTACCCGTGTCACAGAAATTAGGGAGTAGTCTAATATAGCAAGCATCAGAAAGACAGAGATCATCTTTAAGGTGAGCACCAGGGCAGCTTTTCGAAATCCCTGAAGTCCTGATCTGCCTTGCTTGTCAGGCCTCCTCCTCACGACCTTGCCATGGGTGGGATCTCGGGTGCTGGCTCCCGGCGTACATAGGGATTATAGTCAATAATACTGCAACAACTTTGTATGTGACATATGGTAATTGGACTAATTTTGATGATCATTTCATAATGCATGAAAATATCAACTCACTATATTATACACCTAAAACTAACATACTTAGTTGAAACTGTGTGTTAAGTATAACTCAATTGAAAAACCAATTCAATGAGGGAGGAAAAAGGAGGGAAGGCAACTTGTTTAATGAGAAAAGAACTTTTAAGGCCATGTATTTAAAACAGCTTATTCAGACACTTCAGGATTTTTATGAAGGGGATCCCATCTATGGGGACACAACAATAACATTTAACGTTGTAATCTTAAAATGACAATTTTATATGGAAATACTACTTATTGAACTGTCCTGGTGGTCCAGTGGTTAAGAATCTGCTTAATGACACAGGGGACACAGGTTCAACCCCTGGTCCGGGAAGGTCCCACAGAGCACAGAGCATCTAAGTCCGTGAGGCACAGCTCTTGAACCTGCACACCTAGAGCCCGGGCTCCACAACAAGAGAAGGTACTGCATCAAGAAGCCGGCACACCACGACTAGAGCGTGGCCCTGCTTGCCACAACTAGAGAAAAGCCCACATGCAGCAACGAAGACCCAGCACGCCCCAAACAAAGACAGACAATACAGAATTTAAAAGATGAATAGAATACCACTTACCACATAGATTATTCTTTAAAAAAAACAGTGCAGTATGATGGAAGTGTTGAACAAGTGGAAATACAGTTTAGAAAGGAAGGTTAGATTGGTGCCATGATAGATAAGGTTTCTTTTTCTTTTTTTTTATTAGCTGGAGGTGAATTACTTTACAATATTGTAGTGGTTCTTGTCATATATTGACATGAATCAGCCATGTATTTACATGTATTCCCCATCCTGATCCCCCCTCCCACCTCCCTCTCCACCCGATTCCTATGGGTCTTCCCAGTGCACCAGGCCCGAGCACTTGTCTCATGCATCCAACCTGGGCTGGTGATCTATTTCACCATAGATAATATACATGTTTCAATGCTGTTCTCTCGAAACATCCCACCCTCGCCTTCTCCCAGAGTCCAAAAGTCTGTTCTGTACATCTGTGTCTCTTTTTCTGTTTTGCATATAGGGTTATCGTTACCATCTTTCTAAATTCCATATATATGTCTTAATACACTGTATTGGTCTTTATCTTTCTGGCTTACTTCACTCTGTATAATGGGCTCCAGTTTCAGATAAGGTTTCAAATGTCAGATGAGGTGATAGTTTATAGGCAGATGGAAATCCTGTAAAATGTTTGAGCAGAAAAATAAGATGCCTATGTTTGGGGGGGAAAGTCAAAGTGAGGGAGAAAGCAAGGGTAGATTGGAAGCAGAGAGACTAGTCAAATAATTATTAAAATATTTACAGAAGAACAATGAGGGCTAACATAGTAGCAATAAAGAAAAGAAACAAATGTGTGATTGCATGGATAATGGAAGGTGGAATGTAAAGAACTTGATGGCTAATCTGATGTGCATTATAAAAGTATATGCATTATCTATACAGGTAATATTTCAGTCCAACTCTCAATGAGAGTGTTAACTTGAATTGAAAATTTTACTTATTTCCACTCAGTCCTGGGACCTTACTGATACTAGAGTGTGAAATCTACTTGGAAGTGGAAAATCTAAGGATCCTTTCTTCACATTGTATTAAGAATACTTGTGAAAGAAAAATTTACCCCAGCCTGAAATTTCCAGTGATGTCAGAAGCTCGGAGTTACAATAATTTGTGCAACTGATGCTGGTAACCATCACATTCAAACAATGGTCTGGCACATATGGGAAGCCAGTCATCCTCATTGCTTCAGGTCCACTAGGGAATGATAAAAGAAACAAAATATTCTTAACATGAAAAATTTCATGCTTTCTAGAGGAAGATGAGCAGCTCTTTGACCGAAAATAAAACCTAAAAAAAAAATTTATCCAATTACAGCAAGAAACTGGCATAGTAGAAAACATAACATAACAAATAAATAAACAAAGGTGATCAAAACATGATCAGAATCGAGGCACAGCAAACAAAGGCAGGAAGGGTTATGCTGGGGACACGGCAACATAATTGGATTCCTCTGCCAACCCGAGTAATTAAAACGGAGACATTCAGTTCCTTAGTTGCTCTGCAATCCCATAATATGTTTGAGATTAACAACCCTTGAATCTTGCTTTTACTGCCATATTATTCGAATATACAATACATATCTCTTGCCATTTTCAGAACACACAAATAGAGGTTTCTGCAGGGCCGAGACAATTTAGAAGAGAGAGCCTGACTTGTACCCTCCAAGCATGCTTCCCTTGCTGCCATTGATATCTTGGCCAAATTTAAACTGAAAACAAATGAAATAAAGAGGAAGTAGCAAGGTTTTGCAGGGATTTAAAGCTTTACTCCCTTATTGCAGAGAAAAACAAGTCACTTCTCTGCAGCTTTGCACAGACACTTCTGTGTTTTGGGCAGCATTTGTGTGTGTGAGAGAGAGAAAGAAGGAGGGAGGAAGACGGGAGGGAGAGGCAGAGAGAAAGACCTCATTAGTGACTTGTAAAAAAGAAAAACATAGATATAAAATGCATCGTTGGCTCGAGCTGCCTGGAGAGGCTGGGTTATTTGTGAGGGACCATCATCTTCCTTGATGCTAGCCCACTTCACATGCCTAAAAACCCACCGTGTCTCAGATCTGAGCTGTATCTGCATGTGGAGGGGTTGTGGGAACCTGGGTCTCCTCCCCAGTACGTGGTTTGCCTGGCTGATACCCACAGGTAACCACCGCTGGCTGGCCATGCCAACCAGCTACACGCAGGAGACCGCGCACACCGAGAGCCCCTCTGCTGCTGAAAGGCTGTTCCGACCACGTGCATGGCATTCTCGGCTGAATTCCTGCTGCAGAGTGAGGAGAGTTCCTGCAGGCTCTGGCGCAGGTGCCTGTCAGGAGCCACACATGGGCCTTACAAAGGTAGCAGGAAGTACACACTCGCCATTAATACTATGTCTTATCCCCAGAGATGTTCCTGGTCCCTTTATTTATTAGCTAACTGATCTTCCAACTCAGCTGAGAGGTAGTGATGAGGTTAATATAAACATTGAGCTTCACACCTAGTTTCTTCTATTAAAAGACAGGGAGGCAAATAAATGCTAAAGCAGGCTGGTAATGCCAAAATAAATAAATAAGTAGATAATCTCAGTGATACTTGGTATGCTACCCAGAGGAAAGAGAGTTGGGAACCTGATTTTTCTGGCTTAAAAGGTTGTTTCTTGTAGGTCTGAGCATAGTGATGGTATTACAAATAGCCTGGGGTTGAAGGAAGCTTGAAAGGGTTTAAAGAGAAGGACTAGGAACACTGTGATATTTTACTGTTTCATCCCCCTTGCAAAACAAAGCCTGCTGACAACAGCTCAGGACGAATTCAGACTGAAATGTGGTGAAACAGAGCCTCTTAGCTTACCTGCCTGGCTGATCAAAGACAAGGGGAGCGGAAGACCAGAGGTCAATTAGCAATTATTCTTACTGCAGTGTAGATGTCTGTCTATCTTTATAAGGTCCAGGATACAGTGAGAGGACAGGAAACTTCCATTTTAAAAAATGACTTAAATAATATATCAACCACATTTTGGTATTAAAATAACAGGCATTCCTAAGGCATATCTCTGGTCTAAGCATGTGGGAAATCCTATAATTAATGCTTTTAATCATTCATTTATTCAATAGACGTTAACAGCAAGCTTTGCGGTTACCTCAGTCACTGTTGAGTTGTATAAGTGATGATCACTGTTTTCAGAGGGTTTATGGGCTGGTTGATCAGGTTGGCTGGATGATGCTTAAGAAACATGGGAGACTATAAGCAGTGGTGAGTGTTTTTGGGCTAATAAAACATTAGAAGTATTGAATGGAGAGAACAAAGATGGATTTCTTTTTTAAAGACAGAAAGATATACCCCTTCCCATCTCCTAAATTAAACTATTGCAGTTTTTAAAGGACCAAGTGAGATTACTGTAGTGAGGGAACCCATCCTATGAGTGGGACCCTGAGCACAACATGCTGTCTGCTCTGTGCTGGGCCTCAGGTGTGTTTGAATCCTTTGTGACCCCATGGACTGCAGCCCAGCAGACTCCTCTGTCCATGCAATTTCCCAGGCAAGAAGACTGGAGTGGGTTGCCATTTCCTCCTCCTAGGGATCTTCCTGACCCAGGGATCGAACCCACAGCTCCTGTGTCTCCTGTATTGCAAGTGGATTCTTTACCCGCTGAGCCATGAAGGAAGCCCTGGATACAATATGATCTACCCCCAAAGAATCAAAATTGCCACTAGGAAATCTGATGATTCTTCTGTTCCTAACAAAAAATTTCATGTTACCTTCATAAATTAATTCAGTTAAAAAAAATTCTGAATTGTGACTTACTGGATTATCTTCATTATTCAAGGGGATCATGCTGACTCTTAATCCTTAAGAGCCAAATAATTTTAATTCATATACAATAAAAATAAAACCTGACATTCTTGAACATGAGGATGAAGGTAAGGCATTGTAAGGTAAAACAACTAATGAAGTGACAAAATTCCTCCAATGGGGATAATCTTAGGATCCATATGAACTTCACTTTATATACAGAAAAGATATCGTTTCTTTAATACCTATCAGAAAAATTAAAATATCTATTTTTCTTTCAGTAAAGTCATGCTAACTTCTCTTAACTACTTCTGTCAGTGGAAAAATACCCTTGATACAAACAAGCACGCTATTTCTTCCAAGCTCCCGCAAGGTTCCAATGGCTGTTGGAGTCTGGGTGTTTGAATGCAAGCAGTAGAATTTTAGGGCCTGGGAATTTCAGGGGAAAGAGGCCCAAATTGGGGTCTGCACATGCTCAGCGGGGATCATGCTTCATAGAAGATGCTCCAGAGGGAGAAGGAACAGATGTAGCTGTGGAGAGGAGCGGCCTCTGCTCTGGGACTCTGTTCCACGTAGCTGGGGCTTGGCGCTGGTGAGTCTGGGAGCTGCAGAGCATTATGGCTGATATGGAGGTTCATTTGTTACTAGTGAGTGTCACTGTGCCCTGATTGCAAGCATTCGAGTGTTCAGAGGGGGAATTATGGGAGCCAAATGGAGGGAAACAATACACAAGAGCCCAGTATCTTTAAGTGGCTAAATTATTTTTTCCTTGAGAAAGCAGAAAATGTTAATGGCTAAGTCTGCCAAGACGTTTTATAATAGAGGTAAATAAAGAAACAAAAGATTGTCCCAGGACTTCTGTGTGCAATTAAAATGTGTCATTCTGGACCCTGAATGAATCCAGGAGCACTGGCATGAATTTATGGATAGATCATTAAAGGTACAATTTGGCTTGATTTTTGTCTTTATAAAATGTACTTTATAACTAGACATTTTTCATTTGTACAGTGATATTTTATATCCTATTTCTTTAACTGTATTGACATTTGATTAAAAGTGTTTTATTTTGTTTTATTCCCACTTATTTTCCATCTTTTCTCTCTTACTACCCATCTTACTGGATACTTTTGCCACTGAGTTTAATTTTTGTTAGTCAAAGTTTCATTCTACCTGGCTGATAAAAGTGGTTGTAGATTTATAAAATTATATTTGGGGAGAAAAGTTAAGAGTCTGTGAAATAAGAGGTTGTCAGAAAAAAGCATAACTGAGCAGGCTGGACAGTGTTGGCTCTTTGCCTGTCTCCTCTGGCTCAAAGGCATGCTTTTGCATAGGGGGGTGTCTAGAAAAGTCCAGCCTAACTTCCCTCTAGGTACATTCAGGGTATATTAAAGGAGAACTGACTTCTTTCTTTGCCCCAAAACCGTGCCTGCATCTAGCAACTCCTCTGGTAAAATAGTAGAAGGCAATAAGTCAAAGTCACTTCCCTGATGTCACAAAGGAGAAGGTTTTATGGCCAAAATAATTTCCTTAGTATTCTGGTCTCAAATGACAAGTAGACTGATAAGAGAAAATATGTCATATCTCTAATGTGAGGTGAGCTGACCAAGGACAATCATCATTAAAGAATTTTCTGTTAGAAGTCTTGTGCTCATGAAGCACTGCTATTTAACAGCTGGGAAGAGCAAGTCATTTAATCTTATCAAATGTCATAATCCAAATATAGGATAGAATGATAATGCCACACAACCATCTATTTTATAGTGATTCTATGGTGACTGAATGGAAAATTTATATGCACGCATATTCTTAAACTCAAAGCACAAAATCTATTATCAGTCTTTCTGTGTACACAGCAGGGTCTCAATACATACCTGCTGCATAAAGGGTTCAGTGTATCATGAAAGCCCTTATAGATCAGGTAAGATGAGATAGATTAAAAAAAAAAAAACAGTGCTGCAATTTACATCAAAGAATGCTTTGCCAATGTTTTCCTCTAGGAGTTCCATAATGTATGGTCTTACATTCAGGTAAAATAAAAGGATCCATTTTATTTTTGTATATGATGTTGGAGAATGCTCTAATTTTACTCTTTTACACTTGGCTGTCCAGTTTTCCCAGCACCACTTATTGAAGAGACTGCCTTTTCTCCACTGTATATTCTCACCTCCTATGTCACAGATTAACTGACCATGAGAGTGTGGGTTTATCTCTGGGCCCTCTATCCTGTTCCGCCGATCCATGGGTCTGTTCTGTGGTCATACTATACTGTTTTGTTGACTGTACCTTTGTAGGATAATTTCAAATCGGGGAGCATGATTGTGATTCCTCCAGCTCTGAATTTATTTCTCAAGACTGCTTTGGCTCTTCAGGGTCTTTTATGTTTCCATAAAATAGGCAGTTGGAACAGTGGTAAAGAATCTGCCTGATAATGTAGGAGATACAAGAGATGCCTTTTGGATCCCTGAGTCAGGAAGACCCCCTGTAGGAGGTAATGGCAATCCACTCCAGTACTCTTGCTGGTAAAATCCCATGAACAGAGGAGCCTGACAGGTTACAATCCATGGGGTTGCAAATATTTAGATGTGACTGGTGATTGAGCTCACACAGACACATTTTAAAATTATTTGTTCTATTTCTGTGAAAAATGCCACTGCTATTTTGACAGGGATTGTACTGAATCTGTATGTTGCTTTGGGTAATATGGTCATATTTTTTGGATCTTACTCTTAAAGTAAAGGAAATACAAATAAAAATAAACAAATGGGACACAGTTAAATTTAAAAGCTTTTGCACAGCAAAAGAAGCCATCAATAAAAAGAAAAAGCAACCTACTGGATGGAAGAAAATATTGACAACTGATATGACTGATGAGGGATTAATATCCAACATATAAAAACAATCCATATAACTGAAAATAAAAGGAAAACAATTAAAAGTGGTCAGAAGAACTGAACTGACAAATTTCAGAAGAGGAATTGCAGATGGCCAAAAGGCTCATGAAAAGATATTCATTGTTACTAATCAGCAGGGAAATACAAAGCAAAACCACAATATCACCTCACATCTGTCAGAGTGGCTATTATTAAAAAGAACACAAATAACAAATGCTGGTGAGGAGGTGGAGAAAAGGGAACTCTAGTTGGCATTGGCGGGAATGTAAGCTGGTACTGGCACTGTGGCAAACAGTATGGAGGTTTCTCAATAAACTAAAAATTCAACCACCATATGACCCAGTAATATACTCCTGAGTATATATCTGAAAAAAAAAAAAAAAAAAAAAACACACTAATTTGGAAAGATAAATTCACCCTGATGTTCATGGTAACATTATTTACAACTGCCAAGATATGGAAGCAACCTAAAGTGTCCATCAACAGATGAGTGGATAAGGAAGATGGGATAGAAAAATATATATACAATGGAAAAGTACTTAGCCATAAAAGAATAAAATCTTGCCATTTGCAGTAACATGGATGGGGTTGGAGGGCATTATGTTAAGCGAAATAAGTCAGGCAGGGAAAGATGGTATATTATACCATTTATATGTGGAATCTAAAAAAATACAACAAACTAGTGAATATGACATTTAAAAAAGTAGATTCACAGATACGGAGAACAAACTAGTGGTTACCAGTGGGGAGGTGATAGAGGGCAGTATAGGGGTGGGGAATTAGAAGGTACAAACTAGTGGATGTAAGATAGGCTGGTCAAGGATATACTGTACTACATGGGGAATATAGC
The DNA here is from genome assembly GCF_910594005.1 of Cervus elaphus. Classification (NCBI taxonomy): domain Eukaryota; kingdom Metazoa; phylum Chordata; class Mammalia; order Artiodactyla; family Cervidae; genus Cervus; species Cervus elaphus. The sequence goes on along the minus strand of NC_057833.1, from coordinate 923,458 downwards.
CGATATCTTTTTAATAACTGTAAATGGAAAGTAACCTTGTATTAAAATATTTTTCAATTAAAAAATAGATCAGGGAAGATGACCAAGATGAGCCCTTCACTCCCAAATCACCAAACAAAAGGAAGAAAAAGAAAAAGTGGAGAGTGCAACATTTGGCAGTATTTACTAAAGCTAAATTTTTCACATGTCATGTGGCCCCCAAAGTCTACTCCTAGGTATATACCCAGAGTAAATTCATTTTACTAAAGACATATATACAGTTCTTATCAGTATTGTTTATAACAGTCCCAAGCTGGAAATATGCAAGCAGCTATCAATAGTAAAACAGATAAATAAATCATGATGTGCTTATGCAGTGGAATACAACACAGCAATGAGAATGAATGAGCTACAAGGGCTTGTAAACTTATGAATAAATTTTAGAAACACAACTGAGTGAAGGAAGCCATACACAGAAGTACATGGATTAGCATCCTATTTATGTTAGGTTCAAAAACAGGCAAAACCAATCAATGATGGAAAAAATCAGAAAGCTTTTGCTCTTTGGAGGTTGAGTGACTAGAGAGTCTAGGAGGCTGATACTGTTCTGTGCTTGATAAAGGTAGCTTTTACTTTGCCTCTAAGCCATTGACTGTGTGGACCACAACAAACTGTGAAACATTCTTAAATAGATGGAAATACTAGACCACCTTACCTGCCTCCTGAGAAATCTGTATGCAAGTCAAGAAGCAACAGTTAAAACTGGACATGGAACAACAGACTGGTTCCAAATCAGGAAAAGAGTACGTCAAGGCTGTATATCATCACCCTGCTTATTTAACTTAAATGCAGAGTACATCATGAGAAACGCTAGGCTGGATGAAGCACAAGTTGTAATCAAGATTTCTGGGAGAAATATCAATAACCTCAGATATGCAGATGACATCACCCTCATGGCAGAAAGTGAAGAAGAATTAAAGAGTCTCTTGATGAAAGTGAAAGAGAACAGTGAAAAAGTTGGCTTACAACTCAAAATTCAGAAAGCTAAGATTAAGGCATCTGGTCCCATCACTTCATGGCAAAAAGATGGGGAAACAATGGAAATAGTGACAGATTTTATTTTGGGGGGCTCCAAAATCACTTCAGATGGTGATTGCAGCCATGAAATTAAAAGACACTTGCTCCTTGGAAGAAAAGCTATGACCAACCTAGACAACATATTAAAAAGCAGAAAGATTATTTTGCCAACAAAGGTCCATCTAGTCAAAGCTATGGTTTTCCAGTAGTCATTATGGATGTGACAGTTGGACTATAAAGAAAGCTGAGCGCTGAAGAATTGATGCTTTTGAACTGTGTTGCTGGAAAAGATTCTTGAGAGTCCCTTGGACAGTAAGGAGATCCAACTAATCCATCCTAAAGGAAATCAGTCCTGAATGTTTATTGGAAGGACTGATGCTGAAGCTGAAACTCCAATACTTCAGTCACCTGATGTGAAGAACGGACTCATTGGAAAAGACCCTAATGCTGGGAAAGATTGAAGGGGGAGGAGAAGGGGACGACGGAAGATGAGATGGTTGAATGGCATCACCAACTCGATGGACGTGAGTTTGAGTAAGCTCTGGGAGTTGGTGATGGACAGGGAGGCCTGCCGTGTTGCAGTCCCTGGGGTCGCAAAGAATTGGACACGACTGAGTGATTGAACTGAACTGAAGGTGTCTTTACTTTGTGAAAAATCCCATCAGGATGTGCATTTATGACTGGTACACTCTTTTTTTTAAGTTAAAACAATGTGAGCTCAATGAGGTTTAATTTCAACCCTTCCATATTCCCTGATTTTACCCTGATTCCCACAAAAGGCATCTTCATGTTAAACCTGTCTTTACTCTGTTTATCAGTAAGATAAGCTAAACAAATTCACTCAGTATTATTTAACATATTATACCTCTCATAAACAGTATTTACATTTTAAAGAGAGGACTTCCAAGAAAGATGCTAAATACAAAGGTGTGAATCATTAAAAGTTGGCTTACATTGATCACTTAGGAAAATAATTTCAAGTGAAAACCTTTTGACTTTCCTCATTATACCATGTATGAGAGGACATATTCTCTTTACACACACAAATCTAGATCACAAGAGTCAAAGTTAACAGCAAAAATCAGGAAAGGAAAGATGCTGAGATTTGAGAAAAAAAACTAAGCATCTATGCTCAGTCTACAACAAACATTTCTTGACTTTTAGTTTGCATCAAGCACTGAAACGTGCTGGGGATTCAACAGGCAAAACTTATCCTGATACAGACAAAATATACCTTCATAAAGTTTACAGTCTGGTAGTAGACAGAATTAATTTTTAAACCAGGGAAACTACTAATGTAATTATAGAATATACACAAGTTAACACAGTTCTGTCACTTTCTGACTTTGTGAAGTTCAGAAGCTCACAAGTTCTGTGCATACATTTCCTCCTATATAAAAAGGAATTAACTGTACCTACCTCATAGGACTGTCATGAAGATAAAATGAGTGAATATTCATAAAGTGCTTTAAACAAGGCTTGGCATGTTGACATTTACACAGCACACTTCATCAACATAAAATATATTGTGTATACATATGTCCACTCTTTTTCAGATTTTCTTCCTATTTAAGTCACCAGAGTCCCCTGTGCTGGATCCTCACTAGTTATCTATTTTATATAGAGTATAACTGGCTCACTTCACTGTACAGCAGAAACGCAACAGTGTAAAGCAACTATCCTCCAATAAAAGTTAGTAAAGCAAAATAAAATAAAACATGCAGTTTAGCATTCTGGAAATTGGGCTTTCAGAATCAGTGGTGCACTTACCTAAAAGAAGTGGAAGACGTGTGAAAGACGGCATTGTCGGTACAAGCTTGGACTTGGACTTGGTTTGTCTATTTTGGTGGCTTGATTAGATACTATTCATGTTCATTTGAGGAAGAAAATAAAATGTTTGCTTGTATCAGAAAGTCTTAGTTTGAAGTCTTCTGGTAACTTTTATCTATAGAAATCTGCCAGTGAAGGAGAAACTTGGAGCAAACTTGTAGAAGAAAACAGTGATTTGGAGTTTGAAGCAAACTTCTAGGAAGCACTGAACCACCAAGGCTTCAGATGCCTTTAAAAAAGAAGATCATGTGGAAGTGATCAGTATCACATGGATACTGACTTTTTGAGTTGAAAGTAATTGCAGGGTGGATTCTGAATGTGAACATTTTAGAGCAATTTATTCCATTTCAAAAATTTTTTATATGTGCACAAGAGGAATAGATGGTAAAATAGGTCTATACTGAAAGAGCTCTCTCAATAAAAGGAAAATAAAAACTCTGAATCTTATGAAACATCATTTCATAGCTTAATCGGCATCATATTTTCTTTTCTAGTGGTATCACATAAAATAAGATGTATCTTACATCAGCAGCATCTTAGATTCAATGAAATATGATAGATTATAATTAACTAGATGAAATGGTGGCATGAGTGCATAAAATGGGAAATAAATTTTCTTGAGGAGAAATTAATCTTTGAAGTAAGACCTGAGGAAGGGAATAGGGCTGAGCGAGTGGCAAGGAAGAAGAGCATCTGAGACTGAGGGAACAGAATGTGCAAAGATCCTGTGTCCAGAGGAAACATGGCGGTCAGAAAGGATGACGTTTGAAGAGGCTGGTCACATTGCAAACCCATTTCAACTCATTTTCAAGATTTATTTTCCTTTCAGTTGAAAGCAGCTTCTTTCTTTACACATATTGAAAATATATTCAATTTCGAGAACTCTTATCCTGGTTTGGAAGCTAGTATCTTTCCTTTGTTTCACATCTCATTTTTATTTTTAACTGAAAGGGGAAATCTCCACTTATTGACAGGAAAGATATTTTTCACTAGCTGTTTTAATGTGTGAACATGGGAATTTATTCAATATGATTTTATTATGACAGTTTTTACAAAATTAAATATTATTTGATTATGAAAAATAACATAATGAATCTAACTGCAAAATAAGAAACCTGATTGAATCACTGTACAAGTTAAATCATAATGAAATAATTTGAGTTTAATAACCCATTACATCTTCACATTTTTTCTTTCTTTTTAATATAGTAAGCTAATTATCTTTTTGAAAACCTTTATATAATAACATTTATAAGGGCTAGAAAAGTATTCTGCTCTATGAACTCCAAAACCACTTGTAATAGAAATATACATTTAGGATAAATTTAATAAATTGTGGCTGAGGAATTACTTTAATGTATTTCACTGTAATGTTAAATAGGGTCATGTTTATTCTTTTCATTTTCAGATTTACCACCTATCATTTTAGCAATTTTATTTTAATAATTTATGTTCTTCATTTTTCCTGATTAATTTCTCTGATGATTTGAACAGCAAATAGCCTGCTTTAACATTCCTAAACCTTTCACTTATAATCTTAAAACACAAATCAGGCTCCAGTTATATTTTCACAACCTTTTAGCAGAGGTTGATTTCTCCTCTTTATGAGGACATTTTATTATTTTTTCACTGCTATCTTTCTAATTTTTGAATTTTATTTCATATTAACTGATATTTTGACTCACTACTTTTTCTACTTGCAAATTTTTTCCCCAGAACTACTTTACCTTTATCATAAAGTTCTATTAGAATACCGATTACAAATTTGACCTTCTTTAGTCTTTTGACTTTTCCAAAACAGAAAGATGATAACAGATAATGCATAAATAGTCTAGCAAGTGCTTTATAATTTTTTGTAGTATCCCCAGGTGAAAAAAATTGACTACTTATTTCAAATTATTTGTCTTTATCATGCTTTTCATTATCTTATTCCAGATTTTATGAACCTGTTGGTACTGCTCATAGAGGTCTGTGGGATTTATTTGTGGAACATTTGAGTAAAACAAACTGAAAAGATAGCAAAATGAGTAAGTAATCACTGACATGAAAGGCAAAGGAGAAAGGGAAAGATTTGCCCAACTGAATGAAGAGTTCCAGAGAATAACAAGGAGAGATAAGAAGGCTTTCTTAAATGAACAATGCCAAGAAATAGAGGAAAGCAATAGAATGAGAAAGACTAGAAATCTCTTCAAGAAGACTGGAGATATCAAGGGAACATTTCATGCAAGGATGGACATGATAAAGAACAGAAACGGCAAAGACCTAACAAAGCAGAGATTAAGAAGAGGTGGCAAGAATACACAGAACTATACCAAAAAAGGTCTTAATTACCTGGATAACCACAATGGTGTGGTCACTAACCTAGAACCGGACGTTGTGGAGTATGAAGCCAAGGGGGCCTTAGGAAGCATTACTATAAACAAAGCCAGTGGAGGTGTGGGAATTTCAGCTGAGCTATTTAAAATTCTAAAACATAATGCTGTTAAAGTGCTGCACTCAATATGCCAGCAAATTTGAAAAACTCAGCAGAGCCCACAACACTGGAAAAGGTTAGTTTTCATTCCAATCCCAAAGAAAGGCAAGGTCAAAGAACGTCAAACTACCATGCAATTGGGCTCATTTCACATACTGGTAAAATTATGCTCAGAACCCTTCAAGCTAGGCTTCAGTAGTACATGAACTGAGATGCATAAGTTGGATTGAGAAAAGGCAGAGGAACCAGAGACCAAAATGCCAACATTCGTTGAATCATGGAGAAAGCAAGGGAATTCCAGAAAAAACATCTACTTCTGGTTGACTATGATAAAGCCTTTGACTGTGTGAATCACAACAAAATGTGGAAAATTCTTAAAGAGATGGGAGTACCAGACCATCTTACCTATCTCCTGAGAAATCTGTATGCAAAACAAGATGCAATAGCTAGAATCAGACATGGAACAACTGACTGGTTAAAAATCGGGAAAAGAGTACATCAAGGCTGTATATTGTCACCCAGTTTATTTAACTTCTGTGCAGAGTACATCATGTGAAACGCTGGGCTGGATGAATTACAAGCTGGAATCAAGATTGCCAGCAGAATTGTCAACAACCTCAAATATGTAGATGACACCACTCTAATGGCAGAAAATGAAGAGGAACTAAAGAACCTCTTGATGAGGGTGAAAGAGGAGAATAAAAAGCTGTCTTAAAACTCAACACCAAAAAACTAAGGGCTTCCTTTGTGGTCTAGTGACCAAGAATCTGCCTGCCAAAGCTGGGGACACTGGTTTGATTTCTGGTCTGGAAAGATTCCACATGCCACAGAACACCGAAGCCCCTGTACCAGAACTACTGAAGCCTGCATGCCTAGAGCTTGTGCTCTGCAACTAGCGAAGCCACTGCAAATAAACCCACACACAGCAAGAAGAACAAAAAGAGAGGAGTCCCTGCTCTCTGCAACTAGAGATGTCCTCAAGCAGCAACGAAGACCCAGCATGATCAAAAATAAATAAGTAAATAAATTTAAAAAACAAACAAACAAAGATCATGGCATCTGGTCCCATCACTTCACGGCAAAGAGAAGGGGAAATAGTGAAAGAAGTGACAGATTTTATTTTCTTGGGCTCAAAGTCACTGCAGACAGTGACCGCAGCCTTGAAAGTAAAAGATGTCTGCTCCTTGGAAGAAAAGCTAGGACAAATCTAGACAATGTATTAAAAGACATCTCTTACCAACAAAGTTCTATATAGTCAAAGCTATTATTTTTCCAGTAGTCATGTATGGATGTGAGAGCTGGTCTATAAAAAAGGCCAAGCCCTGAAGAATTGATGCTTCAAACTGTGGTGCTGGAGAAAACTCTTGAGTGACTCTTGGACTGTAAGGAGATCAAAGTAGCCAATCCTAAAAGAAATCAACCGTGAATATTCAGTGTAAGGACTGTTGCTGAAGCTGAAGTTCTAGTACTTTAGCCACCTGATGTGAAGAGCAGACTTGTAAAAGATCCTGATGCTGGTAAAATTGAAGGCAAAAGGACAGGGGGCTGGCAGAGGATGAGATGGTTAGCATCCAGGCTCAATGAAAACATTTGAGCAAACTCTGGGAGATAATGGAGGACAGAGGAGCCTGGTGTGCTATAGTCCATGGGGTCTCAAAGAGCTGGACGCTATTTAGCAACTGAACAGCAACAACAACCACTTATAGTTTTGATATCAATAAGAATTCATTTTTATTTTACTTTTATTTTTTCAATAAGAATTTAATCACAGAATACCATTTTTTAGTAACATACATTTTATCCTAGAAAAAGATCTAGTTTAGGAAAGTTGGTGATGTAGGTTTTGTTCCAAATAACTTTAGTAATTAAGAGAAATCAAAATTTGTAGATGCAATATCATCATCATATGAATTGGCAAGGCTCACTGTAAAGAAATATGAACTTGAGACAACTTAATTAAGTTCTGGGTCCAGGAGCCCTTGTCCCCTCACTAGTGTTGCCATGATATTTCCTATAGGGAACACAGATTCACATTATACTAATCTCATTTAAGAAAAGATCAATCATGGTTTTTTTTGGCTTTTTATTTCTTGCCTTTAATAAGATGTTTTTCTTAACCAACCAATATGGAACTATCCCACTAGCCAAAGATCCCTGATTATTCTTACTATTTTCATTTCAGGGAATGTACTTTCTTCTTCAATAATATTTTTTAACACTTGATTTTTATTTTGGAATTATATTTGCTTTGGGATTATATCCTTTTCAAACTCAATCTTCATATTTTTTATTTTGGTTTAATTCTGGTTCAACTTTTCATACTGTTCATGGGGTTCTCAAGGCAAGATATATGGCGGTGTTGGAGAAGACTCTTGAGAGTCGTTTGGACTGCAAGGAGATCCAACCAGTCCATCCTAAAGGAGACCAGTCCTGGGTGTTCATTGGAAGGACTGATGTTGAAGCTGAAACTCCAATACTTTGGCCACCTGATGTGAAGAGCTGACTTATTTGAAAAGACCCTGATGCTGGGAAAGATTGAAGGCGGGAGAAGGGGATGACAGAGGATGAGATGGCTGGATGGCATCACTGACTCAATGGACATGGGTTTGAGTAAACTCTGGGAGTTGGTAATGGACAGGGAGGCTGGTGTGCTGCAGTCCATGGGGTCTCAAAGACTTGCACATGACTGAGCGACTGAACTAAACTTGTTCAACTATAATGCACTCTTCATCAACTTTTTCATTGAGTAACACACAGCATGCTTTCTAAGCTCACATATTTGTAAGGTTATCTGTCAATTAACTTCTCATGTGATTGTAAACTTAGATATACAGAATTTTAAGGAACACCATTTTCTTCACCAAGAATTGTGTAGATACTGCCAAATCACTGGAAATTTGCTTAGAGTAGATATTTGAGGCCAATTTGATTTGTGACTTCCATTAAGACAGATTTTTATTTCATTCTGGTGTCTGCATGTTGTTTTTCTTAATACATTGAATCAAAATTTTAACCATGGTAAACCTAACACTTCTCCAGGATTGTACAAAGTTAGGTTAATTCAAGAGTACTGTGTGCTATAGTGTTAAGTTTTGTCATTAATCTGTGGCGCTGAAGTAGACCTTCCTTCTTATTAGCCTTCTGCCTCATTAGGTTTTATCTGCTGAGCCACACTGATGGGATCATTTCATGCTGTATCTCAAGTATGTTGCACAGCACTTGATACGGCTTACTTCTAAATAAATACTTTTGAGGACATGAGTAAGCGAGTACATGAAATCCCCCTTCAAATTCCAGAAAACAATAAAATTCCTGTGACTTAGCTTCAGTGCAAGTCAATAGACAGAAATAGGAAGAGGAATGAGAATTAAAGTCTACATTTTTTTTTCCCATTTATTTTTATTAGTTGGAGGCTAATTACTTTACAATATTGTAGTGGTTTTTGCCATACATTGACATGAATCAGCCAAGGATTTACATTTATTCCCCATCCTGATTAACCCCAATGTTCACTGCAGCACTGTTTATAATACATATTTTTAATTTGATAAAAATTTAAATATTGTGATAAATACTAAAGTATTGTTCCAAAAAAAATTGAATGTTAAAACTGTTAACTATTATAAATGGATCCTATTTACCTTGCCTTGTTGCATCTGTTGGCTCTTTCCTAGATGCTCACTTCTTTATGTTGCTGGCAATTTTTGATACTATGATTATGTCCAGTGGGCACTGTGTTTTCTGGGAGGACCCTGTGTTTTATATGTAAGCATACATATGGTTTTTAAGTTTGCTTCTGATAGAGGCAAAATTTACTCACAAATATTGAGAATAAAAATTCTAATCTTCTAGCTATATGTGAGGTTCCAATTGTTCCAAGTTCACTCTTTTCCCCTAGAGGTGTAGGCATATGGAAAATTCAAAAACCACATTCCAGAAGAATAAGCAGAGTACAGCTCATGTTTCCTGAGTTTATATGGAAGTTTCATAACTTTCAAGGCATGGAGGGTCTCTTCTTGCAACATTATTTGTGCATCAAAACCTGTGATCCAACCCCATAAAACTTAAATCTATTTTGGAAAAGCCTGGGCCCATCACAACTTCCACTCTGCATTAACTTTATTCTTGGTACAATAATAGCATTTGATAACCTTTTTTTCATTTTTGTCTTTGAGGTCAGCTTTGTAATAGCTAATAGTTTTCACTTACACAGCGTTCCTATGTATTAATGCTTTGAGAAGAAATTCACTAAGGTACTGACTAAATGTATATTCGTCTTCTCATTCTCAGCGCCTTTCCAAGTCTGTGGGCCATAGCTGCTCCTCAGTTGTCTTCTGAATTAAGTATTTAACTTGTGAATAAAGCAGACAGGAAACACCCTAAGTGCCGTTGCTCACTGGAAGGGATAGAGAATAAGCGACATAAAGGCCTGTTTTATATGATAAGGAAGAACTGGTACAGGAGAGAACTCTTGAGTCCCTTGGGCGGCAAGGAGATCAAACCAGTCAATCCTAAAGGAAATCAACCCTGAATATTCATTGGAAAGACTGATGCTGAAGCTGAAGCTCCAAATCTCTGGCCACCTGATGTGAAGAGCCAACTCACTTGAAAAGACCCTGACGCTGGGAAGGACTGAGGCAGGAGAAGGGGGCGGCAGAGGATGAGATGGCTGGATGGCATCAGTGACTCAGTGGATGTGAGCTGGAGCAAACTGCAGGATACAGTGGAGGACAGGCGAGCCTGCTGGCTACAGCCCGTGGGGTCTCAAGGAGCTGGGCATGATTTAGTGACTGAACGGCAACAAGAGTGGGAGTATGAGGGTATTAAAAAAGCAGGCCACAGAGCACTAAGGAAAAGCATCTGTGATTTGCAAAACTTGCCTCAGACCTGGCTTTTGTGAGGAAATAAAGTCACCATTATGAGTTTAGGAACCTAGTTTTGCTATGTTGACATTTTACTTTTTTTTATTATATTAAATTTCTATAGCTCTTCTTGAAATACACACTATAAAAATTCTGCCAAAAATGAAGGAAGATGTCAGTGAAAATAAATAGTGAAAAATGCCATCTAATGCAAATTTCTGGTAGCAAATTCCTCTCCATGACACCCCCAGCTTGATAAATTTGGATCATACTGCAGATGCATAATTTTTTTGGCAATAACACCAGTTTTCTCTCAAATAGAAGCTATGTGTTTACCGCTTTCCAGATGTACAACTCCCTCTGGTTAATTCTAACAAAAATGGCTTTCATTGTTCAAAAAAAAGAAACAATTTGAACAAGTTTCTTTGTGTCTTTATTGTTTCATTTGATAAAAGGCAGTTTATCTACCCAGCACATGCAACTGCCTCCTCAGAGTACCTTGTGGCAGCCTAGCTTTCTTTTTTCTTTTTTTTTTTTTTTATCTGCATTTGCTAAATTTAGTATGAATGGTAGGATAATCCTTGCTAGGAAAGTGGATTATAAAGATAAAGGAAAGAAGCATTAAGTTCTTTCCCCAACCAGCTCCAAATGTGCCTTTATGCCTATAATATCCCATAAACACCAGGGCAATTGCACCAGCTGCTCTTGACTCTCGGAGGGCATGATATTTCCTCTCATTCTGGCACCAGACACCACCCCAAAGGAAAGAAACTCTCACAAGCCAGAAGCAGACAGGCGGGGCTTTCACCGGAGCTCCAGACAAACACTAGGACCTGATAGCTCTCTGCTGGCAGGCAGTTTTTATAAAAATGTGAAATATAAATGATACTAGATCTAGACACAAAAACAGGGTTTTTGATATTTTTTTCACTATATTCTTTTGATATTTCATAAGCATGATATTCAGGACTCGGCAATGATGCCTTAAATGGCATTAAGTCAGAGAAAAAGATTTAACTCCCAGGATGGACTGATTGATAGATGGCTTACTCACTTTCACCAACATGACTCCCTTCTATGGTGTTACTACACTTTTATACATTTAAAAACAAGGTATTAGCTACCATAAAATAGGTGTACATCCTGCTTTATTTAATGGTTTTGTTTCATTCTATCAAAGGGTGAGACTGGACTTAAACACAGAACAAAACTATACTTCCAAGAAAGACTGGAAAGTGCTGTCCTGAGCATCAGTATCCCAACACTCAAACACGGACCACAAATTACTATGCAACTGTCTGACACTGAACATAAAACAAAACTAAGAAACAAAACCAGGAGTACATCCTTCCAAGCTTGAGGAGATACTAGAAAACTGCAGTGCCTGCAGCTGGCACTGATCACAGAAAGGAATCGATTCTTCTCTGTGACAATACCCAACCGCACGTCGCTGCACAACCAATGCTTCAAAGGTTGAACAAATTGGGCTATGAAGTTTTGCCTCATCCACCATATTCACCTGACCTCTTGCCAGCCGACTACCACTTCTTCAATCATCTCAACAACATTTTGCAGGGAAAATGCTTCCAGAGCCAGCAGGATGCAGAAAAAGCTCTCTAAGTGTTCATCGAATCCCAAAGCACTGATTTTTACACTACAGGAATAAACAAACTTTTTTCTCGATGGCAAAAATGTGTTGACTGTAATGGTTCCTATTTTAATTAATAAAATATGTGTTTTAGCCTAGTAATAATGATTTAAAATTCAGGGTCTGAAACTGCTATTACTTTTGCACCAATAACATTTTGCACTAATAACATTTTGAGATGTAGTACAAAAATACAGTACAAGCAAATCCTAGTATCGATTTAGAATAGCGACACCACATGGGAACCACGGAATTTAACCACACAGGGACAAAGGTTAATGATAGTGACCTGCTCCCAAATGGCTTATATAAGTGCATATGACCAGAACATTCGGTCATCATTTTATTAGTATTATTATCACAGTTCATATAAACAACAGCAGGAAAAAGGGTGCAAAGACGAATTTGAGAAAACCTACATGCTGTTGGTGAGAGTAGGCTAAGATAAAAATGTTCCTACATAAATTGTCTGAGCAGGGGAAGGCTGGAAAGAGGAAGAAATAAGTGTTATTAAATTGCTCATACAGTCTGGGAAGAGGGCTTAAAAATGCATTTAGAATCATTCTACCCATTATGTGCTATTTGACTAGAATATCAAGTCCTTAGGAGCTGACCATAAATAATAATGATACCAAGAGCACTTTTATGGGAAAGGGAGTAATCTGGATCCACACATGGAGTGTACCATGGGATACATGTTTCTCCCTTCAGCTATTTTCTCCTCTTACTCTCTTCTCAGACTCTATTGTTGCTTTCTATTCAACAATTACCTAACCACAAAATACTGGTTTTCAGCTTTTACACCCATTTTGAAAGGGATGGATGACTTTTAGTTTTTTGGCTTCAGATACTCCAATTGTTATCTGTTGCTGAATAACAAACTATACCAAAACTTGAAGGTTAAAAAATCAACTTTCATTATCTCACAGTTTCTGTGGGTCAGGAATCTGGGTACACTTAGCTAGGGACCTGAGGCTCAGGGCTTCTCACAAGACTTTAATCAAGGTGTTGGCTAGGGTTTCAGTCACTTCAAGGCTCAACGGGGGAAAATGCTGCATCCAAGTTCATTCCCACAGTTGTTGGCAGGATTTACTTCTTTGTGGGCTGTTGGGCTGAGACCTTAGTTCTTCACTGACTCTTATCTACAGGCTGCCTTCAGTTTCTTGACACATGGTCTATTCATATTGCAGCTCCCATGTGACAGTCAGCTTTCCAGGAAGCAGGTCGGCCATGCAGGCCTTCCAGATTTGGGCCTCCACTCATAGGATATAGAGGCAAGGTAGTTTAAGGCACAGGCTACAGTCCATGAGATCACTAAGTATTGGACTCAATTCAAGAACTAAACAACAAAAATACAAAACCTTTAAGGTCAATAAAGCAGCAACAAGACTGAACTCCAGTGAAAGGCAGGCCTTTGGGAATAAGAAGGTCCAGCAACTGAGAGTTCACATGTTTGGTGAAACCTTCAAATCAATGTTGATGTCATTATAATTGCTGGCAGTAATTGGAGTGCACAGAGAAAGACTGTGAGAATCAAAGGAAAGGGTCAGAAATTCAAGACAGGGAAACAACATAACAGAGGAAGCAAAAAGACTCCCTGGTCTTTCTGGGGTCCTATAATGCCTGGAGCCAGGGGTGATGCTGCCTCTGTGGATTACAGAATGGTGACCTCTAGGAAGGACCAGGTTAATTTCAGTCAAGGAGGTGGAAAGCTGTATTCATTGAGTTTTCTGTGGATATAGAGGAGTTTCTTTATCATGAAATATTAACTTCAGGATTCCCCAAATTTGTGGCCAACATGATAAAAAATGTTATAGCAAATACCCCTCCTTCCATGCTTTGCCCCCTCAATAAATGTGTGTATTTATTTCCTAGCCCCTCAGTAAAGTCTCACATATATGCCTTTATTTCAGATTTTGTTTTCTTGGAGTTCCACAACTATGACAAAGGGGAAAGGAAACATAAAACATTTTTATCCAAAAGATAAACATATGTGTGTGTGTATCTATACACACATAATGCCTATTTGCACACATGTGTGTATATAACATATCAGGAAGTATGCAGAAGATTTAATATATGAATTATCCTGATTCTAGTCATCACCACCACAACAACCATCCTCATCTATCTCCTTCTGAGACACACAAGAAGTTAATATGTCATACAATTTAATTCTGGGATGCTTGCGAGTGAAGCCAAGTCCAGACTGAAGATGGAAATGAGAATGTTCATATTCACATAATCGACATTGATTCATTAAGGTGAGGAAATATTTTCTTCCCTTTAAACTTGCATATTCGCTCACAAATTCCCAAGGTTACTAGAAGTCTTTTAAGATATCCTCAATATTCTCTATATAAAAAACTGAGAATTGATATTTTAACAATGAGAAAATGAAAATATTATAACAATGAGTAGATAAGGTATGGGCTTCCCAGGTGACACAGTGGTAAAGAATCCACCTGTCAATGTAGGAGAATTCAATTCCTGGGTCAGGAAGATCCCCTGGAGGAGGAAATGACAACCCATTCCGGTATTCTTGCCAGGGAAATCCCATGGACAGAGGAGCCTGGCAGGCTACAGTCCATGAGATCACTAAGAATTGGACTCAATTCAGCAACTAAACAACAAATATACAAAACTATTAATTTGAGTAAATATATGATTCAGAGTATGGATTAGTTACCTAGGGCTCTTGTAAAATATTGGGTTCCTTACAACAACAAGAATGTGCTCTCCCCCAGTTCTGGAAGGAAGGAGTCTAAGTTCAGCTCAGTTCAGTGACACAGTTGTATCTGACTCTCTGCGACCCCATGGACCGCAGCAGCCAGGCCCCCCTGTCCATCACCAACTCCCGGAGTTCACTCAAACTCATGTCCACTGAGTCGGTGATGCCATACAACCATCTCATTCCTCTGTTGTCCCCTTCTCCTCCTGCCTTCAATCCTTCCCAGCATCAGAGTCTTTTCAAATGAATCAGTTCTTCACATCAGGTGGTCAAAGTATTGGAGTTTCAGCTTCAACATCAGTCCTTCCAATGAATATTCAGGACTGATTTCCTTTAGGATGGACTGGTTGGATCTCCTTGCAGTCCAAGGGACTCTCAAGAGTCTTCTCCAGCACCATAGTTCAAAAGCATCAATTCTTCAGTGCTCAGCTTTCTGTATAGTCCAACTCTCACATTCATACATGACGACTGAAAAACCATAGCTTTGACTAGATGGACCATTGTTGGCCAAGTAAAATCTCTGCTTTTTAATATGCTGTCAAGGTTGGTCATAGCTTTTCTTCCAAGGAGTAAGCGTCTTTTAATTTCATGGCTGCAATCACCATCTGCAGTGATTTTCGAGCCCCCAAAAATAGTCAGTCATTGTTTCCACTGTTTTCCCATCTATTAGCCATGAAGTGATGGGACCAGATGCCATGATCTTAGTTTTCCGAATGTTGAACTTTAAGCCAACTTTCTCACTCTCTCTTTCACTTTCATCAAGAGGCTCTTTAGTTCTTCTTCGCTTTCTGCCATAAGGGTGGTGAAATCTGCATATCTGAGGTTATTGATATTTCTCCCGGCAATCTTGACTCCAATTTGTGCTTCATCCAGCCCAGCATTTCTCATGATGTACTCTGCATGTAAGTTAAATAAGCAGGGTGACAACATACAACCTTGACATACTCCTTTCCTGATTTGAAACCAGTCTGTTGCTCCATGTCCAATTCTCACTGTTGCTTCCTGACCTGCATACAGATTTCTCAAGAAGAAGGTGATCTGGTATTCCCATTTCTTTCAGAATTTTCCACAATTTGTTGTGACCCACACAGTCAAAGGCTTTGGCATAGTCAATAATGCAGAAGTATATGTTTTTATGGAACTCTCTCACTTTTCCGATGATCCAATGAATGTTGGCAATTTGATCTCTGGTTCCTCTGCCTTTTTCTAAATCCAGCTTGAACATCTGGAAGTTCACAGTTCACTTACCACTGAAGCTTGGCTTGAGAATTTTGAACATTACTTTGCTAGCATGTGAGATGAGTGCAACTGTGTGGTAGTTGAAGCATTCTTTGGCATTGCCTTTCTTTGGGACTGGAAAGAAAACTGACCTTTTCCAGTCCTGTGGCCACTGCTGAGTTTTCCAAATTTGCTGACATATTGAGTGCAGCACTTTCACAGCATCATCTTTCAGGATTTGAAGTAGCTCAACTGGAATTCCATCACCTCCACTAGGTTTGTTCATAGTGATGCTTCCTAAGGCCCACTGGACTTCACATTCCAGTATGTCTGGCTCTAGGTGAGTGATCACACCATCATGGTTATCTGGGTCATGAAGTTCTTTTTTGCATAGTTCTTCTGTATATTCTTGCCACCTCTTCTTAATATCTTCTGCTTCTGTTAGGTCCCTACCATTTCTGTCCTTTATTGAGCCCATCTTTGCATGAAATGTTCCCTTTATCTCTAATTTTCTTGAAGAGATCTCTAGTCTTTTCCATTCTATTGTTTTCCTTTATTTCTTTGCACTGATCACCGAGGAAGGCTTTCTTATCTTTCCTTGCTATTCTTTGAAACTCTGCAATCAAACGGGTATATCTTTCCTTTTTTCCTTTGTTTTTGGCTTCTCGTCTTTTCACAGCTATTTGTAAGGCCTCCTCAGACAACCATTTTGCCTTTTTGCATTGCTTTTACTTGGGGGTGGTCTTGATTTCTGTCTCTTGTACAATGTCATGAACCTCCATCCATAGTTCATCAGGCACTCTCTCAGATCTAATTGCTTGAATCTATTTGTCACTTCCACCGTATAATACTAAGGGATTTGATTTAGGTCCTACCTGAATGGTCTAGTGGTTTTCCCTACTTTCTTCAGTTTAAGTCTGAATTTCTCAATAAGGAGTTCATGATCTGAGCCACAGTCAGCTTACAGTCTTGTTTTTGCTGACTGTATAGAGCTTCTCCATCTTTGGCTGCAAAGAATATAACCAATCTGGTTTTGGTATTGACCATCTGGTGATGTCCATGTGTAGAGTCTTCTCTTGTGTTGTTGGAAATGGGTGTTTGCTATGATCAGTGAGTTCTCTTGGCAAAGCTCTTTTAGCCTTTGCCCTGCTTCATTCTGTACTCCAAGGCCAAATTTGCCTGTTAGGTGTTATCAGGGCCACACTCTCCCAGTAGGTTCTAGAGAAGAATTGTTCCTTGCCTCTTCTAGCTTCTGTTGTTTGTTGGCTATCATAGTCCTTCCTTGGCTTGTAGCTGTGTCTCTCCAATATCTACCTGTGCCTTCAAATGGCTCTCTGCCCTCTGTGCATGTGTCTCTGTCTCTAATTCTCCTTTCCTCATAAGATTCCAGTCATTAGATTTCGGATCCATTTAAATCCAGTATGGACTTATCATAGCTTGATTATATCTTCCAAGACCCTATTTCCAAGCAAGGTAAAATTCACAGGGATCAGGCATTAGGACTTCAGCATAGCCTTTTTTAGGGAACACAATTCAACTTGCTACAGAGTATTATCAAATGATTCTTAGAATTTCAACACTAGTTTTCTCAAACCAAAGTGTGTACTAAAAGAAGGGGTGAGGAAACAAACCTAGGATAGGTTTTAGTCAAGCAAACTGTCAAATCTCATGACCTTGGGGGCAGTAAGTTAAAAGAATTATTTCCTCAACCCCAATTAAATTAGTTCTTTTTCATGAAGCTGCCCAGCTTTGAACTGTGATATATACTCCCTCTTCAGAAAGTGTTGTACGATTACTGACTGAATGCACATCGACAAATTTAGATTAGACATATCCTTTCCCCTGGTGATGTTTTTGCTTTGCATTGCCGTTCACACTTCTAGGATTGAAAACACTGTAGGGGGCTGAGCAACCAAGGAAAACAGAAAAGGGGCCATACATCAGAGTTGTTTTCCCACTTCAGATGAGTTGATTCTGAGCTCTCCTACCAGCTAAAGGTCCTCAGAGGTAGAATGCTTAACATACAAACAACGTGCAAATGCATACTGTGAAACTAGACACAGCCACCTCCCTACCGTAAAACATCACTGGGAAGAAAGAAAGGGCATTTTTCCATGGTGGCAAGTGACTTTGGTACAAAGAAAGTGTGAAAGAAAAGACATTTTTTTCCCCTTGCCTTCATCATTGCATCTACATGCTGTCAGGCAGACTGACTCTCAAGTCTAAAATATAAGACCCTCTGAGTAGAGCTGATAAATACACAAAATACAAAAGGCAGGGTGCATTTTAAAAATCTTTTTATCGGGTCAATATATTGAGTTGGCCAAAATTTCGTTTTGTGAGCAGTAACTCCTAAGGAAATGTGAATGTAGGCTTAGTCCATTTATTTTACAAAAAATATTACAACCTCAGTTTTGGATGTCTCCATCCATTATTAACCCTCTCTAAGGATAACTTTTTCCTATTTTCTATATTATACTTTTCTTTTTGGAATTTTGGCCTGAATAATTTCAGTGTCCTGAGGCTATACTCAGGACTTAAAATGAGGTTCAGTGGTAAAGAATCCATTTGCCAATGCAGGGGATGGGGCTTCAGTCCCTGGGTTGGGAGGATCCCTTGGAGAAGGAAATGACAACACACTTCAGTATTCTTGCCTGGTAAATCCCATGGACAGAGGAACCTGGTGTGCAACAGTCCATGGGATCACAAAGAGCTGGACACAACTTGGCAACTAAAGAGTAACAACAGATAGTATGTGAGGCAATTTTTGTTGTGTTTTTCTTCACCATCATTTTCATAGTCTTTCTCCAGATTTCACTTTATTCACACATGGATCAAATGCAGTTGTCTTCCTACAGGTGTTCTTAACCCCACTTCTCCCATCTTAGCCCATTTTGTCAGCCTGCATTGTCACAAGCTATGCATTATTGTCACACTCAACTTACCCTATGCCATTTCTCAACTGACTCCCTTCTTCCAATGCACAAAACTCAATTTTCATTGGCTTGAATACTTACCAAAGCACCTCAACACTCCTCTGAATGAATGAATGATTTTTGGTGAATACGTGTTTATCTGCAGACAGAGTTATTTATTCCTCAATGGTCTGTCAGGAACACTTTTCTCAAACAATCTGAATGTAAAAATGAAAACCCTTTCAAACTTTGCATATATGATGTAACTTCAGTTTTTTTATCTGTAAAATAATTATTCCAATCTATGAGTTTATGTCTTCTGTGGTCTTTTAAACTTGGCACAAGTTCTGCTTGCTAGATTCTATTTTAAATAAATCTAATGAAAACTCAGTAAGAAATTCTATTCTATCTTGAGAATATATCACTTCATCTCATAATTTGTAATCTCGCTCAAATATTTCAAGTGAAAAGAATATAAAAATACATGTAATCAATAAAAATAAAGACTTTTCCAAAAACAGATATTTTGAGTACCTTTCCACAGGTTCTGTAAGTCCAATTGCTATTGGTGTGTTTCTAAGGGTAAACTATTCAATTTATTTTTCAAATTAAAACAAGTCAGTGATTTTTGCTAGTAATAACTGATGAGTGATGGACTATTTTATTCTTAAAGAGCCAAGAAGAAAATAATCATCTAGTTAGTATCTTGGCAGGAATGTTGGTGGTATACTGTAATGTGCAAAAGAAGGCAACAATTAGTTTCTCTTTTCCTTTCATGGCTATGTGATAATGATAAATTGGGAGATATTAGCACAGAGAATTCAAGGGAAAATGTCCTGATCTTTTGGCTGATGAGGAGCTGTATAATATTAAAAATATAATGAATAAATTAAAATTCAAGGGACACTATCCATTATTAGCATAATGGTTAAAATAAATACTTAAAATACATATGTGTGATGCAGAGACCTTTCAGCAGCTGAACTCAAAATGATATTTTTATTTCAAGATAACCTGAGACTTGAAAGTCAGTCCAAAAATGATTTATTATTAATATAGGATTAAGGGTGATAAATAGGGCCTTTCCAGGTAGCCCTAGTGTAAAGAATCTGCTTACCAATGCAGGACATGCAAAAGATTCAATTCCTGGATCAGGAAGATTTCCCTGGAGAAGGAAATGGCAACCCACTCCAGTATTCTTGCATGGAAAATCCCACGGACAGAGAAGCCTGGTGGGCTACAGTCCATGGGGTTGCAAAGAGTCAGACATAGCTGAGTGACTGAAAACACATGCACACACATACACACAAGAGTGGTAAATAGCCAATTCATACTGGGACTATGAATTAGGTCTGATAAAACCTAATAAAAAAAGGAACAAAAAGTATTCTAGATATTTACTGAAAAGTGAGAACTCTTGTTATATAAGAATTATCTACTTAGGTTGTGACATTGCTTAGGTTCAATTATTTCATTAAAATATCAGCTTTCAAATGACAAAAAAGTGGGTGATTTATTAATTTGTATCTCAGTTACATCTCTTGTTGTTTAGTCATTAAGTCATGTCCAACTCTCTTTCTTGTTTGTAGAAAAGATTTAGTTTCCTAAGCCTCCCCTGGGATATAAAGAGATAGCTCAAAACTTAGTAATTGGAAAAATGTGAACACATATGTAGATATAAAAGATAGCACTTGGACTGCAAGAACTGGTAATGATTTAAACGATAGATTAGTCATATAGCAGAGTCACAGAATCTTCAGTTCCTCCTTGGAGGATATAGATAATAGTGTCTGAGCTGTTTTACAAATGCTATTAGGTTGGTGAGATAGTAATTGTGGTTTTACACTCTTGAACTTTGTCATTTGATATTGGGTATGTGGGTATGTTATATATCATTTTAATGCATATTTGTCACTTTATGCTTTTTTTTTGCTAGTGACTTATTGCTTGCTATGTATTTTATATTTCTTTTAGACTATAGAAAAGATGTTAGACAAAAAACAAATTCAAGTGATTTTTAAATTTGAGTTCAAAATGGGTCACAAAGCAAGAGACAATTTGTAGTTATCAGCAATGCATTGGCCCAGGAATTGCTAATGAATGTACAGTGCAGTGGTGGGCCAACAAATTTTGCAAAGGGGATGAGAGCCTTGAAGATGCAGAGCATAGAGTCTTGGAGGTGAGGAGCACACTGGCTGGCCATCAGAAGTTGACAACGACCAGCTGAGAGCAATCATCGAAGCTGATCCTCTCACAACCACGCAAGAAGTTGCCAAAGAACTCAACGTCAAACATTCTGTGGTCATTCAGTGTTTGAAACAAATTGGAAAGGTGAAAAAGCTCGATAAGTGGGTACCTTATGAGCTGACTGAAAAGCAAAGAGTATCATCATTTGAAGTGCCATTTTCTCTTATTCTACACAATGAATCATTTCTTGATCGAATCGTGATGTGCAATGAAAAGAGGATTGTACATGACAACTAGTGACATGACCAGCTCAGTGCTTGGACCAAGAAGAAGCTCCAGAGCACTTTCCAAAGCCAAACTTGCACCATAATAAGGTCATGGTCACAAGTCTCCTGCAGGTCTGATCCACTACAATTTTCTGAATCTCAGTGAAACCATTAAACCTGAGAAGTATGCTCAGTCAGTGGATAAGATACACTGACAACTGCAAATGCCTGCAGCTGGCATTGGTCAACAGAAAGGGCCTGATTCTTTTCCATGGCAATGCCCAACCACACCTCCCACAAGCAAAGCTTCAAAAGTTGAAGAAACTGAGCTACAAACTGTTGCCTCATCCACCATATTCACGTGACATCTTACCAACCAACTACCACTTCTTCAAGCATCTGGACAACTCGTCGCAGGGAAAACGCTTTCACAATCAGCAGGAGGCAGAAAATGCTTTCCAAAAGTTTGCTGAATCCCAAAGCATGGACTTTTACACTAGAGGAATAAACGAATTTATTTCTCATTGGCAAAAAATGTGTTGATTGTAATGGTTCCTATTTTGATTAATAAAGATGTGTTTGAGCCTAGTTATAATTATTGAAAATTCACAGTCCAAAGCCAAAATTACTTTTGTACCACTCTATTAAAACCGCCACCAGTTAGAAGAATCTAACTTCATGATGACCAAGAACAAGAGCCCCCAGACGAGATGGAACCTGAGCACTGATGACATTAACCTCTTTAACATAACCCTGCTACTTCATTATCAACCTATCACAGAACTGTGCATGAGCTGATTACATACTGTGAAACTCTCTTCCTCAGCTTGCCTTTAAGACCTTTTCCCTGAAATCCATCAAGGAGTTCAAGTCCCTTGAGCATTAGCTAGCAGTACACTTTGCTTGGTCTGACAATAAATCTGTACCTTCTTTCACCATAATCTGGAGTTAGGAGCCTGCTTTGCTGTGCTTTGGAGAGAGGACACAAATCTGGTTTCGTAACACTAATATCCAGACTTTTTTCCAACAAATACCACAGTATTACAAGACCAGAGTTTGGCTGAATCTGTTGATCGGGAACTACAGATACAGAGGGTAAACTATAAAGTTACATGCAGATTTCAACTGTACAGAAGTTGGCATCCCTCATCCATTAATTGTTCAGGAGTCAACTGTTCTCATCATCTATTAATGTGTGTGGCATTCTGGTAGCAACTACAAGGACATGTGCCAATGTGAAAGCTTCTAATTTTCTAAGTCCATGGTATTATCGGGTGAATTATGTTCCCCCACAAATCCATATGTTAAAACCCTAATCCCTAGTACCTTAGAATGTGACTATTTGTATATAAGACCTTTAACAAAAAGTGATTGAATTAAAATGAGGCCATTAAAGTGAACCCCAATCCAATCAAGTTTGTTGCCATAAGGGGGATGGGATGGATGGAGGAGAGGGATGGGTGGAGGAAAGAGAGAGGTGATGGACAAGTACAAACTTTCCATTACAAAATGAAAGAATCAAAAGTATGAAATGCAGAGTGTGGGGAATATAATCAATAATAATGTAATATATTTGTATGGTGACAGATGGTAACCAGACTTATTCCATGGTGCTCATTTTGAAACATACAGAAATATTAAATCACTACTAATCATGCACTAGGAACCAGCAGTGTACTTCGAAAACAAACACATAATCCAAACTCATAGAAAAAGAGATGACACTTGCTGTTGTTATCAGAGGCAGAGAGTGGGGAGAAGGGAATTGAATGAAGACAGTGAAAATGCACAAATTTCCAGTGGTAAGATAAAAGTAAGTACCAGGATATAATGTATAGCATAATAAATATAATGAACACTGCTCTATATTATACATGAAAGTTAAGAGTTCACATCCTAAGAGCTCACATCACAAGGAAAAAGCATGTTTTCCTCTTTCTTTAATTTTTCATTTACATGAGGTGATGGATATTGACTAAACTTACTGTGATAATCATTAATGATATACACCTCAAACTTATACAGTGCTACAGTGCTATATGTCAATTATATCTCAATAAAAACCAGGCCACTAGAGATAGCCCTAATCCAGTCTGCCTGGTACCCTTATAAGAAGGGGCAATGTGGACACGCAAGGGATGCTCGGGAGGCACATTCACAGGGAAAAGACTGCAAGGACATTTAGTGGAGAGACAGCCATCTCTGTCGAAGAGAGAGGCCTGAGAAGAAACTAACTGTGCCAACACCTTGACCTTGGACCTTTTGGCTCCAGAAATAGAGGAAATTAATTTCAGCTCTTTAAGCCACTGGGTCTGTAGTATTTTGTTATGGAAGCCCTAGAGACTAATGCATGTGGGTAAAAGCCTGAAACAACTCATAGTAGGTGCTTCAGAAAGCTTTCCGTTTATAACCTTGCATCAGTAGGGGTTAGCCCTGGGAAATAAATGCACGGAAGATGTGCTCGTTTACCTTTGTTTCAGCTCTCCTGGTGACCTGATTCTACTTTAAGGAGATGCCACCTGGGAAGGTCCCTCCACGCCGGCTTGCCCCGTCTCTGCATCTCTGGAAGGCAGTGACTCTCGCCACTGTACCACCAAGGCTGCTCTGCTCTGTATTTCTGGGTACCAGTTCTGTTTCCACCAGTTTGGTTCTCCAGGCATCACACAGCATCTCATTATGCAGCCAAACTTCCATAGGTATCTCTGCTGAGAACTAATCTTGCTGAACTTCAAATGGTCCCAGTGAACTACTTATCCACCAACTGCTTTGTGCTTCCCGAGGCTAGGATGGGGTGAAGGGGCCCTGCAATGGCACGCCCCTGGAAGTGAGTGACTCCTGAGATTCTAGCATCACTCAACCGCCTCACTCTGAATTCCATCCCCAGACATACCACACACCTCCTGACCATTCCTTGACCTGGGTCTTTGGCCTTCCTTTAGAGCATATACAATTGGTTGCAGTACATAGAAGATGGCCTTCTTTGGTGGCTCAGTGGTAAAGAACTTGTCTGCCAATGAAGGAGAGGTGTGTTCAATCCCTGAGTCAGGAAGATCCTCTGGAAAAGGAAATGACTACACACTCCAGTATTCTTGTCTGTGAAATCCCATGGGCAGAGGAGCCTGGTGGGCTACAGTCCACGGGGTCACAAGTAGTCTGAAATGACTTAGCAACTGAGCATGGATGCACACTGGAGATATTTATAGAAGATTTATATGTGTGTGCGCATGTGTATATATATATGTGTTTGTGTGTATGCATGTGTATATATACATGTGTGTATGCATGTGTATATATGTGTGTGCATGTGTATATATGTGTGTATGTATGCATGTGTATGTGTGTGTGTATGCATGTGTATATATATATGTGTGTGTGTGTGTGTGTGTGTGTGTGTGTATATGTATGTGCATGTATATATACATCCTTCATTTCAGAAAACTCTTCCATTTAGAGAACTCCCTTAATAGCAGTACACAAATCTTCATAAACATGTATTTGTAAATGTTATTAATTACATATAGACAGTCAATGAAACATGTGTGTGTGTGTGTGTGTGTGTGTGTGTGTATGCCCTGAAAATAAGTGCTAAATGTATTCTTCAGGTATTCAGGGAAGAGTTTGTCTTGTCTTGATGCTATTAATATAAAAATGGCTTCATAAAACAATGAGTTTGATGGACAGAATTTTAAAAATGCTTGGAAGGTAGACTCTTCAAATCAAGCAATATAGAGAGATGAATAATAAGTACCATAATATCTAATCCAGAAACTTCAGAGAAGATGTGGCAAGCCTGGCTTTGCCATTTCCCAGCTGTGTAGCACAGAACAAATTACAGCCTCTCTGAACTTCTATTTCCTCATGGGTTTATTTAGAAGATTAGAAATAACCTACATAAAATGAGTTACTTTGTGCCAGGCAAATGGCCTGGATTCACTAAATGGTTTTACACTTATTATCATTGTTTCTTGATTAATGCAAATCTAACCACCATCATCTCAGCAGGACTCATTTTAGCACTGGCATGACAGACATCAGAAATCAAAATTGACCTTAGCAATGATTTAGTCCAGTCTCCTCATTTTTTTTTTTTTCAGAGAAAATGAATGCCCAGAGAAATTAACTGACTTGCCCGGGGTTACAGAAGCAGTTGGTGGCGGTGACAGGGTCGGCCATGGATAAGATTTCTTACTCAGGCTCAATATACTCTTCATTTCAGCGAACTTCCTAATAGCAGTACACACATCTTCATAAACATGTATTTGTAAATGTAGACTAATTACATATAGACAGTCAATGAACTGAAATAAATGGAATAATTATTAAATCTAAGTGCTGTGGTCCTCCTGCACATTTACACTCAGGACAACTCCAACATATAGAGTAATTGAAGGTTCTTGATTATCTTTAACAAATCTAATCTTCCTCACAAGCCCTGACCCTGTCAAACAGGGACAGAGTCCATAGTGGAGATTTTAACTGGCTAATTAATAGCATCTCAGACTCGGCTTGAACATTGCTCCGGGAAAGTGCTTTGTCTTATAGACGGCCATTGGCAAATCTCAAAATGGCTGCTGGGAATGTGGGGAGCGGGCAACAAGGGGGCCTCTGGCCTCTGCAGAGATGGAGGGGAGACCCAGGACTCCTAGAGTGACTGCGTCTCCGGGTCCTCCCAGATCTCAGCTATGGGAAGGCTTCTCCAGCCCCCAGCTATGGAAAGGCTTCTCCACCCCCAGGCTTACTGCACTATGTTCTGAAAGTGAAGGTGAAGTCGCTCAGTCGTGTCCGACTCTTTGCGACCCCACGGACTGTAGCCTACCAGGCTCCCCTGTCCACGGGATTTTCCAGGCAAGAGTGCTGGAGAGGGTGGCTCTTTCCTCCTCCAGGGATTGAGCCCGGGTCTCCCGCATTGTAGACGGACGCTTTACCGGCGGAGCCTCCAGGGAAGTCTCCTGTGTTCTGAGGCGCAGTGTAAACAGGTGAATGGGTCTCTTGGACACTTGAGAGCTTCGTCGCCCCCGCCCCATTTTCACGAAGCCCAGCCACCCGGCGCCAGATGAGGCTGTCTTCGCCGTGCTCCTCACCATAGCCTCGTTGCCTCCTGCCGGGGTGGCCGCCGCAGGCCGGTCGCCGAGCTCTGGTGTCCGCTGTCCTCCTCCAACTCGTCTGTGGGACACGGGGGCGCTTCCAAGGCCCATCCTTGCCCCGTGAACCAAGGGACGCCCGGAGCATTTGCGCAGGTTCTCTCTACTTGACACTACCATAACTTCTTCTTCTTTTTTTTTTCTCCTGTGCCATGGCTGACCCATGTTGCCTCACTTTCCAGAGTTCAAAATTGAAATGGGCAAAAAACCCTTCTGACTGGGCTTTCTCTCAGTCAACTCCACACCTCTGACTGGATTTCAGGAGAGCTGGTGAAAGTCAGGACCCTTACATCTCATTCTTTGCTTTTTTTCTCCACTTCGTATCTTTCTTTCCCAACTTTATTGGATCATAAAGGACTCTCATTACCCATCCTCTTCAGCCTACCCCAAACTCCTCTTCTGACATAATTTCCTGTTCTTTCTCTGCACTTTGGATAATATTAACTATCTATGATTTGAGTCAGATAGGTTATTGTTATTGGAGTCTGAGGCATCTAGGAACTAGTGCATACCTAAGACAAATAATATTAATATTTTTTTCAAAAAAGGCTTAAACCTCTTCAACGATTTCTCTTTTCACTTGGATTAAAATACATACTTCCTACCACAACTTGTAGGGCCTGGTTCCCTACCCGCCTCCTTCTAATCTCATCTCAAACCGCTCCCCTCTTGGTTACTGCACCCTGACTACACATATCAAATCAAGGAAACTGATTCCCCAGAGTCTTTTTTCCTCGTTCTCTCTTTCTGTATCTTGACAGTACCAGTTTATTTTTGTTTTGTAGGTCTCTGTTGAAACATCACGTTTTCAAAGAGGAATTTCCTGAGTTTCTTATTAGAAGATTTTGAAAATAACCACTCATCCTTTCCAGCATTGGTTTCCAGCACAATACCTTGGTTCTATCTCTTATAGAACTCAGGACAGTTTGAAACTGTTTTGTTCATTAGTACATTTGTTCATTGTCTTTTTCTCAAGCACAGGACCAGAGGCTGTGTTTATCTTCTTCACAGTTGTATGCCTCGAACTAAATAGTGTCTGGAGTACAGTTTGTGATCAATAAGTAAGGAATATATTGATGTACATATAACAAAGAGAAGGAAATGGCAACCCACTCCAGTACTCTTGCCTGGAAAATCATGAACAGAGGAGCATGGTACGCCCCTACAGTCCATGGGGTCGCAAAGAGTCGGACACGACTGAGCGACTTCACTCACTCACGTATAATGAATGAATTTATTGATGTACTAAGAGTCATCATAAAGTTGCCATTTCCTTATGTACCTACATTAGTTACACTTTTGAGGTATCACAAATTCCTTAATTAAAGTAGAATTTTGATATGTAATAACTGTCAAAAATCCTGTGATGTTTTTACGTAAGAATATAGTCATCTTCAAAAAAACTATTGTATTAAGAAAGAAAGAGAAAAAACTTTAGAACCTGACTGTATTTCAAGCTAGCATCTTATTAGATAGTTACTTTATGTATTTGATTACTACTTAAATTGCAGTATTTCTGTTCTTCATTGTACTTTCTTTTATATAAAACATGTTATCTCTATTGCACAAATCTTCTGAACATCCTCTTAATACATAATAATTAATAAAATGTTCTGTTTCTCATCTACATAAACACAAGCGTATGCACACATTTAGGGTATTTTTACTAAAAACTAAATGTATACTAAGATGGCATAAAGACTGATTACTCTATCTAGGTATATTGGCACTATAACAGAAGATAATTGCTAAGTGACGCTATTGGTACCTTGAAATGAATCATATAGAAGCGGTTCTCCTTCCAGGTAAAACTCATAGAAAAATGACTATATAACAGCTGTTTCTTCATTATCTCCTTTTTCTGCTTTTCTTCTTTTTCTAGGACAAAAATAGAAAACATGTTATTAAAATGCCAATTATATTACTCAGCTGAAATATATATAAAGATAAACTCACAAGAAGCAAGATGTAATAGAATTCTGTAAGTATGCTTGCATTATAATTTTCATTTAATTGTCTGTTATTCAGAATTACACCTTTGTTTTTCTTCTATAGCTCAATTACCTACATAGAAAGTCATTTTACTCTATTTCAGAAACCATTATTTCTGTAGGATTTTTTTCTTTTAATTAACCATTGCTTTATGTGAGTTCTACAGTTTTAGTCTGAATCTTGAAAAAATAAATTTTACAAGTATTGGGTTGCATTGGAAGTTAATGATTTTAATTACTTGGTTATAATTTAGCTTTTTCAGTGTTTAAATTTCTGGTGGTTTTCTGTGCCTGTATCCTCCCTTGCCCTCTTAAAAAAAAATTCCAGCCTAATCTTTGCTCCCATATGATTCAACAGAACTGAAATTTAACCAAGAAAAAAAAATAATGTTATTGAGATTTGTCCTATTTTGTAACAAAATATATTCATTTAGAAAAATGCATCATTTCTGCTTTTTATATCTAGGTATTTTATAGTTCCTTATTCATTTCCCACAACCTTGTTTGAAAATATAATATGTAGATCTTGAATTTTTATTATAAATATCACTGATTTAACTTTTATTTTCTTTCCAAATCATACTGATTTAAAGTAAAGAACTTTGCTCTTTATTCCCTCTCAAAATGAATAAACATACTCATTTTATGAATAACACATAGAGTATTAATTTCTTCACAAGTTCCCATAGTCAATTTAATCAGAAGATGATGTCATATTACCTGTCTTCCATGAATGTAAGAACTATTGTATTTATATGTTAATTCTCTAGGTCAGTGTTTTATTTGTGTCTTCTGTACATTGCAAATTTGGTACTTTGTGAAAAAATAGCTTTAACCAATTTTCCCTTCATCATTTCTTTAATTCCATAAAAAATTTGACACATAATACAAAAATAGGCAAAACTCATAGTAGGTTGCTTTGTACTTGGAAGATTTTCCTTAAAACAAATTAAAATTACTGAAAATACTAAATCTATAATTCTATATGCTATTATATTAAAGTTCTATACTTTATAAAAGTTTTTACATGATTGAGAAAAATCTTAAATCATAACAAGAGCACATGTATTTGTCTTACTCACCGAGTACGTGAGACCTTGCCTAGTGAGGTGAGGTTTACCCTCTTATTTTCAAATAATCTCTACATGGGATTGCTTAAAAATAAAAAAACTGATTATATTTTATTCTTCTCTAATCTTCCCTTATCCTCCTCTTTCTTCTGTTCTTCCTGTGTTTCTTTCTGTCTTCCTCCCCCTCCACTTTTTCATTCTACTATTTACAGTGAGGAAGACAGCACCCCATACCCTCTGACTCAGTCTTTGATGATACACCTTGACAATCAACTACCCTATTCTAAAACTCCTTGTCTCTTGAATAAGGAGCAATCCCCATTGGGTTACTCATTATTGCTCTAGTGCTCTGTATATAGAGTTTGTTTGTTTGTTTGTTTTTCTTGCTCCATTCAGCTATGTTTTAACTACATAAAGTTAATGACAGGTTTAAATAATTAATATGGATTTAGTGGTATTTATGTTCTCAAGTTTTGGTTTTTCTTTTTTCTTGCTGTTTTTGATAGGATCATATAAAATTGGCAAAGCAAATTTCATAAAGAGAGATTACAAAAGTTTTGAGAACCATTGAAAAATGCAATTAGTACAGGATTGTGTAAAGAGAAAGGTTAGAGTTCTTTCCTTATTATCTTCAGCTCTGATCCCAGAAAGCATTACTGAGAAGTGATGGAAGAATGTTCTTCCATAAGAACTTTTATTGGAATATACATAGATACATCTATAGAAATATACATACACACACATAAACAAAAACTGGGTCATAGAATACATATTGTTTTAAAACTAGATTTTTAAATGATCAATTTTCATGGATATTTATATTCTTAAATTATTTCACAATTAAATCCTTGGAACAAGTAATATAGGTAAAACAGGTAATACAGATATGACATTCATACCATTGACATTATATGCTTTTTATTTTTAACTTTTGAATGGAGAAGCAAAAGAAAAACAGAAATCTAAATCTGTTAAATCATGTTAAACTGCAATTAGGCTATTTATTTAAAATCCCAGAAATTGTTAATTTGGGGACTTAGTTTCTTCACTAACAAATACAGGATAAAGGTGTGAAGATACTGGTCTAGCTGATGTCTGATAACCTGTATTAACAGCAGTCTATAGTTCTACAATAACGGGTATACATACAATAGTAATAGTTATGATAGCAATAGTAGAATAAGTAAACTATATTGTACTGTATTAAATTACCATTTATTTTTATTTCATTCTTTTTTATTATCTAACACCATACACATGAAATAAATTCAAAACGAGTTAAAGATCTAAATATATAAGATTTTGTTTTGTAGTTTCTAGTTGCTAAGTTGTGTCTGACTCTGCAAACCCACAGGCTGCAGCCCACCAGGTTCTTCTGCCCATGAGATTTCCCAGGCGAGAATGCTGGAGTGGTTTGCATTTCCTTCTCCAGAATGTAAGCCTGGATGCTATAAAACTCCTAGAGGAAAACATAGGCAAAACAATCTTTGACATAAATAGCAGCAATCTTTTTTAATCCATCTCTTAGAGTAATGGAAATAAAAACAAAAATAAATGGAACCCAATTAAACTTAAAAGGAAACCAAGAACAAAACAAAAAGACAACTCATAGAATGGGAGAAAATATTTGCAAACGATGCAATCAACAAGGAACTAATCTCCAAAATTTATAAAAAGTGCTTTCAACTCAATATTAAAAAATAAACAATCTGATGAAACAATGCGCAGAAGATCTAAATAGACATTTCTCCAAAGAAAACAAACAGATGGCCAAGAGGGACATGAAAAGATGCTCAACATCGGCAATTATTAGAGAAATGCAAACCAAAACCACAGTGAGATATCACCTCACCCCCATCAGAATGGCCGTCATCAAGTCTATAAACAATAATTGCTGGAGATGGTGTGGAGAAAGGGGAGCTCTCCTGCACTGTTGATGAGAAAGTAAATTGGTGTAGACACTATGGAAAACAGATTAACCATAGAGCTAAAATAAGATCCAGCAGTCCCACTCCTGGTCATATACCATGGGAAAAACATGGTTTGAAAGGATATATGCAGCCCAATGTTCCTTGCAGTGCTGCTTACAATAGCCAAGACAAAGAAGCAAGCAAGCTAAATGTACAACAGAGAAAAAGATAAAAGAAGATATGGTACATATATACAACAGAATATTATTCAGCCATTAAAATGAATGAAATAATGCCACTGCAGCGGCAGGGATGGACTTAGGATTATCATACTGAGTGAAGTCAGAAAGAGAAAGACAAATACATATAGCATTGTTGATATGAGGGATTTTTAAAAAAGGATACAAATGAACTTATTTACAAAACAGAGTCAAAAACTTAGAAAATAAATCTATGGTTATCATGGGGAAAGGTGGAGTGAAGGGCTGAATTGGGAATTTGGGACTGACATATACATATTACTATATTTAAAATAGATAACCAACAAGGACCTTGTGCAGCATAGGGAACTCTGCTCATTATTCTGTAATAACGTAAATGAGAAAACAATTTGAAAAAAATGTATGTATAACTGAATCACTTTTCTCATTGTATGAACCTAACGTAACACTGTAAATCCAGTATCAGTTCGGTTCAGTTGCTCAGTCGTGCCCGACTCTTTGCGACCCCATGAATCGCACTACACCAGGCCTCCCTGTCCATCGCCAGCTCCCAGAGTTTACTCAAACTCATGTCCATCGAGTCGGTGATGCCATCCAGCCATCTCATCCTCTGTCGTTCCCTTCTCCTCCTGCCCTCAATCCCTCCCAGCATCAGGGTCTTTTCCAATGAGTCAACTCTTTGCATGAGGTGGCCAAAGTACTGGAATTCCAGCTTCAGCATCAGTCCTTCCAATGAACACCCAGGACTGATCTCCTCTAAGATGGACTGGTTGGATCAAGCATAGTCCAATACAAAACTTTAAAAAACTAAATATAACATTTAAACTGCTGCTACCAAGTCAGCAGTATTCTAACTAAAATTGAACTCTGTCTTTCATATAATATTCTAAGCTGGTGTGGGGACTCTCATACTCTAAATTGTCAGAGGTCTAGATTCCTTCCGTCTTTTCGCTCTGCTGTCCTCAACAGGCAGCTTCCATCTCATGGACCAAGAAGGCTCTTCTGCCTCCTGCTGTCATGGTCACGTTCTGGCCAACCAGATGAGTAAAAGAGGAAATGGGAAGTTGGTCCTCTCACTTTAAAAGCACTGCCCAGAATTTGCATACACTTCTTATCATTAGCCAGACATTTATCCCATGGTTATACCTATCTTCAGGCAAAGATAGAATATGAAGTAGTTCCCTGTGTTCGCAAAAAAATTCTAGTGCATAAAAAAAGATGAGGCTAGATATGGGGACAAGCTACATTTCTCTCATATGGACAGTTTATAAAGGATTTTAAAATGCACTATTGTATTTGATAAAGAGATACCATGGGTAACTAGTAATGGATACCTTTTAATACTCAAGAAATCTATAATTTTATAAAGAAAAAACTGTAAGAGCTTCTTATATTAAATATCAATATATCCTCTTTCACTGTCTATTTATTTCTTATGCCAGTTATGATATGACTCTTATCCTCTGTGCATACACTCACCCTCCCCATTAGCAGAAAGAGTGCAATTAGAATTGTAGCCCTGTTTTTCCTCCCCTTCTTTGTTAAATAACACTTTTGTCTCAGTTTTCCACCTGTTAAATGCTGAGCACAATGCTTCTGTTATTTCTTTAGATAATGCACAGAAAACTATTACATAGGAAAAATAAACAATTACGAATATTAATTCATTTGATAGATGTGAGGCTTAAAGTAATTCCCTGGTGGCTCAGACGGTAAAAGCATCTGTCTACAATGCAGGAGACCTGGGTTCAATCCCTGGGTCAGGAAGATCCCCTGGAGAAGGAAATGGCAACCCACTCCAGTATTCTTGCCTAGAAAATCCCATGGACAGAGGAGCCTGGTAGGCTACAGTCCGTGGGGTCACAAAGAGTCGGACACGACTGAGTGACTTCACTTTTCTTTTTTTTCTTTTTTTAATTTATTTTTATTAGTTGGAGGCTAATTACTTTACAATATTGTAGTGGTTTTTGCCATACATTAACATGAATCAGCCATGGATTTACCTGTGTTCCCCATCCCGATCCCCCCTCCCGCCTGACTTCACTTTTCAATGCTTAAAGTAATTAATTATAGCCACCAATTATAATTGATGCTTTCAAACTGTGGTGTTGAGAAGACTCTTGAGAGTCTCTTGGACTGCAAAAAGATCAAACCAGTCAATCCTAAAGGAAATCAATCCTGAATATTCATTGGAAGGACTGATGCTGAAGCCAAAGCTCCAATACTTGGGCCACCTGATGTGAACAGCCAACTCATTGGAAAAGACCCTGATGCTGGGAAAGATTGCAGGCAGGAGGAAAAGGGGACAGCAGAGGATGAGAGGGTTGGATGGCATCACCGACTCAGTGGACATGAGTTGAGCAAGCTCTGGGAGATGGTGAAGGACAGCAAAGTCTGGTGTGCTGCAGTCCATGGGAGTCGCGAAGAGTTGGATATGACAGAGGGACTAAACAAAAACAAAACCAATTATTTATCACCCACTCTGAGCCAGACACTCTCTTATATCCTCTGCATTTATCTCATTTAATTCAGTCTTTATGACAATCAGATGATACATTCTTAGTTTATCTATTTTGGAGTAAGGAAACCAAGGTTTAAGAGAGATCAGATGATTTCAAAATTCCACTTTCAGCATGATCAGGCTTTACTATTTCAAGCTTTGGGAGTGTGTAGACTATTACATTTTAAATAAAAGACTAGAATATCCATCTGAGTTTTTTTTTTTTTTTTTTTTTTTTTACTGCAGTGAGTAACTGTATGAAAATATGTCAGTTATTCACAAAGGAAGTGACTAAAGAGGAAACTTTTCTAAGACCAATTGTATTATAATCAAATACCCTGGGTCATTTTCTTGAAGGTCATCCTCGTCACACAATTTCTGTCCTCATTTAATGACTGACAAGAGAGACTGCTTGATGTCCACTGCGCTCACGCTTAACTTGGGCTGTCATCCATCCGAGTCCACCCCCAGGCAAAGTCAGCATAAAAATCCAAGGGCTGATTCTGGATTCTGATTTCTGTGGAGTATTACCTTGTAAGGTGCTCAATGTTCACTGATATGGAAACCTAGGGACTGCGTCTTCCTGGCTTATGACAGTGTATCTAGATGGTGGGTAATTACAGACCTTCAACCTTCAGTACCTCACTCTTCATGAGATTCATGCTTATCCATAATAATAGACATAAGGTCTATGACACCTTTAAAGTTTTTAGCTTAAAAGTGATCTGCTGACCACTGAAGAATGACCGGAGCTCTTTCATGCTTTGCTAAACATGTTTAGCTTTTCACAAGCAATAGATTCTGAAAGGAGTAGTATTCACAGTGGGCTAGGAAAGTACACGTTAATTCTGTAAAATCTAGCTGAGACTTGTGGCCAGTTCTTTAGGGGGTGATGTTAATAGACTTTGTGATCCAATCTTGACTCTCTTAAGTGCTGAGTAGCCGGCAGGGAGGGTGTTTCCTCTGCATCACCCTCTGTTCTCTGACTGGGTTTTGTTTCTGACAAGACTGCTAGGAAACATAGCTCTCTGGCCATTTTGGAGATTCTGAGAATGTAATTTTAAAAATTCATTTCCTGCTAATCACAGTCAATTCTATTCCTTGCAATTAAGAACCCTGAATATATAGCCATGAAACACGCTTAGAAAGATTTTTTAAAAAGTAAGATTCATTCACTCCCAAGATCATTTGTTTACTATTTCAATGTATTCATTTTCTCTGTGATTCTTTAATAAATAATTAACTTATTCAAAATGTTTATTGTGCAACATGATGCATGTTGTCTTAGTATCCGTGGGAGGTGAAAGAATAAATATTACAAAAGGAGCTTGCCCTCAAGGACCTTGTGTCCAGTGATTCAGCCAGGCTAGAAAACAGCGAGCAGTGAGATCAGAGGTGCAGGGCACTCCACTATGAAGCTTCAGAGGAGAGAGCAGCTGAGTATAGATAAAAAATTACCTCTTTCAGAAAAGAAATGGCATAGTAGGTGAAACTAAAAGGGAAGATCTGAAGGGAAAGATGAGATAAATCTCTTGTCTAGAGAAAGCATGAAGCAGAGAAAATATGTGGCATTATATATGAGTAACAGCTAGGCTTCCCAGGTCACTCCAACAGTAAAGAGTCTTCCTGCGATGCAGGAGATCCAGGTTCAACCCCTGGGTGTAAGATCCCCTGGAGAAGGGAATGGCAACTGACTTTAGTATTCTTGCCTGGAGAATTCCATGGACAGAGGAGCCTGGTGCAAAGAGTTGGACATGACTGAGCAACACACACACACACATGAGTAGCAGTCATACTTAGCTTTCATGCAGTATGAGTGGACCCACAAAAGGACAAAATTGCAAAGTCCAGATCATAAGAGTTTGGAAAGTCCAGATCATAACACCTGAGTGTATGTACAGGTGTTCTGACTTAAATTTGTAACCCTTGAAGGATTATGAGAAGGGAGTACTTCAAAAAAGGTATAATTTTATATATTACTAGCTTCATTGAGATATAATTCACATATTATACCATTTACCAATTTAAATTATAAAATTCATTTTTCTGTATCTGCAGTGTTTTATAGCTTTCAGTCTATAGGTTTTGTACCTTTTGTTGAGTTTTTTCTAAGTATTTTACTCTTCTTGATAGTATTGTTAATGAAATTATTTTTCTTGATTTCATTTTTAGATTTTTCATTGCAAGTATATGGAAATACAATAGACTTTTGTGTACTGACCTTGTATCTTGAAACCTTCCTGAATTATTAGTTAATAGTTATTTTAGTGCTTTCCTTAGGAGTTCTATAGATAATATCATGTCATCTGCAAATAGATTTTTCTAAAAAAGCTTTCCTTTCTAATATATATGCTTTTTATTTCTTTTTCTTAATTAATTGCCCTGGCTAATCTTCTAGTAAGATATTAAAGAAGCAGGAGAAGCCCTCCTTGGTTTTGGTTTTCACCATTAAGTATGATCTTGTTGCTGCTTAGTCACTAAGTTGTGTCCAGCTCTTTGTGACCCCAAGGACTGTGGCCCACCAGGCTGCTCTGTCCATGGGATTTCCCAGGCAGAAATGCTGGAGTGGGTTGCCGTTTTCCTTCTCCAAGTATAATGTTAGCTATTGGTTTTTCACAGATGCCATTTATAAGGTTGAAAAGTTCCCTTATGTTTCTAGTTGTTGAGTGCTTTGATTATGAGGGCAAGTCAAGAAAGTTATTCTGATGTCTGTATTTAAAAGAATTGGAAATTGAAGATACTGAAGATGTTATTCAGATATCAAGGCAAGATGTGATGACAGCCTAAATCAGAGTCCCCAGTATGGCATCCGTATGGATGAGAGAGACACGAGAAGGTGCAGATGGTGAGTACTGGTGACTGAGTTGACAAGAGGGACTATGTAGCAGGAGGTGCCACCTGGGTACCTGGGGGTGTGAACGTAAGGGAATCTGGTTAAGAGCCTGGATGAGATGCTAACTTCACTCTTTCACAGTTACATGTCCTTGGTTGAGCAACACAGCCCCTCTATGGCCTTATTTTCTTAGACTATAGAATGTAGACATAATAATTGTCTCACAAATTTCCTCTGAATATTAAATGTATTATTATATGTGAAGCAAAAATGCCTGGTCTGAGCGCTACCTGTAATTATTATTATTTCAAAAGAACCTATTATTTTCTCAGTTTGTGAACAAATTCAAACATGTAATCATCAAACTGGTACTTTCGAGCCAAACAGTGCACAGAAAATTAATTGTCTAATAACAATGAAAAGGGCAACGCACTGATTCTACTGGTGCAAAATATGTTTATCATAGGTAAATGATAGAAAACACATATTTTGAAATGGTATGTTCACATATTTAGGGAAGCAGCTTGTTTCTTTATCCAAAACTATAACTGTTAATGAGAAGATAGCATAAAATAAAGGCTCAGAAGTTTTCAGAAATAGGTATACTATTAATATACATAAAATTTGTCTTTAGAGGGAAAAAGTGCATATTAAGTAAATCTAATCAAACACACAACCACAGCTAAATTGCCTTACCCTTGCCTAAGACATGCACACACCTGCCTAACAGAAGGAATAAAATGCCATGTCTCTAGGAAACTACTGCAGTTAATCAACATCAACAATATTTTATTCCTGAACATTTCTTTTATCAAAATCAGAGTAAGCACCTAATTATTAATAGAACATAGAACATACTGATAACACAGAATATTAAATTTAAAATATCTATATTTGATCCTTATTCAACTTTTATATTCATATAACTGCTTAACAATGTAGAATAGATCTTTAATAAATATATTCAAATTTTATTCTGAAATAATATTTTATGTAATGGACTAAATAAAGCCAATAATGCCCAAAAGAAAATTTCATAGTGTAAAACAGAATGAAGGTCAGTTCATTTACCCTATACATTTTGCTTTAAATTCTATACATGGATTTTTACAAATCCTTGATGTTACAAGTCAAAAAGTCTCATGTATTCTATCCTTAATAAGCTCAACTTGTTTTCATCTCAAACTAATGAGGATTAAAAGCTTAATAATATTTTCATCACTAGGTCACACTTTTCCCATCCTATTTTAAGATTCTTTCTTAACCTCTGTCAATATTAACCAATTTGGAATTAAATACAAATAACAACGTCAGTAAATCTGTTTGTTAAGCAGCATACTTTTATCTAGAAGTATTGTACCTTAACAGAACACATGACACGCTTCTAGTGTCTCAATTCCAAGTTACACTTAATAAAGTTTTATAACAGAAGTACTGGAGAATAAAAAACTACGTGAACACCGTTATTAGAAAGAATTTGAATAAAAATAAGGCAAAACCTTCCTAAAAGCAATTTAGACCTAGGTTTCAGAAGCTTTATAAAAGAAATATTATTTGACCCAAGACCTCTACATTTAGGAATCTATATTGCAAACATAATCAGAGGCATTGCCAATGATATATGTGCAAGGTCAGTTACCTACTAGAACTTGCAATATATATATATATATACATATATATATATAAAGTATTTATTATGCATATGTTTTATATATACATTTATGTAATAACATATATAGCATACAATGTTAAAATTAGTTTATATGTCCAAAAATAGGGATTGTATAGTACAACAATATGATAAAATATTGAGCATCCATTCAATAATGGTGCATTTGAAGAAATTCCACTTATTTGTAAAACTGTTCATGAAACAAAGTAGAAAAAGAAACAAAATTATAAATATGTCCTTATCTTAATTTATTCATATATTTTTATCTGCATATGTTTTTTCAGTTATGGTTGGCTATAACAAATCTTTTTTCTCTGAGGCCTAGTGCTCCTGAAGCAAGTGTCATGTTAGAATAGAAATTTTTTGGTCACCAGTCAACAAGAGAAATTCAAGCCCAGAAGACTTAGATATTAAGTGGGTTTAAGCTACTTGGTTACCATATAACCAGTTGGATTAAAGACCATCATAATTTTAGAAACATTAAGTATGTGATTGGCTTTTAGTTTTATGCTTTAGGTGACCTGGGGGATTAGTTTGCTCTGGAATCCATAGCTCCTGGACCATCCTTGATATGATCAGGAAGTATATTTCCTATTGCCTTGCCACTCTTGGCCAGACTAAACCCAGCTGACACCATAAAACTGAAGGTCCTATGACCAATTTTCTCTGATGGTCAAAAGTAAAAGAATGTATACAGACCACTGGACTCAACACACCATCTTCATAGCTAGACCTGCTAATATAAATGTGGCCCCTCCTTTGGTCAAACAAGACAGATAATTGTGGGGTTCCCTTCACTCCTTCTGTGCCATTAGGAAAGTGTCCTGGAAGAGTAGGAAATTGCAACTACTAACTCTCTTTGAGTAGATGTGGGCTTCCCTGGTGGCTCAGATGGTAAAGAATCAGCCTGCAATGTGGGAGACCTGGGTTTGATCCCTGGGTTGGGAAGATCCCCTGGAGGAGGGCATAGCAACCCACTCCAGTGTTCTTGCCTGAAGAACACCCATGGACAGAAAAGTCTAGCGGCCTATAGCCCAAGGAGTCACAAAGCATTGGCTATGACTGAGTGACTAAGCACACACACACTCCGGCTTCGTCACTTTGATTCACTGTTACCAAACACCAGGGACTGGGGGGCGTAAACAGCAGATATTTATCTCCCACATTCTGGAGGTTCAGAAGCCCAAGATTAGGGTGTCAGCATGTACAGGTTCTTTCTTCTAAGGGATTCCTGCCCACAGTAGTAGATATAATGGTCATCTGAGTTAAATTCACCCATTCCAGCCCATCTTAGTTCGCTGATTCCTAGAATATTGACGTTCACTCTTGCCATCTCCTGTTTGACCACTTCCAATTTGCCTTGATTCATGGACCTAACATTCCAGGTTCCTATGCAATATTGCTTTTTACAGCATCGGACCTTGCTTCCATCACCAGTCATATCCACAACTGGGTGTTGTTTTTGCTTTGGCTTCATGTTTTCATCCTTTCTGGAGTTATTTCTCCACTGACCTCCAGTAGCATATTGGGCACCTACTGACCTGGGGAGTTCATCTTTCAGTGTCTTATCATTTTGCCTTTTCATACTGTGCATGGGGTTCTCAAGGCAAGAATACTGAAGTGGTTTGCCATTCCCTTCTCCAGTAGACCACATTCTGTCAGACTCTCCACCATGACCCGACCGTCATGGGTGGCCCCACAAGGCATGGCTTAGTTTCACTGAGTTAGACAAGGCTGTGGTCCTGTGATCAGATTGGCTAGTTTTCTGTGATTATGGTTTCAGTCTGTCTGCTCTCTGATGCCCTCTCACAACACCTACCATCTTACTTGGGTTTCTCTCACCTTGGACAAGGGGTATCTCCTCATGGCTGCCCCTCCTGACCTTGAATGTAGCTCCTCTTGGCCCTCCTGTGGGCCAGAATCCTCCTGTTGGCAGGACTCCCTTAGAAGAAATGGAGTAGCCATCATGGTCAACAAGAGTCTGCAATGCAGTACTTGGATGCAATCTCAAAAATGACAGAATGTTCTCTGTTTGTTTCCAAGGCAAACCATTCAATATCACGGTAATCCAAGTCTATGCCCCAACCAGTAACACTGAAGAAGCTGAAGTTGAACAGTTCTATGAAGACCTACAAGACCTTTTGGAACTAACACCCAAAAAAGGTGTCCTTTTCATTATAGGGGACTGGAATGCAAAAGTAGGAAGTCAAGAAACACCTGGAGTAACAGGCAAATTTGGCCTTGGAGTACAGAATGAAGCAGGGCAAAGGCTAATAGTTTTGCCAAGAGAATGCACTGGTCATAGCAAACACCCTCTTCCAACAACACAAGAGAAGACTCTACACATAGGCATCACCAGATGGTCAACACCAAAATCAGATTGGTTATATTCTTTGATGCCAAAGATGGAGAGACTCTATACAGTCAGCAAAAACAAGACTGGGAGCTGACTGTGGCTCAGATCTTGAACTCCTTAGTGCCAAATTCAGCCTGAAATTGAAGAAAGTAGGGAAAACCACTAGACCATTGAGGTGTGACCTAAATCAAATCCCTTATGATTATACAGCAGAAGTGAGAAATAGATTTAAGGGACTAGATCTGATAGACAGAGTGCCTGATGAACTATGGACAGAGGTTCTGACATTGTACAGGAGACAGGAATCAACAGCATCCCCATGGAAAAGAAATGCAAAAAAGCAAAATGGTTGTCTGAGGAGGCCTTACAAATATCTGTGAAAAGAAGAGAAGCCAAAAGCAAAGGAGAAAAGGAAAGATATTCCCATTTGAATGCAGAGTTCCAAAGGATAGCAAGGAAAGATAAGAAAGCCTTCCTCAGTGATCAATGCGAGGAAATAGAGGAAAACAATAGAATGGGAAAGACTAGAGATCTCTTCAAGAAAACTAGAGATACCAAGGGAACATTTCATGCAAAGATGGGCTAAATAAAGGACAGAAATGGTATGGACCTAAAAGAAGCAGAAGATATTAAGAAGAGGTGGCAAGAATACACAGAAGAACTGTATAAAAAAAAGATCTTCATGACCCAT
This sequence comes from Cervus elaphus, assembly GCF_910594005.1. Taxonomy (NCBI): domain Eukaryota; kingdom Metazoa; phylum Chordata; class Mammalia; order Artiodactyla; family Cervidae; genus Cervus; species Cervus elaphus. The sequence continues at coordinate 881,887 of NC_057833.1, read as the reverse complement.
ATAAGCACAAGGGTGTGATCACTCACCTAGAGCCAGACATCCTAGAATGTGAAGTCAAGTGGGCCTTAGGAAGCATCACTACAAACAAAGCTAGTGGAGGTGATGGAATTCCAGTTGAGCTATTTCAAATCCTAAAAGATGATGCTGTGAAAGTGCTGCACTCAATATGCCAGCAAATTTGGAAAACTCAGCAGTGGCCACAAGACTGGAAAAGGTCAGTTTTCATTCCAATCCCAAAGAAAGGCAATGCCAAAGAATGCTCAAACTACCACACAGTTACACTCATCTCACACGCTAGTAAAGTAATGCTCAAAATTCTCCAAGCCAGGGTTCAGCAGTACATGAACTGTGAACTTCCAGATGTTCAAGCTGGTTTTCGAAAAGGCAGAGGAACCAGAGATCAAATTGCCAACATCCATTGGATTATCGAAAAAGCAAGAGAGTTCCAGAGAAACATCTGTTTCTGTCTTATTGACTATGCCAAAGCCTTGACTGTGTTGATAACAATAAACTGTGGAAAATTCTGAAAGAGATGGCAATACCAGACCACCTGAACTGCCTCTTGAGAAAACTGTATACAGGTAAGGAAGCAACAGTTAGAACTGGACATGGAACAACAGACTGGTTCCAAATAGGAAAAGGAGTATGTTAAGGCTGTATATTGTCACCCTGCTTATTTAACTTATATGCAGAGTACATCATGAGAAACTCTGGGCTGGAGGAAGCACAAGCTGGAATGAAGATTGCTGGGAGAAATATCAATAACCTCAGATATGCAGATGACACCACCCCTATGGCAGAAAGTGAAGAGGAACTAAAAAGCCTCTTGATGAAAGTGAAAGAGGAGAGTGAAAAAGTTGGCTTAAAATGCAACATTCAGAAAACTCAGATCATGGCATCTGGTCCCATCATTTCATGGCAAATAGATGGGGAAACAGTGGAAACAGTGGCTGACTTTATTTTTTTGGGCTCCAAAATCACTGCAGATGGTGATTGCAGCCATGAAATTAAAAGACACTTACTCCTTGAATGGAAAGTTATGACCAACCTAGATAGCATATTAAAAAGCAGAGACATTACTTTGCCAACAAAGGTCTGTCTCGTCAAGGCTATGGTTTTTCCAGTGGTCATGTATGGATATGAGAGTTGGACTGTGAAGAAAGCTGAGCACCGAAGAATTTATGCTTTTGAACTGTGGTGTTAGAAAAGACTCTTGAGAGCCCCTTAGACTGCAAGGAGATCCAACCAGTCCATCCTAAAGGAGATCAGTCCTGGATGTTCATTGGAAGGACTGATGCTGAAGCTGAAACTCCAGTACTTTGGCCACCTCATGTGAAGAGTTGTCTGATTGGAAAAGAGCCTGATGCTGGGAGGGATTGGGGGCAGGAGAAGGGACGACAGAGGATGAGATGGTGGATGGCATCACCGACTCGATGGACATGGGTTTGAGTAAACTCCAGGAGTTGGTGATGGACAGGGAGGCCTGGCGTGCTGCGGTTCATGGGGTCAGAAAGAGTCGGACACGACTAAGTGAGTGAACTGAACTGAACTGAATGAACAGGTTCTTAGTGAGGGCTCTGTTTCTAGCTTGTAGATAGCCCCCCTTCACTGTGTCCTCACTTGAACAGGAGATAGACAGCTATAGTCTCTTCCTCTTTTTGTAAGGATACTATTTCTGTCATGGGGGGCCTACCCTCATGACCTCACATAAACCTAATTACTCCCCAAGTCCAACCTCCAAACACCATCAAACATCAGAGCTTCAACATATGAATTAGGTGGGGGGACACAAATATTCAGTCCATAAGACTAGGGATCTTGTTTTTCTTTCCTGCAAGGTCTCAGAAAGATAGGAGACCACCTGTCAATAAAGCTTATATATATTTCAGCAATATTTCATGGTAAAGGCTTAGGAATCTTGAGGAAGAAGAATCTGCTTGTGACTACATTTCTATACCTAGAAATCATGCAGTTAGTCGTATGATACATACATCGTTGCCGTGGTTCAGTTGCCCAGTCGTGTTGCTTTGGAGCCTCATGGACTTCAGCACTCCAGGCCTCCGTGTCTCTCACCATCTCCCAAAGTTTGCCCCAGTTCATGTCCATTGCATTGGTGATGACACCCAGTCATTTCATCCTCTGATGCCCTCTTCTCCTTCTGCCCTCAGTCTTTCCCAGTATCAGAGACTTTTCCAATGAGTCAGCTATTTGCATCAGATGACCAAAATACTGGAGCTTCAGCTTCAGCATCAGTCCTTCCAAGGACTATTCAGGATTGATTTCCTTTAAGATTGACTGGCTTGATCTCCTTGCTGTCCAAGGGACTCTCAGGAGTCTTCTCCAGTACCACAGTTCAGAGGAATCAATTCTTCAGCACTCAGCCTTCTTTACTGTCCAGCATTCACAACCATTCATAACCACTGGGGAGACCATAGCCTTGACTATACCTTTGTCGGTAGAGTAATGTCTCTGCTTTTCAACACACAGTCTAGGTTTGTCATAGATTTCCTGCCAAGAAGCAAACGTCTTCTGATTTCATGGCTGTAGTTACACACACCATGATTTTAGGGCCCAAGAAGAGAAACCTGTCACTGCTTTCACCTTTTCTCTTTCTGTTTGCTGTGAAGTAACAGGGCCAGATGCCATGATCTTAGTCTTTTTAATATTTAGTTTTAAGCCAGCTCTTTCACTGCCCTCCTTTGCCCTCATCAAGAGGCTCTTTAGTATAATTAATACACTCATACACACATGTAAATGGATGTGGAAGCAATGGAAATAAATCACCAACAATTCTCTCAAAATTGAATTGCAAATAAATAATTTTCCTCTTACATTTATAAAGATTTTTTACAAATTTTTGCAAAAAACTTAATCATAATATACGTGTAGTTGTAAAGATCTGGTGTCTAATACTTCTATCAGAGCTGAGGATTTGCACCATGAGTGTCTCTCCCCATGTTATTATAGTACCTCTAAGTTCACTTTTGTAGACAAAATCCTATTGAAGTAAGACACATTAAAAGATGTAAGATTCAAAGATGTCCATGGTATTCACCGGTCATTGAATCTTTGCCTGACTAATGAATCTTCAATTTTATCCCATATTTAAATGCAAAGGCTTAAATTTACTTGCAGTATGTTCAGCTATATAAGGAAGAAACATGTCTTTATTATGTGTTTAAGTTATTTGATCTTCCTCTTGAACCTCATGAACTGTGAGAGAGGAGGGATTCCGCTTCCTTACTCCTTATTCAGTAAATCACGTAGTCCAAGCTCAATGTGATAATGGAAATAGTCACTTTAAGCAAAATGCTCACTTTTCTCTTTTCACTTCTTTCCTCCTTTCCTTCTCAAGTTGGCATTTGAGGGACATTGTACTAGTCGAGAAAAATTGCTGGTGCTGTTAGTCGCGGGGGCATTTCTGGTCACTTTGGCCGCTGCTCTTCTAGGAATCATCCTGTTGCCTGTCTGGTGAGCGCTCACCTTGTTGATCCGGTGTAACATATGGACTAGCCCACTTCTCAAGTGTTCGCCAGAGCCTTCTCAGCACTCATGGATGCCCAATCCTCTCTAATGCTGCTCTCTACCTGTGGTCTAGATGCTGGCCGAAAGGTCCTCTCCTCAGCCTTTCCAGTGCCTTTGGAAGGCTCCAACTACCTCCTGTGCGTCCCATCCCCAAGAAGCCTGGGAGAATCTCTGAGTCCCATTCATATAAGAGAGGAACAAGCTGCAGTTTAGAATGGCTGAACAGTAATCCTTCCTTTTCTTAACTGCACTGAGATACCAGGTTTATTTGCTGTGGGACTGCTCTCCAAGTTCATGCAAGGGCACAGTTTAGGGATAAGAACTGACGGGAAAAACAACCTAATGTTAAAGGAAATGCGTCCAAAGCCTGTATTTTATAATAACACTTACACTAATCTAATACTAATTACTAATCTTATGTTAATCTAGTGAGCCAAAGTCCCTTTCCCTTTCTGTTTCTTTCAACATCTTTTTCTTACACCTTCCTTTCTCAAGGTTAAAACCCTCCAAGAAGGTAAACCAAGTAACTACTGGTCTTGTTCTCTGCTATATTTTGGATCTTATTCTTCCTATTCCTATAATTTCTTCAGCACTGAAGCAAGAATCTCTTTTGCTGTTCGTTTTATACCATATCCCTTACTATTTTTTTTTAACCTCCTGCTCTGGTCTTACCCTAGATTTCTGTATCGCAGTTCATGGTAGCACTATCCATCAAGAGGGTATGCCAGAAATCTGGGAATCATCCCGCATGCCTCTTTTTTCTTCATCTCCTATATTCAATTCTACCAACAATTTTGATTCTTCCTTTTAAGTATCCCTAAGTATTATCCACATCTCCATATCTAGTGCCTTCCATATCCAGCTCTAAGTAATAATCATTTCCTTGTCCCAGCACTACTGCAGTAGCCTCCTAACTGTTCTTGCATCTACCTGTTTTTCTGCCTGCCAAGAGTTCATTCTGCATTCGGCATCTAGAGTGCTCTTTAGAAACCCCTGCTCCGTGAGGCTTTCCATGGCTAACTTCTGTCTCATCTCACATTATTTCCCTTCTCCCTCTCTATGTTGAGTCATATTGAGTTTTTTTCCTCCTTGTTCTCAGGGCTTCAGGGACTTAGAATGATTTCCTTCACTGTTCTTGACTCACTGTAACTCGTTTTTCAGAAGTGAACACAAACAGAATTTCTTTAAGGAAAGCTTCTTTGAATTTATTAGAGTAGATGAGGTCCTTCTACAGATCACTATAAATTTTTTTTCATAGCACAAAACAGAGGTTGCAATGATATTTATGCAGTTTTTTCCTTTGATGTCTCTCCTATGCTGTTAGTCCTATGAGGGTAGGGGTCTAAATCTATTTGATTTTTATTACTATATTGATTACCATATTTTCCATAGTCCTAGAATCTACTCGAGTGACTGGATATGGTGGGTGTTAAATAGCTAATTGTTAAATCAAGTGATACTGACTTGTTTTTCAATTTGACTGAATATAGACTATAAAAAATATGGAAAAGTCAGAGATGAGTGTCAGAGAAGGAAATGGCAACCCAATCCAGTATTCTTGCCTAGAGAATTCTGTGGACAGCAGAGCTTGGTGGGCTGCGTCTATGGGGTCGAACAGAGTCGGACATGACTGAAATGACTTAGCATGCATGCATGCATTGGAGAAGGAAATGGCAACCCACTCCAGTATTCTTGCCTGGAGAATCCCAGGGACAGAGGGGCCTGGTGGGCTGCCGTCTATGGGGTCGCACAGAGTCAGACACGACTGAAACGACTTAGCAGCAGCAGCAGCAGAGATCAGTGTAAGTGACGGAAGACTTGCATGCGTGATTCTCCTTTATCAGATATTAGCTACTTTGCTTTCCCAGTCATAAACATTGGAGAAAAGGGAATCTCTTAAAGTAATTTTATATTGATCTTCACTGAGTTACAAGTGTCATTATATGAGATATTTTGAGGTTTATCATGAACTTGGAATTATCAAAACAGAAATTAAGCACTTTTGTGTGTATATATATGTAAATATACACAAAAATAGTAGCTAGGTCATGAGTATTTAAATATCTATAAGTACTCCAAATGTTATGTCTTAAGTACAGAATCAATCTCTAAATTCATGTAATACTAGAACAAATAAACTAAAATTTTCTGTATTTTCTAATTTTATTATCAGTGTTTGTCAAATATTCCCAAATAACTGCAAACCACATGTAATTTTTTATTTTTAAGGATTTTAAGATGGTAATCTGCTAATAAAAAATATGGTATTTTTCAAACTCCAAATAGGCAAAGATCATGCCACTCAGCATGAATTTCAGTTTTATCACTACTTAAAAGTATGATTTATAAACTTTCTGAATTACTATTAAAATTTATATTTAGGATATTAAAGTCTGCCTGAACTAACTTGGTAGTATTTCTCTCATTTGAGCCACATACACACTTCAAACAAAATAATCAGATTGTATAATACTAAAATTATCTGGGTACATTTTCTGGTTTCAAAATTAGATTCTGATGAACTTTTTTTTTTCCTATGAGTACTCTCATTTATATATTTTAAAGGGTTACACATAACTCTTACATAAGTAAGGATATGAAGTTTGCCTTACTAGAAAGTGTTTTTTCCCATTAAAAAACAAATGAAAAAACAGATGTACCATTGTCTTTTTCACAGTCAGAGCTAATCTGAAATGGCTGATGCTAGCTCAGGGAAGTCATAAAGAGATCAAATGACTTCTGGGCCAATGGAAAGCCCTACTGTCTAAATGCTTTTCAGGCCAATTTGAAGAAGTAATTAGACTTACTGGAAGCTTGTGTGAATAATGCTGCAAGTACAATTATGAACTGCCCGGACACACTGCTTTCAACATAAAACTTGTCCACCGATGCTGATGGCATACATGTAAAATTCAAGATCCTGATATCAGAATGGATAAAGCTATGGCAATATCATAATAGGTCAAAAATTATGGTTCATTCCTGGAATAAGTTTTAGGTAAAAAAACCAGCTATCAGTCAATTGAAATATTATCAAGCTCTCCTATCTATCTTTAGCGCTCAGTTTTTTTTGTTCCAAATGTAGACAAATGACTGCAAATCAAAGGAGTTTATAGATAATAATAGAAAAGGCTTCTAAGAACTGAAATCCATAAACACATGGCAATGGCAGGCCATTGTAATGCAATTAAGGGAAGTTGTGTGAATGCCTCTGAAGTGCCTATAAATGAATGTGACTTCAGTACTGCTGCCAAATTAGTCCAACACCCCACAAATGAACTGAAAATCAAGTGCCTGGAATATTGTCTGCAGCGTCACTTTAAGAGGACTGCTGCGCTGTGTCACTGGGGGGATTTGCAGCAAATAGCCTGGCGCATATAGTCACCAAGATGCTGCACTTACGCCTAATCTTATTCTAACGAAAAACATGCTCACCATTCATGAGAGTGTGTATGTCACCGGAGTTAGTATTCAGCATGACTTAAAAAAATTGAAAGGATGTTTTATTCAGAGTATTACCAGAAGCTGATTCTGACAGTATTAAAAATATTTATTATAAAGTTACAATAATTAAGAAAGCAAAAACAATATGGAATGCAACTTCGTTTCTATTACCTCAAACACAGAATCATAGTTAGTGTTTTATTTGAATTGTGTGTATTTTCTGGGGAGATTTTTTTTTCTTTTTTTAGTAGAAAACTTGTAAATGTTAACCACAATCTGGCAGTTCCAATAAACAGCTAAATTATTTTTTTATTATCCTTTTTTTTAATATGAGTTTTACAAACTCGTATTTGATTAGCACTTACTCAGTGCCAGGCACTAATGAGTATAAACTCATATAATATTTGAAACAACCCTGTGACGTAGGCAGATCTGCCCCATTGACCGCTGATCAAACTAAGACACAGAGAGGCTAAGTAGCCAGTCTGGGGTCACGGAACTAGCGAGTGAAGGAGCCCAGTTTAAACCCAGGCAGCCTGCTTTAGAGCCTTGGCTTTGAATGTTACTTGCAACATTAACCTGCAATATTGTTCTATACACACACACACACACACACACACACACACACACACACATACGAAAGTGAAGGTGAAGTCCCTCAGCCGTGTCTGGCTCTTTGCGACCCCATGGAATTTTCCAGGCAAGAGTACTAGAGTGGGTTGCCATTTCCTTCTCCAGGGGATCTTCCCCACCCAGGGATCAAACCCAGGTCTCCTGCATTGCAGGCAGACGCTTTATCGTCTGAGCCACTTAGGTACATATACAAAGAGAATCATTGCAGAGCTTTTTGTTTTACTTTTTACTGGAGTATAGTTGCTTTGCAATGCTGTGTGTTTCTGTTGTCCAGCAAGGTAAGTCAGTTACATGTATATGTGTGTGTGTGTATACTCTCTATTTCAGACTCCTTCCCATTTAAGTCACCACACAGGATTAAACAGAGTCCCTGTACTACATACTAGTATACTAGGATCTCATTAGTTATCTATTTTACATATAGTACAATGTATATATGTGTATATACGTCAGTCTCCCAATTCATCCCACTCTCTCCTTCCCCCTATTGTATCCATGTTTGTTCTCTACACCTGTGTCTATTTCTGTAGAGTTTTTAAACGTTTTGATTCACAGTTTCAACCCTCACAAATTTTGACTTAGTGAATCTGAGACAGGGTCCAGGTGTCTCCATCTCCACTCTGAGAAATACTGATTTAGAGGTACCTGGTTATATTTACAATATTGGATTCTTTATTCTTGTTCCACTCTATGTTCATCCACAGTAATTTCCGTAACTGGTGAAGGCTAACCCAGCACTCACTCTGCTCCTAAACAGAGCAAGTTCAGAGACAAGCAGTGTATATGACTCATGCTGCCATTTTTAATTATCACTGAGCTCTGACCCTTCAAAGATCAATGCTTTTAGGACTATTATTTATTAATCTAGAGTAATTAGTCAGAGAACTAAAAATTTTTCTTAACAGAAATAGTCATGAGCATCTTTCCTTAATTATGACTGAGACACATGCTTCCTGAGTCTTTGTATTCTCTTCTATCAAACTTTTTTTTCGCTTCATCCATGATGATGTAGGCTGAAATTTTCTTTTTTGTTTTTGCAGATGAATACTCCTTACTAGCACTACAATAGTTAATTGAGTATTTCCATTTTATAAAATATCTTTGAGTGTAATGACTGCAAGTACTTTGTTGAATATTCATTAACTATCCTCTCACAGGGCATATAAATCCTCTGAAATGCAATACATATACACTTTAAACTTTGACATAAAATACTCATATTTCTAAGATAAAGGAGTTTTTCTTCTTTAAGCACTCTCTCAAATCATATATAATCAGGAACATTGGCAACACTGCTGCCATGAGAAGGACAGATAGAACATCAAGAAATCCAAATGAATTCAAACCCATTAAATGTAATGGTGTGGTAAATCTCAGTGTACCATCTGCTGTAGAACACTGATACACTATTGGAATTCCACATCTTATTTACATAACAGATAAGAATGTGCTGGAAGATTTATATGGTGAATAAATACTCAGAGACAAAACTAAGTTTTTCCTATATTCACATCTGGGGATATCCACATCTGTATAAAATTTAATCTATTTCTGCTTAGTTATTCTACAGTATAATTTAAAATGCCAACTTATCCAAATGTTATCAGCAATACTGTCAGCAAAAACTAAATAATCAATAAAAGCATTCTATGCAATGTTGTGTAAAATGTGAAATTTACCCAAAGAATTCTGTCTCTTCTATACTTAAACTGAAGGAATAGTGAAGGAATAGAACTACAAGATTTTGGTATCTGTGCTTCTATTTAACTTTAAATCAGTTCCTAAACATTAAAAACAATTGAAAGAAACATAAAATCAAATTGTGAAGTGGAATAGTCTCTTATCCTGGAATTCAAATGAATATCCTCCTTTTCTTCATTTTTACTTATGGATTTCCCTTAAATACACATGAATCACAAAGTCTGTGGATGTTTTCATGTGGCATATCAAACATGGAGTTTAACATCACATTTTCTGTTTTTGTATGTGTCTTTTGTAGCAGATGAAATTAGTAAGATAGTTGATGAATTATGCCTACTTTCATCTGCATTCTTTAATTTTTTTTTTAATTTAAAGGTGTTAAAGAGGAAATCAATATTTTTCATGATTGTATCTCAAGGTTCATGAGACACCACATTTCTTCTGGATCCTCTCCTGTGACTTTCCTCAGCAGCAATGTTGAATAATTAAGCACTTTTGCATTTACATTCAGCAACCAGGATTTAATTAAACACAGTTCCCGTCTCTTCAACTGCTCTTACCAAACCTCCAGAAGTTGAAGAGTGCTGCTGTTGACAATGGCAGTCCACCAAGTGGAAAATTATGCAAAGAAAATTGAGAAAGTAGGAAAAATGCCAGGCCTGGTGCCTTAGGGAAAGTGGAGAATATGAAAGTAAATACAGTACAGAGTATTTTGGTTATTGCTGTTGGCACTCTTCTTGATTATGTAATTGACTTTGTAAATTGATATATTACATGTTTATTACTTATTATCAAATCGCAGGAATAGGAAACAATTTTGTTCTTGAAAGAATGATGGCCCATTACACAAGCCCCATCAAGAATGTATTTGGCTATGTAATTGCCCACGGTGGTAAATTGAGCTAATTTCAACATCAGCTTTGTAAAGAAATATTTATCTGTGATTACCAATAGTTAGAGTCAATTTTTTATTATATTCACATATTTCACATAATATATAGGCCCATTTCTTTTTCATACTGTTAGAGTTTTGCTAACAGGCTCAATTTAATTAGCATGTAAGTAGAATCTGGCTTCACATTACAAATATTGTGAAACCCTGGGGTTCTAGTGATGTATCATTTGTTAACTGGAAAATCAGTTTAAGTTCATCGTTTAACAAATGCCTAAAAACTGTAATTATTGGTCACAAATATGTTTCCAATTCTTACAATATTTACGAAGTACCTACTGTGTGAAGCGTCACTGCAAAATACGCGATGCAAAAGTGACTATAGTCACTGTCCTCAATATGACTCCTAATTTAAATGTTAATTGATAGTGTGTAGTGAAGTGGAGAAGGAAATGGCAACCCACTCCAGTGTTCTTGCCTGGAGAATCCCATGGATAGAGGAGCCTGGTGGGCTACAGCCCACAGGGTCGCAAAGAGTCGGACACGATCGAGCGACTCCACTCGTATGTTGAATGAGGAGCCCCTGCCCCCAAATCTGTCCATGCCCTTAAAATCTGTGATTATGGCATTGTTTAGAAAACTCTTTGTAGATGATGGTTTTTAATGAGATCATCCTGGATTTCGGGGGTGGGGGGGGGGGGTGACCTAAACCCAATGACCAGCTCTTAGAAGATGTGGGGTCTCGTAAGGAGATACTAAGTCCTTATTAGAGAAGACAGACATGTTAGGTGACACAAGCCAGACACAGAAACACAAACACTCTATGATTTCACTTATATGTGGAATCTAAAATAGTCAAACTCTCGGAAACAGAATAGAATGGTGATTGCCAGGAGCAAGGGTGGGAGGGAAAACGGAGGCGTGGTGGCCAAAGGTACATAGTTTCAGTTCTGCAAGATGAGTGAGCTTTTGAAGCATAATATGCAGCGTAACGTGTATGCGCGCACTGTACGTGTGCACTCAGCTGCTTCAGTCGGGTCCAGCTCTTTGCGATCCCGTGGACTGTGGCCTGCCAGGCTTCTCTGTCCGTGGGATGTTACAGGCAAATACAGGAGTGGTTTGCCATGCCCTCCTCCAGGGGGTCTTCCCAAACCAAGGGTCAAAACCAGGTCTTCTCTGTCTCCTGCATTACAGGCAGATTCTTTTACTGCTGAGCCGCCCAGGAAGCCTATACAGCATGATGCCTATAGCTAGTGATACCGTGTTTTATCCTTGGAGTTTTCTAAGAGAACAGGTTGCATGTTAAATGTTCTTAAACCCAGAGACACACACAATATCATCATAATGGGGCTGGGAGGAAGCTTTGGAAGGCAATGGACATTAATTAAAGGTATGGCATTAATAGCAGTGGTAGTTTCACAGGTAGCTATTGTCCCCAAATGCATTCTATTATGTTCATTAAATAGGTACAGCTTTTTAATGTCAGTCGTATCTCAATGAATTGGTTTTAAAAAGAGAGAGAGAGAGAAGAACCAGAGACATGAGGGGTAGTGGAGGGGGGTGAGGAAGCCAGTGAAAGGGTAACAAAGATTAGAGTTATGTAGTCCCAGACCAAGGAACTCTTGATGCCACCAGAAGCTGCATGAAGCAACAAGTGTTCTCCCTAGAATCTTCTTAGGGAACGCAGCCCTGCCAACACCTAGATTTTCAGACTTCTGGCGTTCAGTACTGTGAGAAAATGTTCTATTATTTTGAGCCTCAAATTATGGTAATTTTTAATGGAAACCCTAGGAAAGTAACGCAACACATTTAACATAAAACACGTACCACTGTGGTATGGAAAGACATGAGCTTTGGAGTGAGAAAGAATATTTTTAATCAACTATTTATTACTCATGATCTTAGGCAAGTTATAAGACTCTCCCAAGCCAGGGCTATCTAAAATACAAAATGGAAATGGTAATGTTCAATTGAAATGAACAATCCTCAATTGAGGATCAAATGAAATTATGTTGTGGTAGGCCTGGTCCAATAACCCAATACTCCTCTGCATATTCTCCCTCCTTCACCCTCCTTCTCTGTCTCTCTTTTCTTTTTTATCCCCCCTTCTCTCTCCCATCCATCAATTCAACTGATTAGTTAAAATAATTTCTTAGCATTTGATATTTCACTTGTTATTAAACTTGAGGAAAACAATAATGAGAAAGAAAGATCATTTAACATTAAAAGAAAATAGAAAGACATTTAGCACTTCTTTTTATAAATCGACAATCACAGACAGCACTGCATGTAAGTAAAAATGATAGATTAATAAAAAACAACTCTTTTTTTACTCTCCTCTGTGGAATAATATACACTTTCAAAGCAATTATATATAGTTTTAACTCATCCTTATAACATCCCCAATAAAAGAATGCAACATAAAATGTACTTCGCTCAAATAAACTAAGCTTCAGAGAGGTGAAAAGAGAAAAGGAGTTTCAGAGTCAGTGATTTGCAGAATGATGGACTCTAAGATGTCCATATCTTAATCCTCAAAGCCTGTGACTATGTTACCTTTCACAGTAAAAGAGATTTTGAGATATGATTAAGTTAAGGATCTTGAGATAAGTCTTTCTGGGAATATATGTGTGAGCCCAATGCAAGCACAAGGGGCCTTAGAAAACGCAGGCAGAGGGTCAGAATTAGCAAAGGCAACACTATATAGAGGCAGAAATGAGAGAATGAGAAATTGGAAGATACTTTGCGACTGGCTTTGGAGATGGAGATAAGTAAGGGGTTACGAGCAGGATGAAGGTGACTTCTGGATGGTAGAAAAGGCAAGAAAATGAATTCCCTCCTAAACTTTCCAAAAGGAATGCAACCCTGCCAACAATATGGCTTTAAAACTTCTGACCTATAAGACAATAAGCTTGCATTGTTTAAGCCATTAAAATTGGATTGATTTGTGGAGAACAGCATGGCAGAGGAGTAGGTGGACACAGAGTTCATCTCTCTCCACTGATGCATCAGGAGTACACCTTCAGGCACAGAAGTGCATGCTGAGTGGACAGGAGGACCTGACCAGCGGAAAAGAATATATACACCCACGCAAAACTCAGTAGGATGAAGGAACTAGGGGGAAATGGGGTGTTAATAGGACTGGACCTGCCCTTGGCGGGTCGGGGAACTGAAGCAGGGGTCCGATCCCCACATCAGGGCAATTTTCTGAGTCAGAGGAGAAACATTTAAGGCTGAGAGTGAAACAGCTGATCTGAGGCAGCCTAAATGGAATGAGCGTCAGACTGTCCTTGCTGCAGCCAAACATACCCCCGATGGGAACGTTAGTCCCCTGGAAGGCATAGCGGCTGGGAGCTGGCATTTAGGGATTGTGGAGCAATCCCAGGGTGAGGGCCGCTTCTGACTGTGGAGAGGCAGATCGAGGGGATGTGAGAGGAGATAGCGGTGGGAATGCCTGTGGAGGAAAGCCGGCAGCCATGGAAACAAGGTGATACTGCTGAGTCACGTGTAGAGGGTGGAACCATCACCATAGCCTCTCCTCCCATATACCAGCATTGGCAGATGAACAACAGAGAGGCTGGCGCATCGAAGGCCTGACATACACATCTACAGAGTAGGACCGCATCCGGGGAGCCTCTCTAAGTGACGGACGCATGGAGCAACAGAGGAGGACCCCAGCAAGGAGCCCTCTAAGAGCCTGGATGGGTGGAGCCCCAGAGAAGGACTGGCCAAAGAGGCCCTCTGATCACCAGCTACAAGAGGCTCAAAAAGACCCTGAGAGGGCCGTAACTCCTGCAGCGGAGGCAGTCCGTGTCCCTGCACACTTGGCGCCGCCAGGGTCCCTGCGAGCCAAGCAGCTGGGCCACCTTCACACTCGCCTCTCACTGGGGCAGAGCTGCCACCCGCAAAAGAAAGTCTTGAGCCTACGTGTGCAGGTTCACTCCGGTCGTGTCTGACTCTCTGAGACCCTGTAGACTGCGGCCTGACCGGCTTCTCTGTCAGGGAGGGGTTCTCCAGGCAAGATACTGGAGCATATTGGCTAATCCTGGCTGCCATACCCCTCTAGAGCACTCTATTTCCTGCTGCCCTAGCCGCCAACGCCCCTGAGTACCTGGTGCTGCCAGAACCCCTGTGACCCAGGCAGCTGCCCCACCTCCACACCTGGCCCTCACAGGGGCAAACCCAAGCCCTCCAGGGCCGCCTCAGGAGCAAACCCCAGTGGACGAGGGTTACGGCAGAGACAAACAACACAATTACTGAAATTAAAAATACTCTAGAAGGAATCAATAGCAGAATATCTGAAGCAGAGAAACAAATCAGGGAGCTGGAAGATAAAGTGGTGGAAATAATTTCTGCGAGCAGAATAGAGTAAAAAGAATGAAAAGAACTGAGGACAGTCTCAGAGCCTCTGGGACAATATCAAGTGCACCAATATCTGAATTATAGAGTCCCAGAAGAAAAGAGAAAAAGAAGGTATGGGAAAATTTTTGAAGGGATTACAGTTGAAAATTTCTCCAACATGGAAAACGACATAGTCAATTAAGTCCAAGAGGCACAAAGAGTCCCATACAGGATAAACCCAAGGAGAAACATGCCAAGACACATACTAGTCAAACTAACAAAGACTAAACACAAAGAAAGAACATTAAAAGCAGCAAGGGAGAAGCAACAGTAGCATACAAGGGAAAATCCATACACTTAATAGCTGATCTTTCAGCAGAAACTCTGCAGGCCAGAAGGGAATGACAAGATATATTTAAAGTAATGAAAGGGGAAAATCTACAACCAAGATTACTGTACCTGGTAAGGATCTCATTCAAAATTGATGGAGAAATCAAAAGCTTTTCAGACAAGCAAAAGTTAAGAGAATTTAGTACCACCAAACCAGCTTTACAACAAATGTTAAAGGGACTTATTTGGTTAAGAAATGCAAGAGAAGAAAAAAGATCTACCAAATCGACCCCAAATAACTAAGAAAATGGCAGTAGGAACATATGTATCAGTAATTACTCTAAATGTAAATGGATTAAATGCTCCAACCAAAAGACACAGACTGGCTGAATGGATACAAATACAAGACCCATATATATGCTGTCTACAAGAAACCCACTTCAGACCTCAAGACACATATAGACTGAAAGTGAGAGGATGGAAAAATATATTCCATGTAAATGGGAAGCAAAAGAAAGCTGGAGTAGCAATTTTCATATCAGACAAAACAGACCTTGAAATAAAGAAGATTACAAGAGATAAGGAAGGACACTCCACAATGATCAAGGGATCAACCCAAGAGGAAGACATAACAACTGTAAATAACTATGCACCCAATGTAGGAGCACCTCAATGCATAAGACAAACACTAACAGACATAAAAGGAGAAATTGACAGTAACACGGTAATAGTAGGAGACTTTAACACCCCACTCACACCAATGGACAGATCCTCAAAACAGAAAATTAACAAGTAAACACAACTCTTAAATGATATATTGGATGAGATGGATCTCATTGATATCTTCAGGACATTCCATCCAAACGCAGAAGAATATGCCTTCTCAAGTGCACATGGAACATTCTCCAGGATAGACCACATCTTGGGTTACAAATCATACCTCAGTTAAGTTCAGTTCAGTTGCTCAATCATGTCTGACTCTTTGTGACCCCATGGACTGCCACACACCAAGCCTCCATGTCTATCACCAATTCCCAGAATTTACTCAAACTCATGTCCATTGAGTTGGTGATGCCATCCCACCATCTCTTCCTCTGTCATCCCCTTCTCCTGCCACTTTCAATGCTTCCCAACATCAGGGTCTTTTCAAATGAGCCAGTTCTTCACATCAGGTGGCCAAAGTATTGGAGTTTCAGCTTCAATATCAGTCCTTCCAATGGACACCCAGGACTGATCTTCTTTAGGATAGACTGGTTGGATCTCCTTGCTGTCCAAGGGACTCTCAAGAGTCTTCTTCAACACCAAGTTCAAAAGCATCAATTCTTCAGTGCTCAGCTTTCTTTATGGTCCAACTCTCACATCCATACGTGACTACTAGAAAAACCATTGCTTTGACTATACAGACCTTTGTTGGCAAAGTAATGTCTCTGCTTTTTAATATGTTGTCTAGGTTAGTCATAACTTTTCTTCCAAGGAGTAGGTGTCTTTTAATTTCATGGCTGCAGTCACCATGCAGTGATTTTGGAGTCCTCCCAAAAATAAAGTCTGTCACTGTTTCCACTGTTTCCCCATCTATTTGCCATGAAGTGATGGGACTGGATGCCATGATCAAACCTCAGTAAATTAAAAAAAAATTGAAATTGTCTCAAGCATCTTATCTGGCCACATGCTGAGGCTATCAATTACAGGAAAAAAATTTAAAAAGCTGTAAGAAACGCTAACACATGGAGATTAAACAACACGTTACTAAATAACAGGTTACTGAAGAAATCAAAAGGGAAATAAAAAAATTTCTAGAACAAATGACAATGAAAACACAACAACTCAAAACCTAGGTATGTAGCAAAAGCAGTCCTAATAGGGAAGTTTATACCAATACCATCCTTCCTAAAGAAACAAGAAAAACATCGAATAGACAGCCTAACCTTACACCTGAAACAACTGGAAAAACAACAACAACAGCAAATTAGTTGAAGGAAAGAAATCAAAGATCTGAGCAGAAATAAATGAAAAAGAAATGAAGGAAACAAGAGTAAAAATTAATAAAGCCAAAAGCTGATTCTTTTAGAAGATGAACAAAATTGACAAACCTTTAGCCAGACTCCTCAAGAAAAAGGGAGAGAAGAATCAAATCAACAAAAACTAGAAATGAAAAAGGAGAAGTTACAACAGACAATGCAGAAATACGAAAGATTATAAGAGACTATTGTGAACAATTATATGGCAATAAAATGGATAACCTGGATGAAATGGACAGATGCTTAGAAAAGTTCAATATCCCAAGATTGAACCAGGAAGAAATAGAAATTATGAACAACCCAGTTATAAGCACTAAAATTGAAGCTATGATCAAAAATCTCCCAAAACACAAAAGCCCAGGATCAGATGGCTTCACAGGAGAATTCTATCAAACATTTAAAGAGCTAATGCCTATCCTAAAATTCTTTCAAAAAATTCCAGAGGAAGGAACACTTCCAAACTCATTCTATGAGGCCACCATCATCCTGATACCAAAACCAGACAAAGACAACACACAAAAAGAAAACTACAGGCCAGTATCACTGATGAACATAGATGCAAAAATCCTCAAAAAGTTCAGCAGACATAATTCAGCAAAACATTAAAAAGCTCATACATCATGATCAAGGTGGGTTTATTCCAGGGATTCATGGATTCATCAATATACAGAAATCAATCAATGTGATACACCATATTAACAAATTGAAAGGTTAAAAACCATATACAATCTCAATAAATGCAGAAAAAGCCTTGGGCAAAATTCAGCACCCATTTATGATTCAGTTCAGTTCAATTGCTCAGTCCTGTCCGACTCTTTGCAACCCCATGAACTGCAACACGCCAGGCCTCCCTGTCCGTCACCAACTCCTGGAGTCCACCCAAACCCATGTCCATTGAGTCGGTGATGCCATCCAACCGTCCCATCCTCTGTCGTCCCCTTCTCCTTCTGCCCTCAATCTTCCCCATCATCAGGGTCTTTTTCAATGAGTCAGTTCTTCACATCAGGTGGCCAAAGTATTGGAGTTTCAGCTTCAACATCAGTCCTTCCAATGAAAACCTAGGACTGATCTCCATTTTGGATGGACTGGTTGGATCTCCTTGCAGTCCAAGGGACTCTCAAGAGTCTTCTCCAACACCACAGTTCAAAAGCATCAATTCTTCTGTGCTCAGCTTTCTTCACAGTCCAACTCTCACATCCATACATGACCACTGGAATAAACCATAGCCTTGACTAGACGGACCTTTTTTGGCAAAGTAATGTCTCTGCTTTTTAATATGCTGTCTAGGTTGGTCATAACTTTCCTTCCAAGGAGTGTCTTTTAATTTCCTTGCTGCAATCACCATCTGCAGTGATTTTGGAGCCCCCCAAAATAAAGTCAGCCACTGTTTCCCCATCTACTTGCCATGAAGTGATGGGACCGGATGCCATGATCTTAGTTTTCTGAATGTTGAGCTTTAAGCCAACTTTTTCATTCTCCTCTTTCACTTTCTCTTCACTTTCTGACATAAGAGTGGTGTCTTCTGCATATCTGATGTTATTGATATTTCTCCCTGCTATCTCAATTCCAGCTTGTGCTTCTTCCATCTCAGCATTTCTCATGATGTATTCTGTATATAAGTTAAATAAGTATGGTGACAATATAGAGCCTTGATGTACTCCTTTTCCTATTTGGAACCAGTGTGTTGTTCATTTAATCATTTATGATTAAAACTTTTCAAAAAATGGGCGAAGAAGTAACCTACTTCAACATAGTAAAGGCCATATATGATAAGTCTACAGCTAATATTCTCAATGGTAAAAAACTGAAAGCATTCCCCCTAAGATCAGGAGCAAGACAAGGGTGTCAACATTCACCATTATTATTCTATGCAGTTCTGAAAGTCCTAGCTATAGCAATCAGAGAAGAAAAAGAAATAAAAGGAATCCAGATCAGAAAAGAAGAAGTAAAGCTCTCACTTTTTGCAGATGACATGATACTCTACATAGAAAACCCTAAAGATAGTATCAGAAAATTACTAGAGCAAATCAGTAAATGTAGCAAAGGTGCTGGATACAAAATCAATAAACACAAATTACTTGCATTTCTATATACTAATAATGAAAAATAAGAAAGAGAAACTAAGGAATCAATCCCATTCACCATTGCAACAAAAAGAATTAAATATCTAGGAATAAATTTACCTAAGGAGACAAAAGAACTGTACACAGAAAGTTATAAGACAATGATTAAAGAAATCAATTGAAGACGGTCTCTTCAATAAATGGTAAAAGAATGTACATGCAAAAGAATATTAGAACACTTCCTAACAAACACCATACACAAAGATAAACTTAAAATGGATTAAAGATCTAAATGTAAAACCAGAAAGTATAAAACTCTTAGAGGAAAGCATAGGCAGAACACTCAATGATATAAATCAAAGTAAGATCCTCTGTGACCCACCTCCTAGAGTAACAGAAATAAAGACAAAAGCAAACAGGTGGGACCTGATTAAACTTATAAGCTTTTGCAGAGCAAAGGAAACTATAAGCAAGGTGGAAAGAGAACCCTCAGAGTGGGAGAAAATAATAGCAAATGAAACAGCTGACAAAGGATTAATTTCGTAAACATACAAGCAGCTCATATAACTCAATGCCAGAAAAACAAACAACCCAATCAAAAAGTGGGGAAAACACCTAAACAGACATTTCTCCAAAGAAGACATACAGATGGCTAACAAACACATGAAAAGCTGCTCGACATAACTCATTATTAGAGAAATGCATATGAAAATCACAATGAGATGTCATCTCACACTAGTCAGGATGGCCATCATTGAAAAGTCTACAAACAATAAATGCTGGAGAGAGTGTGGAAAAAAGGGACCACTCTTGCACTATTGGTGGGAATGTAAACTAATACACCACTATGAAAGATAGTATGAATATTCCTTAAAAAACTAAGAATAAAACCACCATATGACCCAGCAATCCCACTCCTAGGCATATACCCCGAGGAAACCCAAATTGAAAAAGACACATATATCCCATTTTTCACTGCAGCACTATTTATAATAGCTAGAATGTGTAAGCAACCTAGATGTCCACTGACAGATGAATGGATAAAGAAATTGTGGTACATATATATAATGGTATATTACTCAGCCATATAAAGGAACACACTTGAGTCAGTTCTGATGAGGTGGATGAGCCTAGAATATTATTATACAGTGTGAAGTGAGTCAGAAAGAGAAATATAAATACCATATTCTAACACACATACATAGAATCTAGAAAAATGGTAATGAAGAATTTATTTACAGGGCAGCCATGGAGCAACAGTGGAAGTGACAAAGAGATTCAGGGGATTAGATCTGATAGACAAGAGTACCTGAAGGACTATGGACAGAGTTTCATGACACTATACAAGAGGAAGTGATCAAGACCATCCCCAGAAAAAGAAATGCAAAAAGGCAAAATGGTTGCCTGAGGAGGTCTTACAAATAGCTGCAAAAAGAAGAGAAGTGAAAGGCAAAGGAGAAAACAAAAGATATTCCCATTTGAATGCAGAGTTCCAAAGAATAGCAAAGAGAGATAAGAAAGCCTTCCTCCGTGATCAATGCAGAGAAATAGAGGAAAACAACAGAATGGGAAAGACTAGTGATCTCTTCAAGAAAATTAGAGATACCAAGGGACCATTTCATATAAAATGGGCACAAAAAAGGACAGAAATGGTATGAAACTAACAGAAGCAGAAAATACTAAGAGGTGGCAAGAATACAAAGAAGAACTATACAGAAAAGATCTTCATGACCAAGAAAACCACTATGGTGTAATCACCCACCTAGAGCCAGACATTCTGGAATGTGAAGTCAAGTGGGCCTTAGGAAGCATCACTACAAACAAAGCTAGTGGAGGTGATGGAATTCCAGTTGAGCTATTTCAAATCCTAAAAGATGATGCTGTGAAAGTGCTGCACTCAATATGCCAGCAAATTTGGAAAACTCAGCAGTGGCCACAAGACTGGAAAAGGTCAGTTTTCATTCCAATCCCTAACAAAGGCAATGCCAAAGAATGCTCAAACTACCTCACAATTGCACTCATCTCACACTCTAGTAAAGTAATGCTCAAAATTCTCCAAGCCAGGCTTCAGCAGTACATGAACTGTGAACTTCCAGATGTTCAAGCTGGTTTTCGAAAAGGCAGAGGAACCAGAGATCAAATTGCCAACATCCATTGGATCATCGAAAAAGCAAGAGATTTCCAGAAAAACATCTACTTCTGCTTTATTGACTATGCTAAAGCCTTTGACTGTGTTGATAACAATAAACTGTGGAAAATTCTGAAGAGATGGGAATACCAGACCACCTGACCTGCATCTTGAGAAAACTGTATGCAGGTAAGGAAGCAATATTTAGAACTGGACATGGAACAACAGACTGGTTCCAAATAGGAAAAGGAGTATGTCAAGGCTGTATACTGTCACCCTGCTTATTTAACTTGTATGCAGAGTACATCATGAGAAACTCTGGGCTGGAGGAAGCACAAGCTGGAATGAAGATTGCTAGGAGAAATATCAATAACCTCAGATATGCAGGTGACACCACCCTTATGGCAGAATGTGAAGAGGAAGTAAAAAGCCTCTTGATGAAAGTGAAAGAGGAGAGTGAAAGAGTTGGCTTAAAACTCAACATTCAGAAAACTAAGATCATGGCATCTGGTCCCGTCGCTTCATGGCAAATAGATGGGGAAATGGTGGAAACAGTGACAGACTTTATTTTTGGGAGGCTCCAAAATCACTGCAGATGGTGACTCAGTCATGATATTAAAAGATGCTTGATCCTTGGAAGAAAAGTTATGATGAACCTAGACAGGATATTAAAAAGCAGAAGGATTGTTTTGCCAACAAAGGTCCATCTATGGTTTTTCCAGTAGTCAAGTATGAATGTGAGAGTTGGACTATAAAGAAAGTTGAGCGCTAAGGAATTGATGCTTTTGAACTGTGGTGCTGGAGAAGACTCTTGAGAGTCCTTTGGACTGCAAGGAGATCCAACCAGTCAATCCTATAGGAAATCAGTCCTGAATATTCATCATAAGGACTGGTGTTGAAACTGAAACTCCAATATTTTGGCCACCTAATGCGAAGAACTGACTCATTGGAAAAGACCCTGATGCTGGGAAAGATTGAAGGCGGGAGGAGAAGGGGACGACAGAAGAAGAGATGGCTGGGTGATATCACCGACTGGATGGGCATGAGTGTGAGTAAGCTCAGCGAGCTGGTGATGGACGGGGAGTCTGCTGTGCTGTGGTCCATACGGTCACAAAGAGTCTGACACTTCTGAGCAACTGAAGTGAACTGAGTTGAGAAACAGACATAGAGACTTAAGGACATGGGGAGAGGGGAGGAGAGGGTGAAATGTACGGGAAGAGTGACATGGAAACTTACATTACCATATGAAAAATAGATACCTAACCAGAATGTGCCATATGACTCAGGAAACTCAAACAGGGACTCTGTATCAACCTAGAGGGGTGGGATGGTCCGGGAGATGGGAGAGAGTTTCAAAAGAGACAGAGATTCGTTTTGAGGTTTGACAGAAAACAACAAAATTCTGTTAAGCAATTATTCTTCAATAAAAAAATTTAAAAAAAAAAAAGAGCTTCTAAAGAATCCACCACCCTGAGTACATATAGTGCTCTGGTGCAACAATCTGCTCCCAAATATAAACCAAAGTTGACTGAAGAGAACACAAGTCAGGTTGTAAAACAATGGAATAATAATGCACATGTGTCATAAAAATAAGCAAACCTGAAATAAATAAAGATGATTCAGGAAAAAAAATGTATTGATTTGTTAAAGCAACAGTAGGAAACTAATACAGAGCCCATGACCATTTTTAAATTACATTTATTCCCCTCTCAGCAACCACCTCCTCATGTGACTGAGGGCATACATTTCTCAAGTGGATACGAGCTATATTTTCATTCTAATTTTTTTTCTTTCCTGAATTTCAGTTTAGGAAAACATATGTGAGGATGGAGATTTAAGTAGTAATTTCTGTAATTAAATTTGAAAAGAAATATATTTATTTGACTCTTCGTGACTGAAATGCATTTACTTCATTCACCCTTTAGCTTAATTTAACACTTGAAAAGCCTGATTTTTTTGGAACGTGAGCCCTGAGGTAAGGAGTTTGGAGTCATAGATATTTGAGAAATTCTACATATCCTCCTTTTCCATGGGAGGTTCACAGGGAATTTCCCTGTACTGTCTCCTAGGTATGAAAGATTCTGCACAGGTTATTACCACTTCTTCACTGCCCGTTCACCCCTCTGATGACCATCTAATCTGACTTACTGCTACTCTGCTGAAATTGCTCTTGTTGTGGTCTTTAAAGAGACCATGATGTCAAGTCCAAGTATTGCTTTTTTTTTTTTTTTTTTTTACCCTGGTGTTTCTCAGATTTTCAGGAGTAGTATATTTAACCAATGACTCCCCCCATCTAGTCAAGAATTTATGCTATATTTGCATATTTTATCTAAAAAATTAAGTTGACTTAAGATACTCTTATAGAACATGATTACCATGAACCTACGTAAAGCTCATCTCTGGCTCTGTTTATACTTATTTTCATCTTCGTCTCTGAGCCCATCCCTGTTCATATTGCCACAATAAGCACCCACTCTAATATACCTGGTGTATGTTCTTGGATGTATATGTAATTTTGAGAAATATATGTTTGTGTATGCTCTTCAAATATATATAAATTGTATTGTGCAATAGATTCATTCTATACCATTCAGTCTTTTTTCTTTCGACATTTGGTTTTAACATCTGTTCATGATGTTAAGTATATTTCTAATTCACTGTTTCCAAATGATGCACAATTTTTTTTTAAAGAATTCACCCATCAGTTTTCACTTATTCATTTTCCCTGTAATGGGTACCCATGTGACCTCCAAATCTGTCTAACAACAAACATAAATATCTTCATACTCCTTCCTCTAAAACCTGCACACAGGTGTCTCTGGAGTATACATCCAAGAGTGGGATGACACTGAATAAAGGTAAATGCAGATATTTTCACTCAGAGTGGAGTGAATCCATAAATAAATTTGTGAAGAATATAAACATCCAAAATACTGACTTTTCAAATCTATGAACATGTTGCATCTCTATTACATAACTTTACTTTATCTCAGTAGTAACTAGCGGATTTTTTAAGAAGTCTAGTAAATCATTAATAGAGTATACCTAAATACTAGATAATCTGTATCTTAATGTCAGTGCTTTATATTTTAATCTTAATTTCATTTTTGAATTTTTGACTGTTACAGAGAAATTAAATCAGAGGGAGTTTCCACTTAACTGTCTGTCTCTTGGGAGATGGACAGGCTTCTCTTTCTCTCTTGTATCCACAGGAAGGAACACAGTGCATATGCTAAAAAAAATTCTATTGAATAAATAAATAAAGATTTCGGAGGAGTATAGGTATTTATGAAGTCAGGAAGCTCACTCCTGAATTTTGCTAGTGCTCCTTCTTATGACTTAATCAATAATTCTTACCAAAAATTTTCTTTCACACTAAAACAGAGATAGTCTGGCCCAAATGCATTGTGTGAAATGAGTTCATCATAAACCATAAGTCTCCACTCTCCATACCAAAGACAAGCATTATTTTCAACACTAAACCCACGAAAGAATGCAACGCACAGGAGCTGCATAAAAATCACAGCCTTGTCTGCTGCTGTCAGATCCCGTCAAACTGATACCAAGATATTAGAGACTACTCCAGAGCCAGAAAACACAAGAAAGCAACAATTCTCAAAGTTTAATTCTCTCAACAAAGCACTTTTTAAAAACACTGCCATAGTCTACACCTGTGTGAAAGACCAAGAAAAGAACTTTTGATTCCCTTCTTTCAGAACCTGATAACCCATCCAAAATGTTAATTTTGGATGAACATTTTCACATAATCCAAGAAATAGAAAATGCAAACAAGTTGATCCAAAATGTTAATTTTGGATGAACATTTTCACATAATCCAAGAAATAGAAAATGCAAACAAGTTGATCATGGGCATTGAAGTGAAACAGTTTCTGTGTGATTATTCAAATCAAATATCTGGCTCTGCTTCTTGGGATGAGGTATCTGCCAACTGTCAAACGTCAAGCTGGATGAGGCTGGAGAAGTGAAGAGGAAGAGCAGGCTGGGAAAAGGGGTCCTTCTGTTTCTATCATCACTTTTTGGTGCCATCCATGCACTGTTGTCAAGAAGCATCAATGTCTTTTGTCCAATACTCAGTCCAAACCTACCATCTGGACAGTCCAACCCACTTCTGCAGATTAAAGCCCAATGTGGTCAATGTGTGTGTTTGTTTTGGTCATTGCTTAATAAAAAGGTGATTGTTACCCTTATTTCCATAATTCTTGATTTCTACATCAAAATAGAAAGCAATCATCACCTACGATCATTTCAGAGACCATGGGCAAAAGATATCTTTTGGCATTTTATTAGATGGAATATTTCTCTGATGAGAGAAGCGTTTACCTGTTCTTCATTAGTGCAAATTCATTTGACTTTGGAGCACGCTACCGTGGTGCATGCACAGGTGGCCTAGTGGTAAAGAATCCACCTGCCAATGCAGGAGATGAAAGAGATTCAGTTTCAATCCCTGGGTCAGGAGGATCCCCTGGAGGAGAAAACGGCAGCCCACTTCAGTATGCTTGCCTGGAAAATTCCATGGACAGAGGCGACTGGTGGGCTACAGTCCATGGGGTCGCAAATAGTCGGACACAACTGAGCGCGCACACACACACCAATCACTATTTTATATATAGTGTTTTCTCTGAAAATTTCTAACTCCCAATTTCTGTCAGGACTTTGCTTCAGTAACAGATATGCTGAATGTATGCAAACATGTTGGAATTCAAGCCCATTTTTCAATCTTTTCCAAGACTCAGAGATTTTGTAAAATAAAACTAAAAACAAGGAAAATACACTAAACTTGAATGTAAACTTTATGCAAGTGTCTGACAAAGTTTGTACTCATGATCAAAACTGTGATCCAAGAAATAGCAAATGGGCTCTTCTGTTTAGTAAATGAGATAGCATGATATTGAGTAAGCCAAAAGGGTTATTCCTATTTTAATACAAGCTTCATCAGTAAAAGAAGATAGCAAAATCCTCCTCAAAGTTTCAGAATAAAATTTTATCTTTACCAGACACATAGGAAAAGCCCTGAAATCCATTATTTCAGATAAAAAATATTTAGCAAGGAAAATGGACTTGCCATTTGAAATGGTTCAGAACTTTTCAAATGCCCAAGGAAACAAAATAGTACACAATAAATTATTATAAATTCCAGTGGAAATTTCTTGAGAGGTCTATTATTGGCTTGCAATCCTACAAAAATACTTACTTTTAAAACCATTTTGTTGTTATGATATTGACAAATGTACCAGAAGGCTTTTAATCAAATTATATTAACTAATGACTTCCTAAAGATACAATCTGAAGGCAATGCAGAGGGTTTAATTAATAATTATACAATATGTACAGTATTATATTAGTTTATTGCATACTTACATATCATTATTATGTATTCAATATTGATTGAGGGGGAAAGCCAATTTACATGAAAATGTTTTGGTACTTTTACTTTCTTGTAAAATGGCATTTACTCAATGACACTATTGAAAATATAAACAAAATTGATAAACTTTTGCCAGACTTATCAAGAAAAAGAGGGAGAGGGCTGAAATCAATAAAATTTTAAGTGAAAAAGGAGAAGTTACAACAGACACCAGAGAAAAACAAAGGATCATAAGACTACTACCACCAGTAACTATATGCCAATAAAATGGACAATCTAGAAGAAATGAACAAATTCTTAGAAAGGTACAGCTTTCCAAAACTGAATACGAAATAGAAAATATGAACAGACCAATCACAAGTACTGAAATTGAATCCGTGATTACAGAACTCCAGGACCAGATGGCTTTACAGGCAAATTCTTCCAATCATTTGGAGAAGAATTAACACCCATCCTTCTGAGACTATTCCAAAAAATTGCAGAGGAAGGAACACCCCCAAATCCTTTCTGTGATGCCACCATTGCCCTGATAACAAAAGTAGACAAAGATACCACAAAAGAAGAAAATTATCACTAAAGAACATAGACACAAAAGTCCTTAACAAAAGACTAGAAAACAGTATCCAAGAGTACATTAAAAGGATCATATACCATGGTCAAGTGGGATTTTCCTTGCATTCCCAGGGATGCAAGGATTTTTCAGTATCCCCAAATCAGTCACTGTGATATACCATATCAACAAATTGAAAAGTAAAAACCATATGATCATCTTAATAGATGCAGAAAAAGTTTTTGACAAAAGTCAACACCATTTATGATAAGAATTCTACAGAAAGTGGGCACAGAGGCAACGTACCTCAACATAATAAAGGCCACACATGACAAACCTACAGCTAACATTATATTCAGTGGTAAAAAGCTTAAAACATTTCTTCTAAGATCAAGAATACAAGGACATCCGCTCTCGTCACTTTTACTCAACATAGTTTTGTAAGTCTTAGCCACAGAAATCACAGAGGAAAAAGAAATAAAGGAAACCCAAATTGAAAAAGAAAAACACACACACACACATATTATATATTGACACATATATGTCGAATCTAAAAAAAAAAAAAAAAAAAGGCATAGATGATCTTATTTGCAAACCAAAAACAGAGACACAGATGTAGAGAACATACATGTGGACACCAGGGAGACAGTGGAGGTGGAGGGATGGATGCACTGGGAGACAGACACTGATTGTACACACTATGCGTATAACAGGTGACCAAGGAGAGCCGACTGTGCAGCTCAGGGACGCCTCTCAGTGCTCTGTGGCGATGTAAACGGGAAGGAGACCCCCAAAAGAGGAAATATATATATATGCATACTGCTGATTCACTTTGCTATATAGTAGAAACTAACATACCATCATAAAACAACTATACTCCCATAAAAATTAATTTAAAAATAAGTTGGAAAAGAAGGAATACAACCATCACTGTTTGCAGATGACATGGTAGCATACATAGAAAATCCTAAAGATGCTACCAGAAAACTACTAGAGCTCATCAATGAACTTGGTATAGTTTCAGGATATAAAATAAATACACAGAAATCTGTTGCATTTCTATCCACTTATAACAAAAGATTGGAAAGAGAAATTAAAGAAACAATTCCATTTACCATCACAGCAGAAAGAATAAAATACTGAGGAATAAACCTACATAAGGATGCAGAAGACATGTACTCAAAAAACTATAAGATACTGATGAAAGAAATCAAAGATGACACAAACAGATGGAGAGATATACCTTGTTCCTGGATTGTAACCTCATGGACTGCAGCCCACCAGGCTCCTCTGTCCATGGGATTTTCCAGGCAAGAGTACTGGAGTGGGTTGCCATTTCCTTCTCCAGGGGATAATCCCAACCCAGGGATCGAACCTGGGTCTCCTGCATTACAGGCAGACGCTTTATCCTCTGAGTCACCAGGGAAGCCCCTTTAAAGAATCAGTATTGTCTAAATGACTGTACTACTCAAGGCAATCTACAGATTCAATGAAATCCCTATCAAATTACCAATGGCATTTTTTGTAGCTCTAGAACAAAAACATCTTAAAATATGAATGAAAACATGAAAGACCTAGAGAACAAACTTATGGTTACTGGTTAGGGAAGGGTGAGGAGTTTAGATTAACACATACACTCTGCTATATTTAAAAGAGATAACCAACAAGGATGTATTGTATAGCAGAGGGAACTCTGCTCAGCATTCTGTAATAACCTAAATGGGAAAAGAATCTGAAAAAGAATAGATATAAGCATAACTG
Source organism: Cervus elaphus (assembly GCF_910594005.1). Lineage (NCBI taxonomy): Eukaryota > Metazoa > Chordata > Mammalia > Artiodactyla > Cervidae > Cervus > Cervus elaphus. The sequence goes on along the minus strand of NC_057833.1, from coordinate 853,115 downwards.
AGTAATTTTGCTGTAATGTGATACTAACACAACATTGCTAATCAACTATACTCCAAGATAAAAATTTTTAAAGATAAAAAATGTCTAAATATAATTTGCTAAATGCTATGCACTTACACATATTCAATAATTATTTTTATGTCTTTGCATTATGAAAAGCCCATGAAGATTTGCTCATCTCATTTCAGATATTGTTTCATCTTCTTTAAGGAAGATGTTACTGATGCTATTCTCAAACACATTTGTGAACCCACTGGTAAGGGCTGAAGTAGAGCAAGAAAAGAACATAAACTTCTGGTCTTGAAGATAGTTACTAGAACAGATAGCCTTGGTGCCAAAAGGGTCCCAAGAATAGGGTAGAGGAGTCTGGCACGGCAGATCAAAGTAGGTGCTATTCTAGATTTGGATTAGTAAAAGAAGAGTCTAAGCTTGATGGAAGACGACAGTAATCAGCTGAACATAAATGTAAGACAAATTCCAAGAGCAAGATACATGTAGTCTATAAGGAAATTAAGAACCAGAAAATTCTAGATCAGTAGGCAAAGTGGTAGGTATAGTGCCAAGAGGCTCAGATAGGACTCCTACGACTCCTAGTATGGACACTGGACATATTTTCTGATGAATATTTGTATTCACTACATAATCTATATTTGTGGTCTATTGTTTCTAGATTGACCTGCTACTTAAGTAAGTATATAGTATTTTTAATATTCTAGTTTTTTCATATAGTCTTTTAGTAATCCACAAAGGAAGCTGGAAGAAAGGTAATACCATTCAATCAGCCATGTATGTTCAATGTCTCATAGAAAAATATTAATATATGATAGCTAATTTACCCTAACATAAGATTTTTTTCTTCTAAATTATTTTTCCATTCATGTTTCTCCAAATTTTTCTCACTAGTACATATAATGGGGATATGCTTGAGTTAAAATATATTTACTTTATATTAGATAGATATTATGTGCAATAAAATATTGTGTAAATCATTCATTTACTTTTTCTCCAAGCTCAGAAGTGACAAAAGTCCAAAGTCATGCCCATACATCTTTGAACTTAAGATAGCTGTATAAATATTGCCTCTCAATGTTCTTTTCCTGCTTGCAAACAAATACTAGTAATTCAAGTACAATCTTAATATTACTGAATTTTACACAAATCATAAGAGTCTCAAAATTGTGAACAGATTGGACGTTTCTGAGTGCAAGATACCTGTCTTCTAACTAGCTGTCTGTCTGAAAAGTATCTCAGAGACTTTCTTGGAAATCTGTTTGATATTTTTCAGGTCTCACTTAAAAAGATAAACACTGTTTTTAAGAATTGGGCTTTGTTTTTGTGACTTAGACTGATTTTCGTATGCTCTGTTTAAAGTGGATAAGCATAAATTTTAGGCATCCCCACATGGGTGATCCTTTGTGTTTGCCTACTGATCAATTGTCAGGGATGTGGAATAGATAAAAGGTACTTTTCTTCTTTCAGAGCTTGTAATGTAATCATTGTATCATGAGAATGTAAACTTGGGACTTCTGAAGTGAGTTATCCAGGACAGTCCTACTCAGCTGTTTCTAGCGTGAAAGTTACCATTTAAGGAATCTTGTTACAGAAACAATTACTGAACAACCCAGTCTGCTGATTTCTCAGTTTCGGAGCTAGCTCTCCTTAGACGACCAGATGGCATTTCTTCCCATTGCCTAAGCATTTTACCGGAACAGCTCAAGTCAGAACTGATCTTTCTCAAGAAAACATACAAAGCAAGTTTCCTGATAACAAATATACCTAATCAGTCTCCCCTGTTAATACGTACCTTGCAGTGTTCTTCTAAGAATTAAAAATGATCCACGTAACACAGCATAGTCTTTACAGAGAAGTATTTAATAAACTGTAGTTATGATTATTTTTATTCTGATAAGAGTCTTAAGTCAGCTTTACCTTTCCTTTCAAAAGTTTATGTTTCTTGGTTTATAATTATTTCCTAAAACAATTCCAGGGACAAAATGCCTTTATTTCTGTTGTGCTGTTTGCTTTTGATTTAGTCCAATCAAAGAATTTAAGTGCTCATGTGTCTAGTTTTTAAGTACCAATATTTCCAGTAAAAATATTATAATTAAGGAAGGAAATAAGATATGGTACCTGTATACAGAAAACTCCAATTGATATGAAAAGTGTTTTATAAATCAATAAAATTAAAGTTAATAGAACAACAAAAATGTGAGAATTTCCAAGAAGATAATAGTAAACAAGAATAATAGGCAAAGAAGAGACCTAGAAAACATTAACACTTAATTTTTAAAAAGTCACATAGTCATGACATCACAGAGCTGGCACAGGAATTCAAATACATTACCAATTGAACAGAATTGAATCTATAAATAGGTTAAAGTATACGTAAGAATGTAATAAGGTGCATGGAGTAAAGGCACAATATTTAATAAAATTTGCTAAGCACAATTTAAGTTGGAAAATTTGATCAAATTTTACTGTATACTATAAAGAGAAATAATTTCTTCATGGATTAAAAATATATATGTCAAAAAAGTAAAAATACTTGAAGAAAATAGAAAAATTAAAAATATGAGATTATTAATTCATATAACCTTAAAAAGCCATTAAATAAAAAATATACCTATTTACTTACGTAAATATGAAAATTTAATTGGCAAAAATCATAACAAAATCAAAAGATGACTGGTAGATCAGGAGAAAATGAGTGCAAACAATTGCTAAAGAATTAATCTCCCCCATGCAGAGTGCTCCTACAAATCACTAAACGACGTAGTTTGGGTTTGTTTTGTTTTAAAGGTAAAGGAAATAAACAGGTATTTAACTGAAGTAAGTATAGATTGAAATATATTAAAAATTATTTTCTTTCTCAGGAAAATAAAATTAAAATACTACATCCATTGGATTGGCAAAATAAATAGTAGTAGCAGACAATGTTGGTGGAGTTGTGGTTACTATTAGAAATGTGAATGACTATGAGGTTTTTTTTAAAGTAATGCAGCATTTAAATAATTATTATTGAATATTTCACTTTAATTCAGTATATAAATAATTATCACTTAAAATATGTATAGTATTTTAACTACCTCTTCCATTTCTTAGCTTTTGTCAAATAGGAATACAATTATCAGAATTAAAAGGTAAATGTCTCAGGGTACTTATTATAACATTGCTAGTAACAATTGTGAATTTTGAAACAATCTGAATTTTCCTCCAAACTGTAATGATTAAATGGTACATCTATTGATCCTTGGTGTGAACATAACATTGAATATTATGTAGATACTAACACAAATGAAGTTGACATATGTATTGCTTTGGAAGGATATCTAAAATATATTGTTAGGTCCCAAAAGCAAGTTACAGAATATAAATGGCAGAGGGGATAAATCAGGAGCTTGGGATTAACAAATATACATTCCTATATATAAAAGAGATAACCAAGGACCAACTTTATAGCACGGGGAACCACAATCAATATTCGGTAATAAACTGTAGGGGAAAAGAATCTGAAAAAATATGTATATAAATATATATATATATATATATATATATATATATAACTGAATCACTGCTGTACATCTGAAATTAATATAGTATAAATCAACTACACTTCAATTTAAAAAGAGTATAAATGCATTATGTATTCAATACATGTGCACAGTAATCTTACTTACAAAATATGAACATAATGTTTGGAAATGTATGAGGGTTCACAAATCAATTAGCTATCAGTGATAATATCTGACATTGGAAAAAGGAAAGAAAACCATTGATTTTATTTTAAGATACATTGATTTATTTTCAAATGTCACAGCGAACAATTCTTTTTACAACTTAGATCACTGAGAAAAAGACAACTAAATATTTCCAGTTTTTAATTTCATAAGTGATCAAAATTATTTGGCTAGCATACTTATCATATTGATAATTATTAAAAAATAACTGAATTATTAAATTATGAAAAATAATTGAAAAAATCCAAAGTGGACCTGTCCAGTTCAAATCTGTGTTGTTCAAGGGTTCACTGTACGTCAACTCAATTCACTACTCTTAAAAGAACTCCTTGGACAGTATGTCTTCAAAATAATTGCATACTTTACCATCAGCTACAAAGTCCATCATGATCTGCTTCTTGTTTAAACCTCTGGTGGCATCTCTCAAACCCATTTAGCTAGTCCAGAGTTAATATGGTTTAATTTCTGTTCCTCAGGTGTTTCAAGTTCTTTCTTAGATCAAGGCAGTTCCATTTACTATTTCACATACCTGGAACTCTTCTTCTTTCACTCTTCTCATAACTGGCACATTTTAACTTTGCAGGTCTTAGAATATAATTTACTTCCACATAGCTCTAGACATGGGAAGTCTGAAACAGGTTTCCCTGGGCTAACATCAAGGAGCCAGGAAGCTTACACTCCTGGGGACTTGAACAATGTCTCCTCACTAGCTTTCTCCAGCTTCTAAATGCTGCCGGCATTGTTTGGCTCCTATCCTTTCCTTCCACCTTCAAAGCTAGCAGATAAACACATCCCAACCTCTCCAGAGTTTCCCTGGTAGCTCAGACAGTAAAGAATCTGCCTTCAATGCAGGAGACCTGGGTTCGATCCCTGGGTTGGGAAAATCCTCTGGAGGAGGGCATGGAAACCACTCCAGTATTCTTGCCTGAAGAATCCCATGGACAGAGGAGCCTGGTGGGCTATAGTCAGTGAGGTCGCGAAGAATCAGACATGACTGAGAGACTAAGCCTGTACAGGTGCAACCTCTTCCTAACTTTGACCCTCCTGCTTCCTCTCATAAGGACACTTCTGATTACAGTGGGCCCATCCAGATTATCTGGGATAATATCTCACCTTGTGATCCTTAATTTAATCACATCTGCAAAGTCCTTTTCCCAAATAAGTTAACATTTTTATAGGTTCTGGAGACTAGGAAGTGAGCAAACTCTGGGGACCACTGTCCTGCCTACCACATACTTGACCACCAGCCTTATTTTCTGACCTCTCTAATCACCCATAAAACCAACCAGTATACAAAAGTATAAAAGCAAAAAAAAAAAAAAATAAAAGTATAAAAGTACAAAAGTAAAAATTTCAGATATTGAATTTTCTCTGCTAATATTCCATTTATCTTTTCCTTTAAATCCTTGAACAATTTTTAAGAGCTGCTTTAAAATGCTAGTCTGCTAATTTCATGTCTTGATCACCTTGGGGCAAGGCTGACAGATTATTTCTCTTATCTATGAGTCATACGCAACTGCAAATTTATAACATGTTTAGAAACTCTGAGTATTTTATCTTCCTCTGAAGAGTGTGGCATGTGTTCCAGCAGAGAGCAAAATTAGACCAATCATATTGAACTTGAGGAGTGACACTCTAACACGCTGTTAAGATGAGAGTATACAGGTTTTACCCATACTACTTCTTGCTTGCATATAGGTTTTCTTAAAATGGAACCTTTCTGGTATTTCAATAGACAGTCTGAGGTTTTTGTCTCATCTCTAACTGGGGTAAGACTGAAATTCCAATCCATTTTTCCCTTGCAGTGGGAAGCAGTTGCAGTCTCTGCCCTGTTTTTTCTAATTTCCAGCTATCCTTTCTTTTCGTCTTCTCTGATTATTCCTTGGTTGTGTTCAGTTCAGAGAACAATTAAGGAATCTGGAGGGAGTTTATATGTAGATATGGCATCCTTCCTGTTTTGACTCTTTCCCTTCTAAGAGCAATCCCTGTTCAAGTCTCTAGCTGCTCTGGCAGTCCCAACTTCCATCTTGTAACAGTCTGTAGTATTCTGTTACTGTGATGGCCCCCAGTGAACCATATTCCCCTTTATTCCAGCAATGTATAGTCCATTCCTCTCTTTTCTAAACTGGTCCTCTGAATGCTTTGACCAATAGAATGTGGAGTAAGTGTTATTTTACTATCTCCAAGTCCAGGATTTAAGAAAGTTTGCCAAGTTCTCTTTCACTTTGGAGCATGTCAGTTACCATACGAGAGAAGTCAACTACTCTGAGGCTGTCTTACTGTGATATGACCACCCACCCAGATGGAGGGGTGACGTGGGGAAGAAGCAGGATGCCAGATCAACAGCCCTCGCTGAGCTCCCAGCTGAGAGTCAGCGCTAACTTGACAGTCATGGAAATGAGGCAGACCCTTGAGTCCCAGCAGAGTTTTCTCAGGTGATACTACATGGAGCAAAGATAATCTGGCTCCACAAATCTTCCCCAACTTGTACGATTTATTTTCCCCGAAATATTTTCATTAAAAAAAACATGTTTTTTCATATAAAAATAAATGCACTCACTGTTTTAAAATATCGAACACTGACATGGTGGTGGTGGTTTAGTTGCCCAGCCATGTCTGACTCTTGCGACCCCACGGACTGCAGCCCACCAGGCTCCCCTGTCCATGGGATGTCCAGGCAAGAATACTGGGGTGGGTTACTATTTCCTCCTCCAGGGGAATCTTCCCAACCCAGGGTTTGAACCTGTGTCTCCTGCATTGCAGGCAAATTTACCGCTGAGCCAGCAGGGAAGCCCAACACTGACATACACATACACACACACACACGTGTGTGTGTATATATATATGGAAATTACTCATATGCTGGTCACACATAACTACTTCTTTTCCAAAGTTAATGTCTAATGATATCTGGATTGTTGTATATACTTCCAAATGATTTTACATATATGTATGCATTCATATAAACACAAATGTGTATCTATATATATTTATATATTTGCTTGTAAAATAAGTCAAATTACTGTAAATAAAACAGATTAAAAAATACTATTTGTCTTCTTTATATTTTATATACATATAACATACATATCATTTTTACACAGCTATCCACATAAATTCAATTACCTTAAGTGTTGTATTATTTTATGTTAACACTTTGTATAAGAATGTACCAGAATTTAACTGAGAGACTTTCACTTCACTTCAATACCACTCTATTTAAAATCCTTGTATGGATATGTATACACACACCCAGTCACACACATATTTAGGCATATATTTCTGTATAATAGATTCTTTTAAGTGGCCCTCTTGAGTAAAGAGATTTGCATCTTTTAAGATTTAGTGAGGCATTTTAAGTTGCTTTTCCTAAGACAGTCGTGTGTGGAAGACTGTAATGTCTCAAATCCTTATTAACACTTGTGCCTGTGGTCAGTTGCTTCCGTTGCGGCCGATTCTTTGCAACCCCAGGGGATGTACCTGTCAGGCTCCACCAGGCAAAAATCCTGGAGTGGGTTACCACGCCCTCCTCCAGGGGATCTTCCCAATCCAGGGACCGAGTCCGCATCTCCTGTGTCTCCTGCACTGCAGATTCTTTACTAGCTGAGCCCTCAGGGGCTAGATCCTGTGAATCTTAAATGCATTTTTTGGTCAATATTGTAAGCAAACTTGCTATCTGCTGTTTCAGTCTCCACAGCCTGATAACGAGAGGAAGCATTTTGTGCATTTCATTGTCCCTGCATAATTCCTTTTGTCACTCAGTGATACTTGAACTTCGTCTAATTTTTAAATCATGATTACAATTTTTCTACTAATTTTTAAGACATTTCAGACAAATTATGTATCACAGTTATTTGCCTCATATGTTTTTCCAACAGTTTCTCAAAAATTGTCCCTTTTTGTTGATGGTGTTGTTTATCCTATAGCATTTCAGAAGTTTTATACAATCAAGTGAAAGTGAAAGTCTCTCAGTTGTGTCTGACTCTTAGTGACCCCATGGACTATGCAGTCCATGGAAAGCTCCAGGCCAGAATACTGGAGTGGGTAGCCTTTCCCTTCTCCAGGGAATCTTCCCAACCCAGGGATCGAACCCAGGTATGAACCCAAGTCTCCCACACTGCAAGTGGATTCTTTACCAGCTGAGCCACAAGGGAAGCCCTTATATAATCAATGTTACTATCATCTCTGCCCCAATCTATACATCATTGCAGTTGAAATGTACCTTCCAGGTTCAAAGTTATGAGGAATAAACACTACCTCTTGATGGGTGGTGTTAAACTTCCACAACAAAGTGTGGGGCCAGGAATATTACTCTGGATTTTTTTTGGAAAATATAATCTGTCATAGGTTACATTTTAAAAACTGCTTCTAATAAATAGGTAAGTAGGCAGACAGACAAATAGATACATAAAGACGGGTATTGGAAGGGAATTTAAGATAATATTTCCTCTGAATTTTGCAGATATTGCTTTACTGTTTTCTCAGTTCAATTCTTGCTGAGGGAAAATCTGATGCCACTTTGATGATTTCCTTTTTGTAGATAATCTAGGTTGTCTCTGTGTGATTGTTTGTCTGCATGCTTGTTTTTTTATTGTAGCATTATTTTTTCATAATTGTACTGTTATCTTCTTTGTTCTGATGTTTCACCATACTGAGTCTATTCATCTGATTTTTTAAATTAATTTATTTTTTATTGAAGAATAATTGGTTAACTGATTTTTTATTGTGTCTTGGTGACACTTTCAACATGAAGACATGTTTTCCTCCGAAGCATTTTATTCCTCTCTTTCCTTGTTCCTGTTGAATGTTGTTAATGAACACTGCCTTGCTTCATCTTTTGAAAGTTACTGCTTATATTTATGTTGTTATTTTCTGTTTTCCCTTTTCATTCTGTTCAATGGGAGCTATTTATTGTATTTATTCATTTGGTCCCTTTCTTTCACGGTGTTGTTTTTTCTCAAAAGGTAGGTGATTTTAGATGAGCTGTTCTTATTTTCTGTTGAGGTTCTAATTTGAACAGGCATTTCTTCAAGCCAAGACAGAATTTTATTTTGTCTTTTAAGAAACTTTATCTTGCTTATAGTCTTTGCTGCAGTTTATTCAGGTCTGGTTTTCCTGTCAACTCAATTCCATCTATTTTTTATCTTATAGGAATTCATCAAAATCTCTGGCTTACTAGGTATTTATATCAAAAGAGATAGAAAGTACTCTGCTTAAATATATTTCACTTTATAATTCTTGGAAACTTTTCAAAAATTAAACACATACTTTCATGCAGATGCAATATGCTGTTTTGGCCCAGTTAACACCTATTTTTCAACCTGCTACTATAATCAACCAACTCCGGGAGTTGGTGATGGACAGAGAGGCCTGGTATGCTGCAGTTCATGGGGTCACAAAGAGTCGGATATGACTGAGAGACTGAATTGAACTGAATAATTTTTTTTTAAATTATACATCCATGTTAATAATATGATGATTGAAGAGTGGTACTGTTGCACTATTATTGGCCACTGATGGAAATTTTTAATTCAGATGCAATCACTTTTTTAACTGAAAGAACTGGATGCCACTTGATATTTTTTGTATTTCCATTATTTCCAATATTGCTTTTATTTGTAAAATATAGATGCAATCTATGATAGAGATCCAGCCCTGTTTTCCTTACATCAAATATTAAATGGTAATCTGCATGCTCAATGAATGACAAGACTAAAATTCTACTACAGTGTACATTATTTCATTCTTCTTGTTAAAATTAAATCTCTTTGAAGAAAAAGATCTTTTTAAAATTTTTATATGCACCTTCCATTTCCTGGATGAGGTATTTAGAGTTCATCAAACAGTTCACACTTCCATGTGTTCGATGCTAGCGCCTGGGATGACTCCTCTGCTTAGAGTTCCCACACTCCTCCTTTGCTCACTGACTCACGTTCTTCTTCAAGATCCAGTTAAAGCTGCACCCCTTATGAAATAGATGCTCAATAGTCCAACCTCCCCCAACCTTGCAACATGCAGCTCAGCTGTGCTGTATTCTCGCGAGAGCGTAGGACTATGATGTCCTTCATCGCGCTGCATTAAGGGTCTCACACCTGCGCCTAAGAGCACCTTAAAGGGTACATCTTGTATCTCTAATGCCTGCTGCTGCTGCTAAGTCGCGTCAGTCGTGTCCGACTCTGCGACCCCGTAGACGGCATCCCACCAGGCTCCCCCGTCTCTGGGATTCTCCAGGCAAGAACACTGGAGTGGGTTGCCATTTCCTTCTCCAATGCAGGAAAGTGAAAAGTGAAAGTGAAGTCGCTCAGTCCTGTCCGACTCTCAGCGACCCCATTGACTGCAGCCCACCAGGCTCCTCCCTCCATGGGATTTTCCAGGCGAGAGTACCGGGGTGGGGTGCCATCGCCTTCTCCAGTCCAATGCCTAGTTTGTGACAAAAACTCAGAAACACCTAACTAGCTCCTAAGCTAGTTTATTAGCACCTTGAGAGTAGGGACACTGGCTCTTTTGTCTTTGCTTTCCTGGCATAGTAGCAATTATTTGTGCCATGCCATCTCTCTTGTAAGTGATAACCTGTTTATATATATATATATATATATAATTAATTTAATCAGTACAACAAATCCTTGAGATGGCTAATATTATCCCATACATTTTTAAGAGAAAGAAAATGAAGCCACAGAGAGATTAAGTCGACTCTCCAAGGTCACCAGCTAGTCAGTGTCAGAACAAATATTCAAACCAAGGAGTTCAGTCCCAGAGTTTAAACACTTAATACTGTGCTTGAACAAGCTTGATAACACTGATTTGATGAATATGCATCAGAAGAGCATAAAGCATACTGTGAATTCTCAACTCTCACAGTTTCTAAGGGACATTGACTATTATAACAACTTGTATTTATAAAAGTGAACAGGATAAAGACACAATTTATTCAAAGTTCTGCAGCAATTTTCCTATGATATTTATTAACTTGTGAGTGAGTGAGTGAGTGAAGTCGCTCAGTCGTGTCTGACTCTTTGTGACCCCATGGACTGGCTACCAGGCTCCTCCGTCCCTGAGATTCTCCAGGCAGCAATACTGAAGTGGGCCACCATTTCCTTCTCCAGGAGATCTTCCCGACCCAGGGATTGAACCTGGGTCTCCCGCATTGCAGGCAGACGCTTTACCCTCTGAGACACCAGGGAAGCTCTATTAACTTGTAAACAAGTGTTTTAAAACAAATTTAAATTAAATTTAAGAAAAGTCTGTAACATATGCTGCTTATTGGAAGTAAATTTCACCATGTCACTATATTTCTAAATCAATGTAAATAATCTAAAACTTACATTTGGATAGATAGTATCTTAGTATACAGGAATCTAGTTTATGTACTGTCAGATGTTTTCTTAAATTTCAGGGTAAGATCCACTTATTCTTGGAATAAATAGATATAAATAATCAAATAGAGATTAAGATTCAAGCATCAACTAATTTTATACTGTATTGGAAGAAACTTTTTTTCTCAACCCTTTAGATAGATGCAGAATACATAAATTTTAAAAAAATATCTTTTAAAATCTCCATATTTATGAATATTTGAGATTCTTTTTTATACACGTTTTCAACCATGTCTTGTTTGAGAACAACAAATAGAGAAAAACACATCTTCTTTATTCTGACAAACATTCTATAGAATAAGCTTTTAAAAAACTGCTGATTTAAATAAATGTTAATTCACTTTTCTTGCATCAGAAATAAACTCATTAACTCAATAAACCAACACTTGCAAAAATCATACCCTACAACACACACTCACACACAAAGTTAAGTACTGGGCTTGTCTGCACACTGAGGTAATTCATTCCAGCCGTCCTAACTCTCTCTGCATGGAAGTAATAATATTACATATCCCTAGGTTTATTTCACTTCCTTTTTTTCTCTTCTCAAGCACTGTCGTAAAAATAAATGAATATTGTTCCACTGTGCATGCTTTTTACAGTCCTCATGATGAGAATGGATTCGTGATAACCCATTTATTTTCTTTTCTTCTAACAATCTTTGCAACAAGAATGAGATGCCTAGATTTTAATGCCTAATATGATCTTTGGAAGACTATAAACTTTTAATAGTTTTAACATAAAGTGAGGGAAAGGATAAATAGCAGGGAAGTCTGTGGTTGGTTCCAGGAAATCCTGATTGATTGTGCTGAGACCACCCTGAATATGTTCCGAAAACAATTGGTTTATTTTATGACCAAATAAATCATAATTGAACTTACCAACTTCCAACCAAATTAAAATCTACATGAAGAGGAAGGGGCAGAAGAACATACATTTCTTTATGGGAGAAAGCTTCTAGGACTTGTCTCACTTTATTTGCTCTCTGCACTATATATTCCTGCTAATTTCATGTGATTATCACAACAGGTTTGGACGACAGAGGCTTTCTTTTGAGACTTGCCCTCTCTGTGAATCGCTGTTGGATAACTACAAATTAACAGAAAATCAGAAATATTCAACATTGCTCCTAAAATCTTAAGGGTAAAATACTGCCTAATTTCAGTGGTATACAAGCACAGAATTTAAAGCCTCCTTGGAAGGAAAAATACCTTCTTCAAGATCACATTTAGCAGTGTTTACTATATGATTAGAAATTTTGTTTCTATTTCAAAAACTTTTAAAATAAAATTTAAGTATTATGCTCATAGCTTTTTAAAATAAGTCAGCCTTTCAAGGCCTGAATGTAACAAAAATGCAAGTGTACTTCATAACCAAAAAAAAACAGCTTAGGCATTGATAAAGTGCAAAATGCTCATATATATTTTTAAATTTTCTTTTATCGACTCCTTTTAAAAATATAAAATGAATTTTTATGACTAAAAAGAAAAGAAATGACATATCTCTTGGAGTGATAAAACACTGCAAATGATTCTTCCAAAATTGCATTGCCCTTTAAATGGATTGAGAAGAACAGAAAACCGTTAAAAAAAAATTAGTTGGTACTGCTACAATATACACAGCCCCCTGAGCTTTGCCTTTTAAATCAGCATTCTGCTGTTAAATAATAAAAGAAAAGTCCCATTATTTTCCCAGCTTCCCTTTGCTTAAAGTGATTGATGTAGAATTTTACTGCCATCCAATGGCAGTTGCCTAATATAGCTCAAGTAAATGTCTAAAGCTTTTTGATCAAATTGCAGTCTGGGGAATTTAACTTATGTAGTACACTTGGAACTTACATCAATATATCTCTGTTTGTTACACAGTGAGAAAGAAATATGACTACAGTTTCAATTTATTGTGCATTCTCCAAATTCAATTTAACAGTGAATTACTAATATTGCTGAACATAATTACCTAAATGAATAAATCAACCTAGGCTACTCACTAGAGAGAACATTAGAGCATAATATTAATTTTTACATGCACCTCATCATATTAGTTTAAAAGGTTTCTTTTTGCATTTAACAATCTTTTCCTACCAGGCAAAATGGCCTTTATTAAAAGACTATTCTCAGCTTTACTTCTGTTATTTGGAAGTCATTTGAATCTTTTTAGCTGCTACTGTACATCATATAATTTCTGATTAACATTAAATTGCATACTGTTTTAATTATAATCTCCATTCCTAAATGATTGAGTATTTAGATCATTTCTGAAAAAGGCAAAATAAAAATTATGTCTGATTGATATGAATGAGTTTGTGCTTTAAATATTCAAGCTTAGTTATTTAAAATTCCCAATTTGAGGTAGAAGAGTTGGTGGGTAATAAACCAATTTTATTTTTAACATTAAAACACACTACATTTGATATCATAGGTAAATTGTTATTACAAATTGATATTATAATAAAATTTGAATAGTACTTTATAATTTATTTGTATATCAATGATCCTTTGCTAAAATATAAAAAGTTTAATTCAGTGATTATTTTAAATATAAGGCAAATTCAGATAAATATCTAGCTCATTAGTTAAAAAGTCTTGCCAATATTTTTATTCAACTGAATGTTTTAAAATTGGTGTGTGTGTGCATATGTGTGTGTGAGTGTTTGTATAAAAACAGCCCCAGGCTTTAAATATGTTTTGGTACTCTTGAACATCTGAGACCAATAATTCAATGGAACTGAAACACAATAACTTATTTATTTTAAGTGATTTTGCATTAGAGCACTTAATTCCAACTTTTCTTTCTGTTAAAACCTCTCAAGGTTATTGTTTCTCTAAAAGATTTCCAAGTTAAATCCAAAACATTTTTAGAAAAATCCAGGCAGACTTCATGCTGAGAAAGATATTTTTAAGGAGCTTAAAACAATTTGAGGAATCTTGGGTGCAATGAGATAAACTAAAGGGCATTTTCTGGTATTAGATGAAATTTGAAGATTTGGTGTTTCCACAATACAGGAAGTGTGCCTCTCTATGCGCTGGGAACCATACATTATAATATCTGATTTGTAGAGGTATCGCAATGTTACAAGTCATGACTTTCACAGATACGAACAATGAAGAAATATTAGGATAGTAGATACTGAAAAACAATTACTGTTTTCAAATATTCCATTTCTCTATTGGGTTCGATTTTTATTTTACAAATTTAATAATTATACCATCATTTAAATCCTCCTTTCCAATATAAAGGTTTTGGTCTGGCAGCTAGAGATCTCAGTTTTTTAATTATGTCCATAAAGAGAATCTAAAGTTCACTCTACCTCAGTCACATTATTTACAATATTAGAAACTAAACCTTAAAGATAGTATTATCAACATAAAAATCAGTGTATTCAGGCATTTTAAGAAGTTTGAATAAATTTACACTAATTCTTGTCAAAAGTTCCATTCTACCTATATTACATATATATATATATATGCATATATGTATAGCTGCATACAAATACATTTCTAGACTCTAAAACATTATCTTCAGAAATTTTTATATTTGGCCTCATCCCCATTACTAAATTTAGAAAGTTGTGACTGTTTTAAATTCACAAATTACAGATTCATTTAATTCATATTACTCTATGGATTATAACTGAAGGGTCTCTTTGCTACCAAATGATCACCCTGTTTAATAAGCACAAGTTAGCAATTTTTTCTCCACCTGCCTGCATGTTTAAGCAATTAAACCAAAGCATAAACAGCATCTGCAGTTTTACTACTTAAAACTCATCTGTGAATAGGAACATTTCCACTGATATGATTTCTATATCTCTGCCTATCATTTTGTCATCCAATGCAACAAATAAGTGAGACAAATTAATTTCTTTATTATACATAAAACGCAAAGTTTTGAAAAGTTTCAGTTACTTGAAACAGCTTGTTCTATAATTATTTGAATTTCTTTTTCATTAACAAGAGTACAAAGGACTATTTGAATACTTTTTACAAAGCATTCATTCACTGTAACTTGGAGAAATATCTGCTTTGTGTTTAATCTAAGATAATAAGGGATACAACTCACATCCATGTGTTTTGTTTGATGTGATAAAAGGACTGATATGAGAATTGGTATAGGAAAATATTTAATGAATTTGTGGTATCTTTAGCTATCAGTGGTGTTCAATACTGTATTAGTTTTTAACTCTAGGAAATATATTTTTAATATGAAATTAATAGCATGTAAATGTATGACATACTATTAATTTCATATTATAATACATGTTCGTATACTAAATTGTTATGCCCATAAGTATTAAGCATATTTATGGTGCCTTTTTTAAATGTAGAGAGTGAAGTAGGAAAAAATAATGTACATAGGCCAAGAGACAAGAATGGGTAAATTTTTAAGCTGTACATCTTTGCTGATATAAGTATTCCAAGATGTATTTAGCTGTCTCTTTATCTAATACACATCTTGCTGCCAAACCTTTGCTCTCATAGTTGCATTACATTTTAAAAAATAATTTGGACCAAAGCCTGTTTACATTAAATCTGTGATTAGTTACAATATTCTGTTTGCTCCCTTCTTGAAAAGAAAAATCTCACACCATGGGTAACACAATTCCTATGCCATGACACAGAAGTTCCCACAGCTTTCCAATTTCATCAAAAATGGAGAAGCCCATTATGTTTCTGCAAGACAGCACTGCTGAAGGCTTCTGCCAGCCATCTAATAAAATGATAGCTATTTTGAGTTAAGCATTCTAATATAAGATCCTATCAAACCAAAGAATTTCAGAAGTACAGAGCTTGGTCTTTCTTCCTCCAAAGACAGCATCAAAATCTGATCAAGATAAAAGCAAAAACTTCTGATGAATATACACTACATGATTAAAACCCTAAGTCCCTATGGTTTAAACCTTGAAGACATTTTAATTATCTATTTAACATCTTGCTATTTCTGGAATTCTAACTGAGGTTTCTAACATAGTATTTCATGGAATGTCCTTTTCTCATACTGGGCCGCTTTTATACTCCAGATGTAAACACAAAAGCTTGCCTTTCATCTTTTTAAACTCCGTCACATAAAAGGCAAAAACCCTAAAGACTACTTTTTCATTGAGTCTCCTATATATACCATAGATTATAAAATTAATAACCTCTTTTAAAATAGAAATCTCATTATTTTCTTTAATGTTTATGTACTTCTCAAGAGTATATTTAAATTCACTGATTGTCATGATTTAATTTTATTTCTTTGAGAGGGAAAAGAAAGATATTTTAGATGTGATATATGTACTGAGATGATTGCTTCCTTCACAGGAATTAAGTCACTACTCAAAATTTTCACTAGTTTTAATCTTACCAAAGTAAAGTGATTATAATTAAAAACTCCCTAAATTTGAAAGTAGTATTGGCTAAATAAATTTTCACTCAGAACAGTTTGTCTGAACTAAACTAAGCTCCATAAAAACCTCAGGAAAATTTGAAGTACCATGTTATTAAATGTATCAGTATCACATATTCAGATACTCAAAAGTAATATTGAATTTTTATAAGAGAAAAGCAAACATAAGTTTTAATATATGCCAGGTTGTGATTTTTCTTCATATTTTTTGTCATTTTAAATTTTCTTGTCAGAGGGTTTAGCTGTACATCTCTGTTTCTCTGAATATGTCTGAAGGTTTAACTGTATTCTTCTATAATTATATGTTCATTTTACCTTTGAAAAGATAAATGGCATACCATGATACATTTTATATTGTCACACATATCCCAGAATGCCACAGTCATGAAACTAACTTTTTGAATTTGGTTTAAAAAGTGGGTAATATGAAACAATAGTTATTTCTAAAATGTGCCTAATTTATAATGTGATTTGGACAAAAAAAAAAAAAAAATCTCATTTGGGTTTATTGGCCTTATGGCCCTGATGGCTACTCATCGGAGACAGATTTCATCTTAGAAGGGGGTATTTGCTAACTAGGATTGAAAGCATCACGGTGGTGGCATGTTCCCAGATTACCACTTGAGATCCACTGCTAGCTGATCAACGGAGCAGCTTTGATTGCAATTTCACAAAGCCAGGTTCCTGCTGTCCTGGCTACAAGGTTTGTTTTCTTTTGTTGGTAGCAAGAGGGGAGGTGATGCTTGATTTTCTACTACCTCTAAACCTGAAAGCTTAATTTTGGCCTCAGGAAAGAAGACAGTTTCTTAAAACTGAAGTGTTTCCCTTAGTTGCATAAAGTGGACAATGGAAAACAGCCCTTTCTTGTTTTCTTGTTCATATTCCATCTGTCAACGTTTGGGTTGAACCTTCCTTGTAAGTTCAGAATGGCCTTGGAACCAGAGACCAAGATAACTGAGGTCCAAGGCCCAGAAGTGGAGACAGCTCATTCACACAATAAAGCAATAGTGAAAGAGAAAATGCAGAGGCACCAAGGCGCCCACCAAGTCAGTGCTAAGCTCCTCTGCCTGACAGTCAAGGTCTTGGTGCAGCTGGCCACTGTTTTGTTTTGTTTTGTTTTTCAGGTCACAGTTCCTGTCCCACGTCATCTGTGATCTTCTTCATCTTTTCCTTATATAACTTCACTTACTCCACCATGAATAAAAGCATGTAGAGGAGTATAAAATATCCAGTAGGTTGTGAAATTTGACTGCAAGGTCATATAGAAAATAACGGAAGACAGGATAAAAAATTAAATATTCCATTACTAAGAGATGTGAATGACAGCATATGCCTAAATTAGACTTTAAAGAATCACTAAAAGTTGCTTGGATATGATGTTTGTATTTCCAACTTTGGTGTGGCTTGTTTTCAAAATGGATCATATATATTTGAGTCAGAGATTATCATTATTAATATATTTTGCATCACCATCTTGATTTTCATATTCCAAATGTGCAGTGCATGTCCAACAAACTCTTCTGGAACAGAACGATGACTGAATAAGACTTACTGCAATATTTAGTAGGCTAACAGTATGCATTGTGACACATCATTCTCACAAATCTTAATTGTTAATATTAAAATATAAATGAATGATATTTATTCAAATAACTCATTCTAAAATCAACCACATTCATCTCATACAAAATAATTAGTTCAGTGATAAAATTATTGAGAGTAGAATATTTTTTTGCTACTAAATATAAGTCATAGAAATTATAAATAGATTCTGTCCAACTCTGTGAGAGACTTGGCAGCAAAATCACTACTTACGCAACAGTGTAAGGTTATCTAAAACCATGGCTAACTAAACCCTGGAGAAATCATATGTAAGCATTTACATACATACAAGATGGTCCACTAGCGATTATTCAATATTTCAAATTGGTCACCTCCATGCACAGGCCAGGTTCCTCGGGGCTTCTGCCGAGATGGTCTTTATGTCTAGATCAGTTCATTCTTTTGGACAGCAGTTCCTGGAGTCACTTATCAGTCAGTCACTGTGTTTTCTCTGGAGTGGTGAGTCTGGAACATCTGCCTAAGTGTGTCTAGAATCATCAAAATGTTTAGCTGCCAATGTATCTGTAACGGACAGCGTTTCCAGGCCATAGAAACTTTCTATTGAATATGGTCTACACAGTCTGCGGTAGGCTCATTTAAGGAATGTTTCCTTAAATTTTCAACCTGGTATGGTTTTATATGACACACTGTTCCCATAAAAATATACATGCTCAGTTGAACATGGTGAATATCAGTGCTTCATATAAGAAGGATGACTGAAATACACTGTCTACTCAATGAATCATGGTTTTGCCAAGGCCACCAAAATGCTTGTTTATCGGGTGACAACAATAATAGCAACAATTTTTTTAGCCCTTCAGTCAGTTCAGTTCAGGTCAGTTCAGTTCAGGTCAGTTCAGTTTAGTTCAGTCGCCCAGTCGTGTCCGACTCTTTGCGACCCCATGAACCACAGCACACCAGGCCTCCCTGTCCATCACCAACTCCCGGAGTTTACTCAAACTCATGTCCAACCAGTTGGTGATGCCATCCAGCCATCTCATCCTCTGTCGTCCCCTTCTCCTCCTGCCCCCAATCCCTCCCAGCATCAGGGTCTTTTCAAATGAGTCAACTCTTCACATGAGGTGGCCAAAGTATTGGAGTTTCAGCTTCAACATCAGTCCTTCCAATGAATACCTAGGACTGATCTCCTTTACGATGGACTGGTTGGATCTCCTTGCAGTCCAAGGGACTCTCAAGAGTCTTCTCCAACACCGCAGTTCAAAAGCATCAATTCTTCATCACTCAGCTTTCTTTATAGTCCAACTCTCACATCCATACATGACCACTGGAAAAACCATAGCCTTGACTAGATGGACCTTTGTTGACAAAGTAATGTCTGTGCTTTTTAATATGCTATCTAGGTTGGTCATAACTTTCCTTCCAAGGAGTAAGCGCCTTGTAATTTCCTTGCTGCAATCACCATCTGCAGTGATTTTGGAGCCCAGAAAAATAAAGTCAGCCACTGTTTCCACTGTTTCCCCATCTATTTGCCATGAAGTGATGGGACCAGATGCCATGATCTGAGTTTTCTGAATGTTGAGCTTTAAGCCAAATTTTTCACTCTCCTCTTTCACTTTCATCAAGAGGCTCTTTAGTTCTCCTTCACTTTGTGCCACAAGGGTCATGTCATCTGCATATCTGAGGTTATTGATATTTCTCCCAGCAATCTTCATTCCAGCTTATGCTTCCTCCCGCCCAGTGTTTCTCATGATGTACTCTGCTTATAAGTTAAATAAGCAGGGTGACAATATACAGCCTTGACGTACTCCTTTTCCTATTTGAAACCTGTTGTTCCATGTCCAGTTCTAACTGTTGCTTCCTGATTGAGCACTTATAGAAATCAAATATCAAAGACAGACTTAGAGACAAAAAGTACTTAGGGAAAAAATAAGTTCACTTGCAGAAAAGTTTTCATCAGATTGCATATTTTAGCAAAACTAGTAAAATTTTAAAGATAGAAAATCAGCCAGGCATTTATCAAATTTGTAGTGAGTGTTCATGGTAGAAAATCAGTAATTTTCTTATAATGATTATCATATTAACAGAGACTGTGACATATCAGCAGCATCACATTAGAAAGATCAGGATGAAATTACTTTTGTTAGAGAGTCAGTCCCAAGAAAGCTCCAGATTTGGTTCAATTTGGGTCTAGAACTAGACAGAATGCTTCTGTTTTCTGTTGTTGTCATTACTGTTACTCACTTTGCTTCTGTTTACCTTTTCTCTCTCCCTGATATGGAATATGATGTGAACCCTTCTTCAGTAAGGGGGGCAGGGCAGAGATTATTTCTTCACAGACATTATACTGGACCTTAATTCACTTAAACTTACCAATAAGCCTATGATGTTCACAGGGTACTATTTACTCACTGAATTTAAAACTACACTAGAGGTGAAGTCTAATTTGAATCAGTAATACATTACTCTTGGTAAATAATTTAGTCATCCCCCTTGAGAATGATCTAAAATGCCAGCACCCAGTTGTACTATATGTATGGTCAATATTATTTTCTGTTTGAGACTCATGATGAGATTATAGGAAAATTAGAAACTAATTAAGCATATAGGACCAAACTTTTCACTCCCTAGTCCATTATATGCAGCGTATTACTCCTCCAGGAGCTTCTTAAACTTCACTTTAACAAGCTGGAAACACATTATGAAGATGAATGTATCAAGGTTCTAATACATATTTGCATATGATTAACAAAGCCAGAATAAAACACTTGCAGAACTATACTTGGTAGCACGTGGTCCTTTCCCTTCTGAGATATCTCTTTCATGACTATTTACTGTTAATAATTATTATTAACAATATATTGATAACTAATATATATCAAAAATATTATATTGATAATATAGCTTTGTACGTTAAATTATCTTTAATATTATTGAAAAATTAGTTTAAGAAACTGAATGAAAATAGAAACCATTTGCATTATGCCATATTTAAAAGACATTTTACATATTTAAAAGACACACTTTATTTTTTTTCCTTTCAAAAGCATTCAATAATGAATTGGCTAACACACTAAGACCTCCTTTTGAGCTTGGGCCAATGAGTAGATCATTGTGACTGGCATTTATTTGCTCATTAATAATTAAAGTGCTAGCGTTTTTTGAGAATTCGTAAGTTACGGTCTAGTAGGACCAGGACTGCATTGATTATAAAATGAACATTAACTTTTGTCTCGCTCAGGTTGGACTGATACAGTCTCCCTTTCATCCAGGTGGTGGAGGATGACAGACAGCACAGGACTCTGAGCCTGGATGCTAACACTGGAGTGGGGACAGAGAGCAAACGGAGCAAGCCAGGCTGTCACTGCATCCTGGGATTCCCACTGCCTTCCGGATGCCTCCGACGCAGCCCTCTTCTGCACCCTCACAGCCTCTACGAGAATTCCAGAAGTGCTAAAACAACCTCTTCTCTTCTCACTGGTCTGTCTCCAGGCCCCTTCCATCACCAGCTCTTTTCCACATTAACAACAAAGTTTATTTCTAAAACAAGATAAAATCAAATTTAATTTCCCTTTCTAAAAACCACACACTGATTGAGTAAGCGCCCAATTTCAGAGTACCTCATCTCCATTTTCACTTCTCAGCTTTCACCACCAGTATCCCTCTGCACCATGTGTGGCTTGGTTCACATAGCCTCTGATCTATTTTCTCTTCTTACACCTTTTCCCCTCTTCTCCAGTGGGTCCCTATGTTCCATAACCCTGAACATTCTCTTTCCAGTGTTAAGGACAGGACTAAACCTCTTTCCCCCTCCACATTATTAAAATTTAATGTCTTTAAAATGTAGAAATGATTCCTTGTTTTTGGAGATTTTTTAACCTTGAGTAAAATTAATCTTTTATTTCTCTGTACCTTTATTTCTCTTTCCCTCCCTCTCTCCCTTCCTCCCTGCCTCTTCCTCTCAGGAGCTAATAGATAGGTTGTATTGTGCTTGTCTTCCTATAATACTTAAGCAGGTCATGTTGTATGCTAATGAAAGGATGAAACAATATATTCTCAAAGGTCATTTGCGAGTTTAAAGAGTGAGGTGAAGTGTGAGTCACTCGGTTGTATCCAACTCTTTGAGACCCCATGGACTATAGCCCACCAAGCTCCTCTGTCCATGGAATTCTCCAGGCCAGAATACTGGAGTGAGTTGCCATTTCCTTCTCTAGGAGATCTTCTCTACCCAGGAATCCAACCTGGGTCTTCCTCACCCCAGGCAGATTATTTACTGTCTGAGACACCTGAGAAGCCCATAAAGAGTGAAGGACTGCCCAAGCAAATAATAAACAAAGGAAGAGAGTCACAAAGACAGAACCACACGCATCAGTGACAAGGAGACTTGTCTGTGTTGTCATTCACCCAGAAAACTAAAGTTCTCTGAAAACAGGGTTTACTCCCATGTCTACGGTGAGAGTAGTCCAACCACAATAAAGTGTTGGGTAAACTTATTGGAATAAGGCATTTGGGGGTTCAAGTTATATGCAAATATTACATTTCCAAATGAGTAAAGCTAAAATTTTAAGTATTCCAAGTATGAGAATAGTGTCTTTTATATAAAATAAAGCAATGCAATTAAAATATTTATGTTTTCATCATGGTTGCTACCAAGGTCATCATCACTGTTCTTGCTAATGTTAGTTACTTTGGATTCCACTATATAGGCTTAATCTAATGCTTTCTGCACCAAATGTTGCTTGAGTTAAAGAATGTGTCAGGCTATGGCCTCAATAATGCTGCATGATCACCCATTCCAGAACATGGTAGCATTTTTTAGAAAGCATGTATAGTCGACCCTTAAACAACATAGATTTGAACTATACCTCAGCTCTGAAGTTGGCTGAATCTGTGTAGAGAGGTTGGACTATGGGACTTGAGCACCCACAGATTTTAGTATCTGCAGTAGGTTCCAGAACCAATTCCCCACAAATACGCAGGGAGGCTATTTCTTGCCTTTGCATCCACAGATTGGCTGCAGTTTGACTAATCTAAACTGGGTTTGGTTTTATCTCAGTTTTCTGCACTATGTCCCCTTTAAACTAACAGCTAACCGAGTTATTTTCTTCTCATGAAGAAAGGCAGGAAGGTAAGAGGGCAAGCCACACTTCCCGGCACATTTCAAGTCCCTGCTCGCATTCTATTTGCTAATATCTCACTGATGCCTGGCCAGAGTCTAGGAGATGGGAGATACAATTCTGTCATGACAAGGGTGAATATTTGCTAAACAATAAAATTATTGCTAATTTCATCTGACTCAAGGCAGGCAGTGAATACTCAGATTACACGTGAGTATAATATACATGTTGCATATATTCCCTCTCCTCCAAAAATCTATACCCTGTGAGCCTCTTCCTTGCTTCTGATTTTAGAGGTGGTCACTCCTCCCAACCTCTCCTAACTTCCTTTAGGGTCAAAGTGAATTGTGCCTTGACTGTAAAGGTTTATTGGTCTTGTATCTGTCAGTAAAGAATCTGCCTGCAATGCAAGAGATGCAGGTTCGACCCCTGTTCGAATTCCAGAGGAGATCTCGCAAGCTAAGTCTATCGGGTCACAAAATCAGACCCTGACTTAGCAACTAAACAACATTCTTGCAATTTGTAATTTTGCAGGTTGCTATGCATGTTACTAGTATGCGTGGCATTATTTTTATGAGACAACATATACTGTAGTTACGTATGCATGCGTGCCAAGTCGCTTCAGTCCTGTCTGACTCCCTGCGACCCTATGGACTGTAGCCCACAGGGCTCCTCTGTCCATGGGGATTCTCCAGGCAAGGATACTGGAGCGGGTTGCCACGCCCTCCTCCAGGGCATCTTCCTGACCCAGGGATCGAACCCAGGTCTCCTGCACTTCCTGCAGTGCAGGCAGATTCTTTTACCACTGAGCCACCAAGGAAGCCCCTATATGTACATATATACACATACAGTATATGCAATTTATTTAACTAAATACCATCAATGGCTAATTTGTTACATAGTATTGTAATTTAAGTAAACCATGAAAAATTGGAGAAGTTATCAACATAAGTAGTAAATATCTCTGGTCAAATGCAAGGTAATTTGATCTGTTAACAAGATATTTTTCTCATTTAAATAATTATATTAGGACTTATTTATGAGGAATTTTATTCTCAATGACCAAAAACAGTTGTCAAAAAGATCAGACTATAATATTACACTAATTCCATATCGTAGGTTTTGACATTAATTTGTCTTCTAATTCTAAAATGCCTTCCTATTGTAATAAAGATATACATGACAACCTAATCTGTTTTCTGTCTTTTTTAGGACTTGTTTTAACAATGGATCAGAAAATTAAATTTGTATATTTAATAGTATTATTGTAGTCTCATTTTTATAAGTAGGCTTAGTGCCCTGTAAATGATGATACATAATATGCAGACACAAGAATAGTCTTGAGCCTTTACTAATTTTGCTTAGATGTTATGTATAGTTTCTTGTAACTAAAGAGCCTGGAATTAATCAACACATCATAGATTTAGAGAATTAAATATCCCAAATGAGAGGAATATATTTCCCAGATCCGAGATCAAATAAGTTACCATGGAAAATTATTAACAGAGGCCTCGTTTAAGAGGATTTCAGACACTAAACTACGCTTAGTGGGATTAGCAGCATAATGCAGCACAAGGGCGCGGAGTGAGACTTCATGATTAGTGTTTTGCTGTGGATGCAGGTAGGCTCTTGATTCTTGCAGCAAGACGTGTGCCCCACTCCATGTGAGTGAATTGCAGGGAGGCACTGTGGTTTTAGAGGGAAACCTGACGAGCAGAATCAATGCAAGGGCGGAGTCCCAGATTTGCCTGCAATGTTCTATGACCTATCACAAAGTGGTTATAAAATAAGACCAAACAGCCTATCTTTTCTTGAATTTGATGTCACAACTAAAACATTACCTTAAATTTAGCTGTTCTTACTCTAAATGGTTAAATTCACTGTTGTTCAAGATTTAAAATTTAATCCGAAGATTCTTCAACAGTACAAAGAAACAAAGTTACCCTAAGTTACAATCGATTAATGGACATTGAAATAACTACAAAGACCTCTGAAATTCTTCTTCAGGTTGGCATAAATGAAAATATTTTAGGATTTCATTTTGATTTGTGCTCCTTACTCCATTAGGAGTCCCAAGGAGTAAAGGAATCAAGACAGATTTACTTTTGCTATAAAAAGTATGCACTTTTCATTGGAGGTAATGAGTTTCTGAAAGAAGAAATTTTCTAATTCCTAAATACCCGACTAGTGGTATCATTTTTCATATATAAGCCTTTTTCACTCATCATGAATTATTCATGCACCTCCCTTAATTTTAATTACCAAGCTAACAGACTTAAAAATCACACTGTACCTAAAAATATAAACTGTATCACACCGAAGTTGAGAACGCATTATTCTTTATACATAATTGCTATCATGCTGAGGCTGGGTTGCCACCTTTTCCCGTGAAACCACGAAGAGGTTCTGTGTGTATGCCTTCAACATACGCACGTGTTAGTTAAAAACAGACCCTTTTGGCAACCTTCTGTCTTCTAATATTTTCATCCTAGAAGGTTTATTAGTTTTACTTTATAGAACAATTCAGCAGCTACTGCTACTAAATAGAAGACTTCTCACCAGATAATCGAGTCAGTAATTCACAAGGAGGACAGAAACTAGGGCTTTAAAAACTGCAAGTTAGAGGTCCTTCGAGGAGTTATTAGTAGCTCTAAAGCTCTGGCATAGTTCACTAGAAATGAAGAAGATCCATAGGATAGTCTGTGTAGGACTGCCTCTAGTAAAGGCTATTCAAGACTGATACCGGTTTCACTTATTCCAATTATAAACCCATGAGTCAGTGAAACAACTCTTTTCAAATGGTGTGGGTTACCTTTCCATGAAACAGGGAAACCAGGATTGCATTCTGTATTCCAAATATCCTGTAATCAACCCTCCCAAACGCATTCAAATGAATACTCATTTCTTGGAAATAGAAAATACATTTTAAACCTTAAATTTCTAGGTTAGATGTAAGTATGCTATTAACTGTTAGTCAAATGCTCTCTTTACTGATAGTGTTTTTTTAAAAAATTATAAATTGTTTATTGACTCTATAAGTAACTATCAGAACTTGAAGTACTGAAAAATCATTTTAGTATTATTGGTAGTAAGATGCTTGAAAAATTTTATGTCAAGTTGTAGTCTATATATATATATATGTATAAATGTAGTCTATATATATATATATATATATATATATGGAAGGTTTTACAAAGACTCAAGATTATAGGCTAAATGAATGAACTCTATTATGAAGTCAGAAGAGCAAATTACAGAAAAGTACTTTTAGTAGGACATGATTTTTGTTAAAATATATACATTAACCCATTTAATCTTTGCAATAACCATGTGAAGAAAATACTATTATTATTATAATACTTATTTACAGATGGAGGAAATGAAGTACAAGTAAATGTTTTTTAAATGGCCAACAAACCAAGATTTCAACCCAGGCAAACTAGTATCAGAGCATAATTCTCCTAATCCAGTCACTCACTGCTTTTTTAGAAGAGTGATTTTACAGAGTTAATAAAAAGAAATATATATATATATATAACTTTATCAAGATGCAAAGTATTTCAATATTCAACTTATAAAAACATGTATCAAAAAATTCTCAAACTGATTGTAGCAAAATGTACTTCTGTACTTTACACTGACTTCAAATCAATCTCCTCAAATTATTCCAAGTCATTTGGGGGGACTATTTCTGGCTGTAGGCTATCTCTTCTAATAACAAAATAAATCCTTCTCATAACAAAAAAAAAAATGCAAAATGGCATGAACATGTAAAATCTACTCACACCTTGCCAAAACTACATACATCTCTTTTAGCCATTTTTAATATAAAGATTGTACCCTTGGAGAACAGGTCCTAGATTTGTCAACACAGCATGACAATATTAAAGATATTGGGGGGTTTTGTTTGTTTATTTGTTTGTTTTTGCTTACTAATTACTTGGATGATAATCTTCATGGAACTCTGAAAAGCAGAAAACAGAATATCAATAAACTCTGCAATTAGATCCCTTTGTTCCTTTCTAGAGAACCTGAAAACTTTCAAGTGCTTTATAGTTTGCATCTCTTGTCAATCTTATATTCCTTTTGGCAATTAGATGCCAACTGCCCCAGAATGCATAGCCATTCAAACATTTATTCTTAAATTCCACTGCAATTAAAAACATCTCCAGTTAAGATACATAGCTTAATTTAAAGGACAGAGATTTATTAAATAGTGAGATTGCCCATTTCCTACTATAATTTTTATTACCATATATTAGGAGTATTCAGTGCAGATTTTACCTTGCATTGTTGACTAAAACTGACCACTAACACTATGTTCCAACTTTGTCTCAATCTTTCAAGCTATTATAAACACTGAAACTGTATAGGAAAATTCCTATGCAACATAATCCAACAATGTCCTTAGTAGTTTGTGAAAAGCAATAAAAAGCCTTTGAACCAAACTCCTTTTTTTGGTGTTTGCTAAACCATTCCAGGAAATGTCATGCCTATTATATGTATCAGATTCCTTCCCATCATGACTTTGCAAGAAACTCTTTCCATATCCAAACACACCTGCTATAAAGCATAACTGTGCTGGGTATTTGCAGTATGTCCAGAGGTGAGCTGGCACTTACTCAACTGAGGCTTTGAGAGCTGAATTTTAAATATTCAGGAATTTTGCAAGCCTGTTCTTAAACCATTAGAAGTTTAAATGGGCCATGGGTTACATAATGAAACTCTGCCAAGCCTTCAAGATTAGGGGTTTCCCCCGTCTTTGAGAGTTGTTTTACCCACATGCCACTGGGCTTACCAGGTATCATTTCTTAACAATGCTATCTGTTAACCTTATTGAAACTAAGGAATTTGTGGATTTCACACAATCATCCTCATGTCTAGCTACTCTTATATAAGTGGTTGAGCAAAATTATAAAAGATGGTTTTCTTCAGGTTACTGGAGAAGGAAATTAATTTTCACAACTTTTCTAGGTTTCCCGTTGCCAAAAGATCACTTTATGTGGAAAAATACAAAAGACAGTTCTGCTGACTTAAAAGTGATTTGTCAAGTTGTCTTAAGTGTTTCCTTTCTGTTTCAGCTGAGACTTTGTTAGTCTACAAGCAGCACGTTCAACATCTTGTCCTGTCTGCTCTTTTCTCCTTTATGCCACCAAAGTTACTTGTTTTTAGCAGGCACTGTGGAGCTAGAACAAGGTGCTTTGCTACTCAGTCAGACTTACCTGGGGCCACAAGTGGCCTCATACAAGATCTAGTGAGCAGATGGGCCAGTAAGGCAGCGCCGTGGTGACCAGCCATAAAAGAAGTCCTCCCAGGGTGTCTTAACAACAGCCGAGGGATTACAGGCGTTTCCTCTAGAGCCATCTGGCTTTGATTTTTCCAGCTATTTTTCCTGTTGACACACAGGGCCACAAAGCTAAGGAAGCAATAATTCTTCTCTAGTTACCGTAACTGCTGATGCAAAACCACCAAGTTTTCTAAAGCCACTCATCAGGTGCAGGGACCTATCTCACTGAAGAATATTCTGTGGGTTAAAAGACTAGTTAAGAGAGGAGTGGTACAACATTACACTCTAGTTTAAAGTCAGTGTATGTACTCTTATAGGTTCAATTGGTGTTCGTTTGTTTTATCCCAATTGAAACTGAAGACCCAGTCATTCCCTTCTACCACTTCTAAAGCAATACTTAAACAAAAACAAAAAGAAGAAGAATAAGCAAAATAATGGTACTCTTTTGGAAAGTTCTCCTTCCCCAACTCTCACTCTAAGATTTATTCTGACAATAACTGAAGTCTTGTTAATGGTACCTAGGTAATAAATTGAGTTATATTTACTAAAGCTTTAGAAGTTTTGATCAGACTTATCATTCAGTTAAGGGAATCTCACAAATATTGTTGAAGGGGAATTTTCCCACTAGGAAAGGGCAAGTGGCTGATGAGGTTCAAATGTAAAAGCATGTAGAAGATGAGGAAGTCAATTAGGGAAGATGAGGTAAATGAAAATTTATGATACTGTTTGAGAGTTTTTAATGAATAACTGGGCTCAAATCAAATGTTACATGTGATGTAAAGACAGAGAATTGATGGCCCAAGATCAACCTTGATGCCAGAGTAAAACAAAAAGAGATGCTTGCCACTGTGGTCTCTCCTAAGAAAGAGTTTAAGGAAAAAGACCGGATTCTAAAAAAAGTGGTAAATAAATTAAAACGCTGAGATGGAATTGTAACCAATATAACAAGATGTCACTTGAAGAGATAAAGCCATGAACAGGAAAATGAACCATACTTTACAATCTACAGAAACATAGTCAGGTATTCCACAGGGTGCAAGGTGGGTCTGGTTGAAGCCAGAAAGTATGAACAATGCACAGATTCACCAAAAGATTAAGACCTAAGCATAGCACTGTAGTACGCTTCCCCGCCCCACACCTCACCACCACACTACTGCACTTCCTTTCACCCAGTAGATCACACCTGTCTTTCAGCAGAAGAAATTACAGAGCATACTAAAAGGCATTTTAGTCTGAATTGTTTGAAAAGACTTACCCATAAGAACCCAGAATTGGATATAGCAAGAATGTTGCAATTGTCAGACCAAGAATTTAAAGCAAAAAAAAAAACACCATGATTAATATCTTAAGGCCTCTAACAGAAAAAGTAAGCAATATATGAGAAGAGACAGATAATGGAAGCAGAGAGATGGAAGTTGAAAGTTTGAAATCTTGAACTTAGTTAAACAAAGACAGTAAAGCCTATCAATAAAATGAGCTAAGACTTTGATATCAAGCAGAGGTAACACACTGAAAATTCTGAGTTGCCAAAACTGATATTCTGTCACTAATTTTCTCTGAGAAAATGATAGGAGGCAGGATTTATAAATATGAGGCAAGAAAGAGCTGCTTAACTGAACTAAAAAGTTAGATTATCTTAACACTAATTTTAAGTTATTCTTAAATTATCTTTAATTTATATCAAGTTTTTTACACAAACACAACATGTATATTTTCAGTGACTTAGAGGGTTGCCTTCTGTGTAAAGACTGCACAAAAATATTTCCATTTGTTCTATATTAAAAAACAAAAAGGGGGAACCAAAAAAACAAAAAAGGAAATTAGTTTTCACGAGAAATAGGGATGAGTCTGTACCTTGTCACGGGGAAGTCTATAAGGGCTAAACTTACATGGATACGAATAAGATGCTGAAAAATATGTCTTAAAGCTATATTTTCCAAGTAAGCACGTATGTACTTAGTTTACATATGATACACAGGGGAGGAGTGCTAGGTAAGCCACCACTTGCCCCTACTCTGATCATGAACCACATGCTGAGATACGGCTGCCAGAGGTGGTCATATTAGACACGAGGTGTTCTGTAGGACATTCAGAGCAGGTACTCAGTTACACACTTAGAGATACTGGGGGGAGCACAAAATTCTTTTCAAGGAAGCAGCATTCTTTGAGTCATATAAAGAATACCTCCTCCCCTGGAACATCCAGATCCCAGTGTATTATTTGGAGTGCATTATAATTCTCAGTCTTGTGGGGCTTTGTAGCATAGCAGAGAATGTCAGACTGAAAGAAATAGTGGAGAACTATCATGATAACAGGCACTAGCTCTTGGTTTTTAGAAAAATCAAGGAATATTGGAGATGAGAGTTCCCAAGATGGCAGAATAGGAAGACCCTGAGTTCACTTCCTCTCATGAGCACACTGAAATTACAACTATTTGCAGAACAACTATTAACGAGAATGGAGAAGGAAATGGCACCCACTGCAGTATTCTTGCCTGGAGAATCCCACGGACAGAGCAGCCTGGGGCTATAGTCAGTGGGGTCACAGAGTCAGACACGGCTGAAGCGACTTAACACAGCACGTTAACAAGAAAGACCAGTGCCGGGGCCCAGCCCCAGCAGGATCCAGAGGGTACCCTCAGGATGAACGGCATCGGCGAGAGAGAGAAGACACGTGAGACCAGCCTTGATAGGGCCAAGTCTGCAAGGGAGAGAGAGAAAGAGAGAGAGAGTGAACAGACGGGGGTGTTTGCAGGGTCTGGCAGAGTCTGGCAATGCTTTATTTTTTCCCGTGGCACAAAACCAGGGTGTTTTCTGCATACTTCTTTGTTTATGAGGGTCTTGTACATTATCTTCTGGCCTTGGGGCCTATTAACATTTTATGCAGGTCAGGTGAATGTAAACCTATTTTCTGTTTCTATGGTGACCTTAACTGAAAGGTAGCAGTCTCATAGGGCAACAGTACAGAGTAGAAGTATAACCTTGTTAACACAAAAATTAATCCTTCTGCCTCTCCTAAAAGTAAGCCCCGCTGGTTTTCAAAACCAACCATTCTGGGGACTCATCTTCCCAGTGCAAGACTTCCCAGTGCAAGGCTGGGTTGAGGAACCCAGTGTGGCCTCAGATCTCTTTCTCATTTGGGAGAACTCTTGTTATCAGAAGTTGTCAGTTGCGTTTATCTAAGATGTTTACCCCACACTGACTCTGCGACTTTGGTGAGGCAGCCTCTGCCTAGCACTCCTGGCTGACAATTAACAACCATCTCATTGTTACCACACTAGGGCTAAGTTCTTATTTCTCTAGATCTTTAACTATATTAACAGTGGTTTCTATAACACAACCTTAGCACATTAAAAGCAAAAACACAGCAAGCAAAACACAGCAAGCAAACGTCAACCCAATAAACACTTTTATAATAATTTTTTGTTATATTTTCTAATAAAACTCCTTCACCCCTCAAAAATGCTCTATGTCTATTAGGGCTTTTATATAATCAGATTCTTTATGCTATTTTATGATTAAAATATTATAAGCAATCATGCATATTAGTACCAAGGGCATAAATGCATTTGGCTAACAAACTACCAGCAAAGGAGCTTAAATTAAAACACTCCTTTCACCCTAAATAATCTCATAAAATACCACCACCCAAAAAATTTATAGATTAAAGTTCTAAATTAATTCTTATTTGGAAAGAAATCTGGGAAGGTCTTCTGCCTAAATTACAGAAATTAGGGAGTAGTTTGTTAAAGTAAGCATCAGAAGAACAGATACCATCTTTAAGGTGAGCGCCGGGGGCAGCTTCGGGGCAGCTTTTTGGAATCCCTGAAAACCTGATCCGCCTTGCCCGTCAGGCTTTCTCCCTCATGACCTTGTCATGGGTAGGATCTCGTGTGCTGGCTCCCTGCAGACCAGAACCTACCAGAAACATCTTCTGCAACTAAAGACATAAAGAAATAACCTCAACAACGGGTAGGAGGAGCACAGCTGCTATAAAGGTAAGACTCACACACTTAGGTAGGCAATCCACAAATAGGAGGATAATTAGAATAACAAGAGTTCTCCCAAATGAGAAAGAGATCTGAGGCCACACTGGGTTCCTCAACCCAGCCTTGCACTGGGAAGTCTTGCACTGGGAAGATGAGTCCCCAGAATGGTTGGTTTTGAAAACCAGCGGGGCTTACTTTTAGGAGAGGCAGAGAGCTGTGGGAAAAAAAGGCTTGACTCTTAAAGGGCACAAGTAAAATTTAATACAGTTCAGGAAAAGGAACAGAAGCAGTAATTTGACAGGAGCCTGGGTCAGGCCCACCTGCTGATCTTGGAGAGTCTCTCAAGAAGCAGGGGGCACCTGGAGCTCATCTTGGAGACACGGACACTGGTGTCCACCACTTTGGGGAGCTGGTTCTACCATATGGGCCCTGGAGCTGGCAAGTGCCATGTGGGAATCCTCCCTCTAACTTACTAGTATCAGG
This sequence comes from Cervus elaphus, assembly GCF_910594005.1. Lineage (NCBI taxonomy): Eukaryota > Metazoa > Chordata > Mammalia > Artiodactyla > Cervidae > Cervus > Cervus elaphus. The sequence goes on along the minus strand of NC_057833.1, from coordinate 820,182 downwards.
AGCTACCTCTGCCTCTGCCCATCAGCCAGTAGGCACCAGTACTGGGGCAGCTCAGATCAAGCAACTGGGTGGGAATGCAGCCCCGCCCATCAGAGAACAAGTCGCTTTAAGGCCTTCTGACTCCAAAGCCACTCCTGGACACAACTCTGCCCACCAGAGGGCCCAGGGCATGGTCCCACACACCCGAGCAGAAGGCACTGGACCCAGGACCCTCAGGGCCCAGCGGCCAGAGACCCCCAGGGACCAGTTCTGCTCACCCGTGGTCAGAAACCCAGAAACTAATAAAACACTCTCAAGGGACTTCCCTGGCTATCCAGTGGTTTAGACTCAACTCCCCGTGCAGGGAGACTGGGTTTCATCCCTGCTTGAGGAGCTAGAACCACATCCCAGAACTAAAATCGAAAATCCCATGTGCAGCAACTAAGACCTAGCCCAGACAAATAAATAAAAATAAGTAAATATTTTAAAAAGACTCTCACAATATATATTCAAAAATTTACAGAATGGAAGACAGAAATTTATAGTTCTATAATAATAATGCCTTCACAAACCACTTTCCAGACTAGATAGAACAAGATTGAGGGGAATAGACAAAAGAGCATACAGGAAGACCCTGTGCTCGTGGGGAAGACCCTTCCCCACGGGCACACCAAATTCAGAACTATTTACAGAGAAACGTCAATAAGAACGATCTGAAGAGAAGCAAAAAATATTTTCCACAACTAAAGATATTAAGAAGGAACTGCAATGAGATAGAAGGAGAAGCTGAGATATAATATAATCAAGATCCTCACCCTTGGGTAGGTGATTCATAAAATGGAAGATAATTGCAATTGCAGAGGTTCTCCCAAAGAAGTGAAGGGTCCAAGCTCCATGTTAGGATACTTCACAAGGAAGACAGACCCCCAGAATATCTGACTCTGAAGACCAGCAGAGCTTTGTGTAGGAGAGCTGGAAGAGACTGAGAATGCACCCACAAAAGATTCACATAAGCTTTCAGATGCTCTGAGACCCAGCAAGGAGACAGTAAATTGAAAGACTTAGGCTTTACTCTTAAAGGGTAGAAGCAAAATTTAACACACTCCAGGGCCCAGAGAAAAAGCCCACCAATGATCCAGCACTAGTCCCTGGGCACCTGCATTCAACAGCCAGCTTCCCCGTGACCCAGACGTGCCAATCAGCAACCAGTAGCCTCTGTCCAAGGCAAGGCTTGGCAACCACTCAGACTGGGTGCCAGCCTCACCTACCAGAATGCTCACAGGAGTCAGTCCCATACAACAAAAGGGTGCACACAGCCCACAAAGGGGATGCCCCTACAGCATATATATCTCTGGTGACCAGAGGGCAGTGTGCTCCTGGGACATATAGACATCTGTTATGAGAGGACACTTTTCAAAGGTCAGGAAACAACCAACTTACGAGGTGCACAGAAATAAAAACAGCAAATTAGACAAAATGAAGTGATAGAGGAATATGTTGTAAACAAAGGAACAAGGTAAAACCTGAGAATAAGAACTAACTGAAGGAGAGACAGACAATCTACCAGACAAGGTATTCATTGTAATGATTATAAAGATAATCAAAGAACATGGAAGAAGAATGGATGAACAGAATGAGAAGTTAGAAGATTTTAGCCAGAATGCATAAAAACTACAATAACCGAAATGAAAAATATATTAGAAGAAACCAACAGCAGTTTAAATGATACAGAGGAACAGATCAACAAGCTGGAAGACAGAACAGTGGAAATCACTGAAGCTAAACAAAAAAAGAAGAAGGATTAAAAGAATGAGGGTAGTTTAAGAGATCTCTGAGACAACAGAAATCATATTAGCATTTTCATTATAGGAGTCTCTGAAGAAAAACAGAGAAAAGGATGGAGAACATATTTGAAGACCTAATAGTTGAAAACTTCCCTGCATGCAAAAAGAAAGAGATTTTCAAGTCCAGGAAGCACAGGGTCCCAAAAAAGGGTCAACACAAAGAGGACCACATCAAGACACATTGTACTTAGAATGAAAAAAAAAAATACTAAAGATAGAGAATATTCAAGTACGTATGGAACATTCTCCAGGACAGATCACATCCTAGGCCACAGAACAAGCCCAAGTAAATTCAGGAAAACTGAAATCATATAAAGCATATTTTTCAACCACAATGTTGAGGTTAGAAATCAACTTCAAGGGGAAAAAAAAATGGAAAAAAAAAAAAAAACACACACACACACACAAACCCATGGAGGTTAAACAATATACTACTAAAAAAAAATGGATACTGAAGAAATAAGAGTCAAAAATGACTAGAGGCAAATAAAAAAGAAGACAGAGTGATCCAAAAATCTATGGGCAGCAAAAGTGGTTTGAAGAGGGAAATTTATAACAATATAAGCAAGAAAAATACAAATCAATAATCTGACCTTACAACTAAAGGAACTAGAAAAAGAAGAACAAACAAAACCCAAATTTAGTAGAAGGAAAGAAATCATAAAGATCAGAGCAGAAATAAATGAAACCAAACAAACAATAAAACAGTTCAATAAAAGTAAGTCAGTTTTTTGAAAAGATAAACAAAATTGATAAACCTTTAGCTAGATTCATTAAGGAAACAAGAGGACCAAATTAAAAAAAAATCATAGTTGAAAAAGGAGAAATTACAACAGATACCACAGAAATACAAAGGATAATTAACAGATTACTATGAACAATTATATGGCAATAAAATGGACAAATCCAATAAATGTACAATCTCCCAAGATTGAACCAGGAAGCAAAAATAAAGAGATCAATTACCATTAACAAAATTGAATCAGAAAAAAAAAACTCCCAGCAAACAAAAATCTCAGACCGGAAGCCTTCAAGGTGAATTCTACCAAATATTTAAGGATGAGTTAACATCCATTCTTCTCAACCTATTCAAAAAAAAAAAAAAAGAAAGAAAGAAAATGCAGAAGAAACAACACTTTCAAACTCATTCCATGAGGCCAGCAATGCCCCTATAACAAAACCAAACAATGATATCACAAAAAAGCAAAACTACAGGCCAATATCACTAATGAACGTAGATGCAAAATTCCTAAACACAACATTTGCAAACCAAATCCAACAATACATTAGAAGGATCAAACACTGGATTAAGTTGATTTATCCCAAGGATGCAAAAATGGTTCAATATCTGCAACTCAAACAATATGGTACACCATATTAACAAATTGACAAGTAAAAGCCATATGATCATCTCAGTCAAAGCAGGAAAAAGTCTTTGATAAAATTCAACATCATTTACTATAAAAACTCACCACAAAGTAGATACCTTAACATAAAAAAGACCATATATGATAAGCCCATAGGCAACATCATATTCAATGCTGAAAAGCTGAAAGCATTTTCCCTAAGATCAGGTACAAGACAAAGATGCCCACTCTCCTTACTTTTATTTAACATAGTATTAAAATCCCTGCCACAGAAATCAGACAAGAAAAAGGAATAAAAATAGCAAAGGGAAGAAGTAAAACTGCCACAGTTTTAGGTGACACTATAAAATACATAAAAAATTCTAAAGATACCACCACAATCTACTAGATGGAGCTCATCAATGAATATAGTAAAGTTGAAGGATAAAAAATTAATACATAGAAATCTGTTGCATTCCTACATCTTACAGAGAACTATCAGAAAAAGAAATTAAGGAAACCGTCCCACTTACAATTACATGAAAAAAAAAAACAATATACATAGCAATAAGGAGGTAAAAGATTCACACTTGGAAAACTATAGGACACTAAGGAAAGAAAATGGAAATGACACAGATATATGGGAAATAGATACTGTATTCACGGATTGGAAGAAATAATATTGTTAAAAGGATTATACTATCCAAGGCAATGTACAGTTTCAATACAGTCCCTGCCAAAATAATGAAAGCATTTTTCACAGAAGTAGAACAAATAATTTTAAAATTTGTATGGAACCATCAAAGACATTGAATAGTCAAAAAAAAAAAAAAATCCTGAGAAAGAAGAACAGAGCTGGAGTAAAGGTATAGCAATCTCTAACTTCAGAAAAGTGCAGTTATAGCGATCAAAACTGTAAGATTCTGGTACAAAAAAATAGATCAGTGGAACAGAATAGACAGCCCAGAAATAAAACCATGCACTCACGGTCAGTTAATCTCTGCCAATGAGGCAAGAACATATCATGGAGCAGTTTCTTCAGTAAGTGGGGCCCTGGGAAACTACATAAAAATTAGAATACTATCTCGCAACATATACGAAAATAAACTCAAAATGTATTAAAGATCGAATTTAAGACCAGAAGTCAAAAACTCCTAAGAAATCACAAGTAGAAGATTTATAACAATACTTTTTGGATCTGTGTCCTAAGGCAAAGAAAATAAAAGTGAAATAAATAAATAGGACCTAATTAAACTCAAAAGCTTTTGCACAGCAAAGGAAACAATCAACAAAATAAAGAAAACCTACTGAGTATAAGAAAATATTTATAAATGATATAACCAATAAAGAGTTAATATCCAAATTATATAAACAGCTCATATAACTCAAAAAATCAAACAATCCAAATAAAAATGGGCAAAGAACTGAATTGGGCATTTTTTCCAAAGAAGACATACAGATGGCCAACAGGCACATGAAAAGATACTCAACGTCACCTATCATCACAGAAATGCAAATCAAACCCACAGTAATATATCACCTCACACTTGTCAGAATGGCTATCATCAAAAAGACCACAAATATGAAACGCTGTCTGGATGGGGAGAAAAGGAATCATTTGCACACTGTTGGTGGAAATGTAAATTGGTGCAGCCAATGTGGGAAACATTATGAAGTTTCCTTAAAAAACTAAAAATAGAGGTACCATGTGACCCAGCAATTTCACTTTTCCATACACATCTGAAGAAAACGAAAACCCTAACCTGAAAAGATACACACACACTCCAGCACTTATAGCAGCGTTATTTACAACAGCTTTGTATGGAAGCAACCTAGGCAACTGGTGGCAGAAAGGGGGTAACAGAGACTACTTTCGCCATTTGCAACAGAACGTGGGGGCATTAGGCCTAGTGAAATAAGTCACACCAGAGAAAGACAAATACTGTATGTTATCACTTAATGTGGAGTCTAAAAAGTAAAAAAAATGACTGCAACAGAAACATAAAACAGCCTTAGCAGACTAGGACTAGATGAGCATTTCCTTAATTATATCAAGTATATCTACCACAATCTCACAGAAAATATCAAATATCACCTTAATGGTGAAGCTGTAAGAACTTTCTTCAAGAAAAGTTGGAAAAAATGCAGATTCCTGGTATATTTCTACTCAACCTTTTTTTGAAGCTCCTAATGAATATGACCAAAAAATATTTTGTAAAAAGTTATAGGAAAAAAAATAAACATTATTTGCATAAGATATGATAATTTATGTAGAAAAATCCAAAGAAATGAAGATAAATTATTAGTTTAAGAGTTCAATGAACTTAAGATTACTAAATACTAATGTTAATTACAGTATCAAAAAATAATTAGAAAATTTAAATTTTAATTGATAGTATTTACAAAAATAAATTATCAGGCATGTAAGAATAAATATAGCAAAAATATGCATTACTTTAAAAAAAAATCATTAAACTTTTTTAAAAGACATAATAATGGGATCAGCAGATCAGTTAAGTTCAGGAGTGGGTTGCCGTTTCCTCCTCCAGGGGATCTTCTCAACCCAGGGACTGAACCCAGGTCTCCTGCATTACAGGAAGATCCTTTAATGTCTGAGCCACCAGGGAAGCCCAAATACTTCAGTTTAAAAAAAAAAAAAAAAAAAAAAAGACACAATAAAAGGCAACCTAAGTAGAGATGCATATCATGTAACGATAAAGAGGTCTTTATAAGACGCAAACAACCTCACCACTAAACCCACTCTATACATTCATGATGGGTCACAAGCAGGCATGTAAAGCCCAGGAAAAGTAGGCAACACCTGGAAGGAGATGAGCAAAGGACGTCAAGGGAAAACTTAACTACATCACCATTTTGCTCTAATGAAATTCCACGTTGGTAGTTCACAGAATGACTTTAATTTTTGAAGGTTATTCTGAAATCTCTATCTCTATGGCTAAGAGTCTCAAGGTCAACAATGTTCATAGTTGTAATATGTGGTCTGAGGGGGCAAAACATATTGAAATTCTGGGTATATTGAAATTCAAGTGCATAGAGGACTCGGATGAAAGCAATGCCATTAAGGCCTCAAATTCAAGAGTATTTGAATTCTCTTACACATAATTTTCTTAAAAGCCTGCATAATTTTACATTTATTGGAGTCGTCACCTTCAGACACTGATTATTTTGGAGAAGCAATCACAGAAACCTGAAAAATCAAGGTCTGATGAGAAGCCCTAAATAAACCAAGTTTCAGAATCCCAGATCTAAAAGCAAGGAGTTTTCAACATTAACAATCCAAATTCTATATTTCTTCTCTACTGAGGAATCTGATATTGCACGTATTAAAACAGACTGGGAATGCTAAATAAAAAAAATAATAACTGGGTTAAGAGAAGTCACTCTCGGGTGAGTTAAACTGAGATACAAATACAAAAGAAAAGAAAAGGATACAGAGAAAACATCAGCTAATAGAACTTAGAAAAATTATTTAATGTTCGCTTATAAAATATTGCCACTAAAATAATTTATGGGTGTGTGCTCAGTCACTTTAGTCATGTCTGATTCTTTGCAACCCCATAGACTGTAGCTCACCAGGCTCCTCTGTCCATGGGATTTTCATCACAAGAGTACTAGAGTGGGTCGCCATGCCCTCCACCAGGGCATCTTCCCAACCCAGGGATCAAACCCACATTTCCTGAGCCTCCTGCACGCAGGTAGACTGCTGAGCCGCTGGGGAGCCTCTTAGTAGTTTTATATATTTACATATAGTATGTGAGTGACCTCACTGTTTACATTTGAATACCTGATCAAATATATTCTATACAATTTTATTATTTCTGCAGTTTGCTAGCTAATAGCTAGTTGTTTCAATATCTCTAAGTAATCTGTCTTTTCCCAATAATTTTAACATAAACTTTATATGTATTTCTTTGGCTCGTCTATCAAAGTTGGCAAAGGCCTGGGGTTGTTCAGGTCTTAATTGTGCTTGGTTCAAGGTGCAGGCATTTTCAGGGCTTTAAACACCACTTCTATGCTGACCACTAAACAAATTCACATTTCCAGGACAGATTTTTTTTTTTTTAATTAATTTATTTTAACTGGAGGCTAATTACTTTACAATATTGTTGTGGTTTTTGCCATAAGTTGACATGAGTCAGCCACGCGTGTACACGTGACAGATCTCTGACTGTCAAATGGGACACATTCACATTTTTACTTTACGTTTCTACAAAGCAGAATGAAATCTTTTATGTTGCCAACAAACATGGTTCCTCCTATGATATTCCTCTAGCTCAGGAATTATCAGTACCATACACCCAGTATTTCAAGCTAAAAATTGAAAGAAATAATCCTTGGGGCAATGTTGTCTTAGCGGTTCTTTCTCCTTCTTGCTGAACCCTTCAGTTCTAGCTCTGTGCCCTGAGATTTATATAGGCACATAAATAATGACTGCCTCCTAAATAATCTATAATTATTCACTTTTCGTTTTACAAGTCATGTCAATTTCTTCACATAATATCTGGATCTTTGAAAAGTCAATATTGGAGTAAGTTTACTACTTTGCCAGAATATTCTTTTCTTCATCACCAGGAAGGTGTTTCTCAAAAATACCCACACCAACCTATACAGAGTAATTAATTTAAATTGGGTCTTTATTTCAGGGAAAAGCACAGGGCAATTATAATTAATTGCAATTATTTTATCATATAATTTTATAACCACACTCTCAGGCGATATATGTTTTTAACCCTATTTCACAAGCCTCAAATCTGAGACTTAAAATAGTTAGCAAACTTCTCAAAATCCATTGTCTGGCTACAAAATTGACTTCTTTCCAAAATGTTAAGGTGCCTCCCGAGAAGAGCCTTCTCAACAATCAATGAAGAATCAGAAATATCCTTCCTTCAAAATCTCCCAGCTGAGCCAAAGTCTAAGTTTCCATGTGCAATCTGAACAAAGCTTTTACAATTTTTAACTACTGCTTCAATGACCTACCTATTCATCCCATACCTGCACATCTGCCTTAACACAAAACAATTTAGAAATTAATAAAAATAAGAACTCTTCTCATTATAGCCTCTGACATCTCAACCTGCTTTCCCATAGTACAGGAATACCTGAAGTTCAAAATGTCAGTCTCTGGGTTTTCAATATAATTTTTGTGGCAGTGGAACATTTACACGTTATTTTGCCACAGTGGTGAAATACTTTTGTTAACTACTGCTATTCTACAACAAGAAATAAGCATTGACATATGAATATGTAGCCAGAAATTTTGTGTACCCAAGGAAAATATTCAGCAATATGCTTCTTATTGTTTGCTACGTTACAAACCTATAGGTTTCTGACTCTTAAGAAATGCTGGATGGATGGAATATTATTTGCCAAGACAGAGAAAGAATATGAAGGTAGAAGATTTGGGAAGGCTGGGGGTAGGAAGAAGATACATTTTTCTGACTCTAAACATGCTTTCCACTGTTTTTGTTGTTTTTGCTAGTACTTCAGGGCACAGTTGCTCAAACTTTCTCAAAGATAAGAACTACTTGAATCTTTTAAAAAATCCAGAGTTCTAAGTACTTTCCTTGGATATTCTAACCCTGTGATCTGAAGTGAAACTTGTAGAACCTCTATTTTTAACAAGTATGTTGAGAGGTTATTGATTACCAAAAAGACAATTGTGAAATATTTAGTGGACCATCTAGGAGCTATGTAGTTAACAAGCAGTTTTGTTTTGTTTTGTTTTTCTGTAAGAGTCGGGTGTTTTGTTGAAATAGGTATTTAAATGTATCCTTTGTTGTTGTTACCTACTCACTAAGTCAGGTCCAACTCTTTGCGACCCCACGGATGGTAGTCCATCAGGCTCCTCTGTCGAAAATGGGTTTCTTTCACTCCACTCCAACCCACTGGAGTGTATCTTCTTGACCCAGGGATTGAACCGGCATCTCTTGCATTTCCTACATTGGCAGGCACTTTCTTTTAGCCTCCAAAAAAAAAATTTTGAAGATTTTTAATGAGTATCTTTAAAAATATTTTGCTGAAATGGCAAAACACTTTAATTCATTTAAAGTTAGAATTATAGTCTCAGAATAACTTCTGAGTTGGCTTTTTAGAAACCTTCATATCATGTGTTCCAAAATTTATCTCAGATATCTATGAAACTTCAGATAAACACTATTAAAATATACATGGAAAAAGTAATACTACTAAAAAAATATCAAATTTTTTAAAATAAACAGGAATGAAAGGTATTAACATAAGAGAAAAAAGAGGATATATACTTAAAAGAGAAAACACTTAACAACTACTAAAAATGAAAAGATGTTCTTACACGCTAGTAATTAGAAAGATACAACTTAGAGCTACATAAAGTTCCAGTTTTCAATCTCTTCTCGGCATTTTGTCTAAGATCAAGTGTAGTATTTGTTCTTATCAGTTTAATATCTGATACATCCTCTATCCAATTTTCATTCATTAGCTTGGCAACTTTTAAAGTAATCATACCAATTTCTGACAAGGAATAAATCTGTTGTATCAATCTACAGAGTAATTTAATGTTATATAGTAAGGTTAGGGGACTATAAATTGTATTATTAAACTGTGACTCTTTAAAAGTAAAACAGTATACTAAAATGTAAAGTTGTGTATTATTTAATATATTTATTTACAGACTATTTTTATTACATTGATGGACCTATAAATAATTCTGTTCAAAACAGCTTTTAAAAATGAAATTCTTCAAAAATTTTAAACTGTAATTGAAGCAAAAGGGAAAAATAGCTTTATATTTCTTATTTAAGCATTAAAAACAGCAAGCAGAATAATTATTCTGTAAAATATTTATATACTTAAAGCCAGTCAATTTTGTCTGGTTATTTTCTAAAAAATGTATTTCTCTCATAATAAAGTTGATTATTGATTTTTAATAAAATCATTTGCAATCTTTTCCAAAATAGTTTCCAAAGTTGTCACCACCACCAAGAGTTATCATCAGTGTTTAGCTTCTTAACTGAATTTTACAAAGAACTGATAACATTGTCAAAGTTTAATTTCTAGCAGAATAAACTTCCAAAAGCATTATTTTGGTTCCATTAATTGGATGCTTGATCAAACCATTTTTAGATCTAATTTCCTATGTGAAACATCTAAATGGCATTATTCCACTGCTTGTGATTTTTCTCTGTTGCTAATGGAGCTAACATATTCACAGCTCTTGCTGCATATTTCAAAAGTACTGAAAAGATCTGGAATAAAACATAAATACAGTTTACTTTAGAAAGCAGTAATTTGATCTAAGTGAAAAGCCATGCTTCTCAGAGTGGTATGCTTACACATTTTCTCCAAATTCCCAAGTTAAACATATGAAAGGGACATCTTTAGGCAGTTTTCTTAATGTAACCAATAACTTTTGAAACCCAACCCAATATTGGGTCCTCAGATTTGCATCTTCTGGGTGTCAGGAGATCAGTGTTAACCTTTATGGCCTAAATAATGGATAGAAAATGACAATGGATATATTGTACCAGTTTTATGGTTGCCCTAAACTTTCTTGAAAGACAAGTTCAGTACTTACTTTTTAATTAAACACACTTTTTAAAACTCACTACTGAAACATTATTTCAAAGTAAGTAACCAATAAATTAAAGTGGAGGTATCTGAGAGATGGTAAAACCACTCTAGCAAGACCAAGTAGCGACTATGTGTGCTCAGCTTATATTCTGCACATTATTCATATGTACCTAAGTTCTTGTTTCCTTTGTTTTCTCCAAACTCAGCATATGGTGGCCTGCCAGTTTCACTTAAGTGGACAGCATGAAAAATTGTGTCTAATGCTTATCCCACCATTATGCAAGATTGGAAGGAGTTAGTCTTCCCTGGCCACTGCTGACCCAGTGCATATTGTTTTATCATCAACACTCTGCCTGCTGTCCTTGAAACGGAGACACCAGCCCTGTTTTGTTTGAAGTGGGTGAGGAGAATAAGGTCGATTTTCAGATTTAACCCCCTAGGGAGGTTATAACTCTTAATATTTCATTTGTCTCCCATTTTTATACAGCCATGACAAACGCTGCAAGTATTAGACAAAATGGACATATGACAAATAGATGCTAATTTTTAATCAATGCAATTGCTAAGAATACATCATTACAACAAAAAAAAAACAGGACAGGTGTTAAATCAATCAGAATGTGTGGACAAGAACAGCACAGTGGCACTCATGGGAACGAGAATGCCTGGTATCCCCAGAAGTGAAACTCTGCACACTCTGCAACCCAGCTCTCCTTCCAGTAGACATTCATTAGCAGCTCATACACGTGCAACTAAAGTACAGAGAAGGGTTCCATTATAGCATCTGGATAAATACATTATGGAACACAACGGAATACAGTAGACGGATGTAGGTAGCTCTCAACATGAATGAGTGGGAAAAAATAATATTTGTGTAAACATTAAAAACTCACAGTACACTAATAAGTGTTATATACAGCACATATATTCTAACGAAACTATAAAATCATGAAGGTAAAGCTAAATATCAGGTTCATAGTAATTGTACCTCTGAACAGGGAGATGGAAATGAACTTGTGGTATATTCCAGTTATAACTGAATGTAATATACATGGAACAAGATAGGCATTAATCGTGATAATTTCTGTGTGGGGTTACTCTTATTTCACTTGGTATCTTATTTTTCCAAATTTCACTCAGAAACAAAACAGTATCATAAGGAACAATATTCAGTTTAATTTGGAATCATATTGTTACATATTTATTTTGCCTACAAAATGTCCTTCCTGTGACACATTCAAGGGATTCAGAAAAGGAAGCATGAAAAATATGGTACTTTATTTAAAAAACATTCAGTTCAGTAGCTCAGTAGTGTCCGACTCTTTGCAACTCCATCAATTGCAGCACGCCAGGCTTCCCTGTCCATCACCAGCTCCTGGAGGTTACTCAAACTCATGTCCATCAAGTCAGTGATGCCATCCAACCATCTCATCCCCTGTCATCCCCTTCTCCTCCCACCTTCAATCTTTCTCAGCATCAGGATCTTTTCAAATGAGTCAGTTCTTCAATCACCTGGCCAGTATTGGAGTTTCAGCTTCAACATCAGTCTTTCCAATTCAGGACTGATTTCCTTTAGGAGGGACTGGTTGGATCTCCCTGCAGTCCAAGGGACTCTTAAGAGTCTTCTCCAACACCACAGTTCAAAAGCATCAATTCTTTGGCACTCAGCTTTCTTTCAAATCTCTCACATCCATACATGACTACTGGAAAAACCATAGCCTTGACTAGATGGCCCTTTGTTGGCAAACTAATATCTCTGCTTTTTAATATGCTGTCTAGGTTGGTAATAATTTTTCTTCCAAGGAGTAAGCATCTTTTAATTTCATGGCTGCAGTCATCATCTGCAGTGATTTTGGAGCCCAGAAAAATAAAGTCAGCCACTGTTTCAACTGTTTCCCCATCTATTTCCCATGAGGTGATGGGACCAGATGCCACGATCTTAGTTTTCTGAATGTTGAGCTTTAAGCCAACTTTTTCTCTCTGCTCTTTCACTTTCATCAAGAGGCTCTTTAGTTCTTCACTTTCTGCCATAAGGGTGGTGTCATCTGCATATCTGAGGTTATTGATATTTCCCCTGGCAATCCTGATTCCAGCTTGTGCTTCATCCAGCCCAGCATTTCTCATGATGTACTCTGCAAATAAGTTAAATAAGCAGGGTGACAATGAACAGCCTTTATGTACTCTTTTCCCTATTTGGAATCAGTCTGTTTTTTCCATGTTCAGTTCTCACTGTTGCTTCCTGACCTGCATACAGATTTCTCAGGAGGCAGGTCAGGTGGTCTGGTATTCCCATCTCTTTCAGAATTTTCCACAGTTTATCATGATCCACACAGTCAAAGGCTTTGGCATAGTCAATAAAACAGAAATAGATGCTTTCCTGGAACTCTCTTGCTTTTTTGATGATCCAACAGATGTTGGGAATTTGATATCTGGCTCCTCTGCCTTTTGTAAATCCAGATTGAACATCTGGAAGTTCATGGTTCACATACTGTTGAAGCCCGGCTTGGAGAATTTTGAGCATCACTTTGCTAGCGTGTGAGATGAGTGCAGTTGTGTAGTAGTTTGAACACTGTTTGGCATTGCCTTTCTTTGGGATTGGAGTGAACATTGTCCTTTTCTAGTCCTGTGGCCACTGCTGAGTTTTCCAAATTTGCCAGCATATTGAGTGTAGCACTTTCACAGCATCATTTTTTAGAATGAAACAAAATATGGGACTTCCCTGGTGGTCCAGTAGTTAAGACTTCATCTTCCAATGTAGCGGTGTGCGTTCAATCCCTGGTCAGGGAGCTAAGGTCCCACTTGCCTCAAGGTCAAAAGAACAAAACATGAAACAGAAGCAATATTGTAACAAATTCAATAAAGATTAAAACTGGTCCACATAAAAATCTTAAAAAAGACGGAAAATATATAACCAGTACATCACTGTTCACACTTTTTGACACGTTATCCATACATTTACAATCAGAGTAAGAGGACAGAGAAAAATATATGCAGAATTTGACTCCTAAATTAAGGAAATCATGTTCATGTTTAACTATCTACAATATATATTCTTAAAAGAGATGAATAACATTTCAGAATTGATGTTTTTACAATGAGAAACGATTGAAACATGCCAATAAAAGCTATATGAATTTTATGGAAACAATGAATAATTCTCTTAATGTTTTTTAGTGTATAAAAAATGGGAACAGCTATCTTCTTGCAATTTAACTAGACTTCAGTTGCACGAATTAAGAGAACTAGTTTAATCAATCAAATGGTAGATTGGTTATAATGGATGTCAAAATCATTCTTTAATAAGTTAGGTTTAGAATCATATCTATTTTCAGAAACATATCTATTTCAGAAAAAAAAATACAAAGAAAAAGATTGGTATTGCAGATTAGTATGGTTTCAGTGGAACATGTATCATCTTCAAAATCTGACAAGAAATGTCCAATCCATAAAACACTAAAAGAAAACTGTGAATCAGTCTAGACACACATCTCAAAGAGCTGATGAGGTTGCAACCACTTATGCCTCCCTCTTGAGTTACCTTGATAATGCTCAGCACTTGCAGAGTTTTTAGCTTCAAAGAGCCTACAAACTAACTAATTAATCCTTACACTACCCAGTGAGACAGTGATAAGAAATCCCTGGAAGACAGCATCTAACTATATACTTCACACTTGCCTATATAGAATTCAGCATATATGTCATGCTGTGTTTTCCTATCTTTCTATTTCAATAAATCTTATGAGAGATGATATCCACATGTGAACACATGATGCATAGCTGTCCATTGTGTATAAAATGATGTACCCTGCACTCAATCTGCAGCTAAAAGCTAACAAAAAGAGATATATGCACAGCCAACACATGAAAAACATCTGGTACATTCTGCTGTGTTTTCCTTTCTCATTCATTTTACATCTTGCTCTTGGTCATTCCAGGGTGGACTTGATTTGAATAAGCTACAGCTCTTCCATGGGAATATCCAATTCTCTTGTCAAAGATTAAATTATTTTCATTTGTTCTGAAATAAAGGGTTTTAAAATTAAGAACCTATAAATTATGCTGAATGTAAGGGAATACCATATGGGAAAGCTTCACCCAAATGAGGGAATATTTAACTACTGTATTAAGAATTCTTTCTACTAGGATTCCCTTCTCTCTGCAGGTAGCTGGCTACAACAGTCTACCAAAACAAATCTATTCCCGCAGTAAGGGCCAACAATAGGTCACTCAGAGAGAGCACTTTCTGTCTGCAAAGGGCTCTACATCTTTTTGCTAAAATAGGGGAAATCCTTATCCTGTTTCCCTGTTTAACTGAAAATTCATTTTAAAATTAATCCTCTCCTTTCAAAGAAATTCTGAATTTCCTTCAAATTGCTTGACCCTTTTCTAATCTCTATAACTATCTAAAATTACACAGATATACACATATGCAAGAGAAACAGGACGACTAGATGACCATCCCGTATGTCCATGTATTGTTTTAAAAATTCTCTCATGTACTATTTGCATTAAGGTTGTAATTGTTATTCAATGCAGGATCTATCTGACCAACATTCCAAGGACACCACTGAAGGATGTATACACAATGTGAGTTAACAAGATTTCTACCTGTACACACTTTATTTGTAAATAAATTTACATAGTCAAAACAATCAGCTTTGCTGTCAAAGATACTGCCTAAAACTTTAATTTTTTTAATATTCTTCTTTTCACCTTCAAGAGCCAAGCATTTTTTCCATTAAGTTTATCTAAAATAGACTGTTGAACATTTACACTGAATGAAAAAAGGTAAGTTGAAAATATTTGATTTCTTAGTGTAAGTAATAATCTCAATTTTTCCTTAATTGCATAGGATTTGGGAAAGAGCTAATATGCCATATTGATGTATTATTTGAGCCTCTAGAGAAAATAAGACTTAATTCATTAGTAAGTGGAAATAAACTAAGGAGTTTTACATGGATCTACCTTAAAACAGTTGACATGTTTACAAACACGAAGTTCAAATTCCTTCCATTTACAATTAAACTTATCATATATATATCTAATATATATGATATATATCTGATATATATCACATATAATATATATGATAATATGATATATGACATGGGCTTCCCTGTGACTCAGCTGGTAAAGAATCTGCCTGCAACGTGGGAGAACTGGGTTTGATCCCTGGGTTGGGAAGATTGCCTGGAGAAGGGAAAGGCTACCCACTCTAGTATTCTGGCCTGGAGAAACCTGTGGACTGTAATAGTCCATGGGGTCCCAAAGAGTCAGACACGACTGAGTGACTTTCACTTTCACAATTAAATTTATCATATATATCTGTGTGTGTGTGTGTGTGTTGGGGGAGGTTCCCAGGTGCCTCAGAGATAAAGAATCTGCCTCCCAGTGCAGGAGACAGGAGAGGGGCCGGTTTGATGCCTGTGGGCAAGACCCTCTAGAAGAGGAAATGGACCCACCCCAGTATTCTTACTCTGAAAATCCCATGAACAGAGAGGACCTGGCGGGCTATGCAGTCCTTGGGGTTGCGATGACTCAGGCGTGACTGAATGACTGACGTGTGTGGTGTGTGTGTGTGCGATGGGATACTATTGCGCCAAAAGAAAAGGAAATCCTGTCACTTCTAACAAGATGGATTGACCTTGAAGGTATCATGCTAAGTTAAATAAGTCATACAGAGAAAGAACAAAGCCTGTATTTTCTCATTTACATGTAGAATCTTAAAAATGCCACTCATAGATATAGAGAGTAGAACCATGATTTCCAGAGATTGGGGATTTGGGGAAATGGGGAGATTTGATCTAAGGGTATAAACTTCCAATTTTAAGATGAATAAGTTCTGAGGATCTAACATACAACATGGTAACTATATTTAAAAATACTGCATTTCATATTTAGTGGCTTCCTTGGTGGCTCAGTCGGTAAAGAATACGCCCACAATGCGGGAAACCTGGGTTCGATCTCTGGGTCAGGAAGATCCCCTGGAGAAGAAAATGTCAACCCATTCCAGTATTCTTGCCTGGAGAATTCAATGGATAGAGGAGCCTGGTGGGCTACAGTCTGTGGGGTCACATAAAGTCGGACATGACTGAGTGACTAACTTGCACTTTCATACTTAAAATCTGCTGAGAATCGGTCTCAAATGTTCCCACTGCAGCTGCCACCCCTCCAAAAATGACAGTAGCTATGTGAGGTGATGAATGTGTTAAATAACCTTACTGTGTAATCATTTTGTGATATTAACATACACAGATTAATACAGTGTTCTCAAACCTATACAGTGTTATACTTCAATTATATCTCTGTAAAGCTGAAGGGGAGAATATCAATTGATTTTTTTAAAAGAGTAGAAATGATAAAAACCTTTGGCTATAATATTAATCAGAGAAACAGAACAAATAGGACATGTGTGTGTGTGCACACACACACACACATACACACACACAATATACATGTGTATGTAAAAAGAAAGATTTATGTTAAGAAATTAGCTCACATGATTGTGTAGATTTGGCAAGCTCAAAATCCGCAGGATGGGCCAGCAGACAGGAAACCCTGGGAAGCTGCAGTTAAGTCCAGAGGCAGACTTCTGGCAGAATCCCATCTTCTTGGGAAGTCAGGCTTTTTCTGCCGAGGCCTTCAGCTGCCTGGATGATGTCCACCTACCACTGTGAAAGGTAATAAGCTTACCTCTAAGTTTACTGATTTAAGTGTCGTGGCTTCCCCGGTGGCCCAGATGCTAAAGCATCTGCCTGTAATGTGGAAGACCTGGGTTTGAGCCCTGGCTCCGGAAGATCCCTCACCTTCATCTTACAAAAATGCTTTCACAAAAACCTCTAGAATAATGTGTGACCAAATATGTAGGTGCTGAGACCTAGCCAAGTTTACACAAAATTAAACATTACAGCAGAGAAAGAAATTTTGTGAGATTTAATATGCACTGAAATACCTTGCATGTATTTAGTCTGATTCCATCTGAATATAGACAGCCAAGGAAAGACGGAGAGGCATTTAGTCTCATTACCGGGATAAGGTTGTGACCTTTTCAACTCAGTCCTAGGACTGCCATAGAAAGGAGAAACATATCTACTGCTCACACCTTACGAGCAGTCTCTCTACCAATAGATCACAAACTTGAAAACATCTGCCTACACAGAGCCACCGATCTGGGGAGACAGCATCAGAATTTGAGCTTGAACTGTAATGATTAGCTTTGGGATCTCTGACCTTAGTTGAACTAAAACACCTAAAAGGAGTTCTCTTTGGCAAGAGAAGTTGTCTTCAGTCAAACATTCTATCCTGGGAAAACCTAGCCTAGCAGAATGTTTGGTTATGAGATGATAACAAAAAATATCTGGACCACAGATCGCCAGTTTAATGGACTTCAAGAGAAAGGATTTGGTATACTAATATCAAAGTTTGTTGGAATTAAAAACAATGCAGCATTTCCACAAACTGTCTTCTGTTTTTGGATGTTTCATTTTTGAACAGGAATTTATCTTTACAAATTATTATTGCTTTTAATGACTGTATACATGTATGAGTCCTGCAACACTTGCTTATGAGAGGTCAGACGTGGAGAACTTCCAGAAGACTGATAACAAGACCAGGAATATGGATCTCATGAGATGACTGAGCCTAAACTGAGAGGGCACATTTTGCTTCTTTCTTGGTCTCCCATTTTTAACAAGGCAAACTACAAAATGATTACAAATAAGATCTAAGAAAAGAAGGACACATTCTCTAGTGCTCAATTTGTTCTCTCTTATAAATCCCTTATGTCATCTCAAAGATTTCATTTGAATGTCTTAAACATTGGATCCTGATCTTGTATCCATAAATGGGGAGATTTGGTCTAAACACAGAAAGAAATGATATGCAGATAAGTGAGCAGTGGCCCAGAACCAGATTTCCTAACTGATGCATATATAAACCTATCAGGAATTCCCATATTTGGGTAAATGAAATTGTTTAATAGTGCGCTTATAAAACTAAGCAAAAAGGACATCACAGACAAAAGTGATACTGCAAGTAGCAATTTGATCTGGGTTTTGGGTAAATCCTCCAATCACCAAATCAATGTTACATCATAAAACATGTTTGAAACAGGTTATATATATATATAATTCAATTTCTAGTTGATTTTCATTATTAAAGGAAATGTAAACTTCATGAAAACTAACCTTATATTGTAAGATTAACTTCAATAAAATTTACTTAACTTGCCATAAACAAATGTGAATTTTCTTGTTTTTTTTTTATGTTAAAATGATAGAATTAAATCTGAATCTCTTTGACATTCTTACCATGTGGTGTCATGGCCACCATGCTAAATGGTAAACTCTGTGCAAAATTAACAGCAGAATGCTTATATCAAGATTTCCCCTCTTCACAATAAGGTTATTTTAAATTATGACCATGAAATGTGTCTACTAACATCAAGAGCCAAGAAATATTATTTGACAATAACAACAAAACTTTGGGAAGAGTAATATTGCCAAAAGATACTACCACATTTTTATTGGCATGTGAAAAGGAAGTAGAAATTTCTCACCTTGGTAATATTCGGAGTCTTTTAATTATATTTTTCATACTAGTCAAGATTTGTCCCAGGTACTAATTCTAACTTTGAAAATCTTTTTTTCCTGTAGATTTCTGGATATTGTAAAAATGCTGAATATGGTTGTAATTGTGTAAGTTTCATTGAACTTTATTTTGGGGTGAGAGCTTTTGTTACAGTTTATAAAAGATATTTTCCTATTTAGACCTCAGGGCTATTTGGGGACCTACAAATAAATGTGACCCCAGCTGTTTCAATTCTTGATATACACAAGGTTAATCATTTTTAAGTTAAATAGGATATATTATTTAGCAGAAAGAATGTCTTTTTCTTTTAACTTCTAATAAACTGTATCTAAAGTTTAAAAAGTGTAACAGAAAAGATGTTGTCATATAAAAATGTGGGGAAACTGTGGCTACAGAATTAAAAATCACTTGTGAAATAAAAAATAAAATCCTCTTTTTTTTTTAAACTTTACTTATGAGTTGGGTCAGAAAAAGCCCCATACAACTTCAATCACTGTCCTGATATTTTGCCTGCTTTTGAACTTTGTGCAGAAACATAAAAATTAAATAGTGTTATAGGTTGACAAAAAATAGATGGACAAATGTATGATATATGTTGATTCTCCACTTCTACAATCTTCTTAATCACTATTTGTCTTTTACCTTGAACATTAACACTAAATTTTTCAAGATATAATTTCTTTAAACAGGGATACTAATTATGTTTTCTTTCCCTTTTGTTAAAAAATGATTTTGAATCTTTTCTCTTTTTTTAATTTTCAAGTATATCAATATTCTAGTAAATAGAAATAATACTTCTCCAAGTATA
Source organism: Cervus elaphus (assembly GCF_910594005.1). Lineage (NCBI taxonomy): Eukaryota > Metazoa > Chordata > Mammalia > Artiodactyla > Cervidae > Cervus > Cervus elaphus. Next base: position 800,047 of record NC_057833.1, on the reverse strand, counting down.
TATTTACTGCTCATTTTTAATCACTATGCTGACAACATAATCTATTTATGGACAAATATATTTTTCTTTCTCAGTTTATTCTCTGAAGATTGAATAAAAGGCATTTTAGTGACTCCACAATTCTTTTGGAAAGAGATCTCAAAACTAAGTTCTTTCATTCTTCATTTTCAACCCAACCATATGACCAAATGTGTTCCAAAAGTAACTGGAATTGTTCATAATTCATGTTTTCCTGGAGATAAGAGTCTTTAAAATTATTAACTAAACGCTTCTCTGCATTATGATCAGGTTAATAGAGATTTCTGGGAATTGAGTAGGGTCTTTAAATACATAAAATTAAAGAAAAAATAGTTGAAAAATATGATAACTGAAAGAAATCTTTACAAGAATCAGTGAAATATATACAGTGCTTTTTTCCTGCAAATTACATATGGTCCACCCTCCATATCCCCTGGATCAGCATCTGCAGATTCAACCAACTGCAGATTGAAAATATTTTTTAAAAATTCCAGAAGTTTCCAAAAAGTAAAATTTGAATTTGCCATGCCCAGCAATTACTTAGATAGCATTTACATTGTATTTATAAGCTATCTGCCGATAATTTTAAGTATACAGGAGGATGTACATGGGCTAAATGTAAATACTATGCCAATTTACATAAGGATTTGAGAACTGGAAAATCTGGGAATATTCAGAGGGGTTCCTGGAACCAATCTCCCACAAAACCAAGGGGCAACTGCATATTTTTTTAAAAGGAACAGCTCCTAATGCACTTTTTTGGTTCTTTCTCTGCAATTATGCTAACAAGTATCATGCTGAGAAAGGATTAGTCCTGATGGACAATCAAAGACAATGCTTCCTTCCTGTAAAAAGGTGAGAAAAGACCTTGGCGGCTGAGCTGCAGTGATGAGGCAATGCAGCAGGAGGGCCATGTGACCAGTGAGTGAGCACACTCAGAGTGTGCTGGAGTGGAGGGGCGGGCTCCTCTGAGCCGTCATACACGCAACTGCCCTGACTTGGCGGGCGGAAACCACACAGCGCACATCTTCCTGACAGGCCGGCATGGCGTCCTTCCCTCAGCCTGGCAGCCATGACACCGGCCAGGTAAACACTCCTGGTGGGATGAAGCATTTGGCATAGCAGCAGGACATGTGCACCTGGAAAATCTGAGGGAACAGAAATCATTTCTTAAAAGAAGAGCCAGGAACGACCCAGCCACTTAGTTCTGTATTAACAATAAAAGATGAGAAAGCAAGATTCAAACACAGGATTAAAATTCTCTTGAATTGAATTCTCATAATGTCCCCTGTAGTAGCTAATACAGCAAAATGATGAAAAAGGTAGAATAAAATCTCCTGCTAATTTTAATGATATTGCTGAGTGATTATATTTTCATACAGTTGTATATTTCAGTTTGTGTTTTTTTGTATGGCCTCCTGAAAATATTTTCCTTAACGTCAGTTTGAAACCCAAAAATGAAGTAAGATTTATTTTTTTTCTTTAATGTTGACATTATGTCAAAACTCAATGCTAACATTTTTGAAATATTCATTTAAGTAGCATAATAGGGTATGTGTTAGCTTGCCCTATATATATTGTAGAGACTACTGATATTAGCATGAGAAAACCATAGGTCTCCAAATGAACTAATCATATAATACTAAGTAAACACGCCTTGTCTAAAGAATATGGGTTAGGTTACATTCCAAAAGGACAACGTGGAATAAAAACATGGTATCTTAGAAATGGGTGTCTAATACAATCATTTTTAATGTACCTCCCAGAGATTGCTTTAAGGCAAAGGTGACCACAAGGCCAGTGGTAGATGGTTACAAGCCGTCTTCCCCAACATCTGTGTAAATAGATTCAAAGAACCAAAGGCTGCAGTTTCAAAAATTAAACTACAAAAGGCCATATCTATAACTGTACACAAAATTGCCTTGTCTACCCCTTCTTCTTACCCCCTACCGCCTCTGGTGCTATTAAAGAAAAAGAATGTCTGAGGACCACCAAGGTGAAAAAGGGCAGCTAGAGGACATGGGAATAGTTATTTTCAAGGCTGCCTTAAAAGTCATTAGTCCTTCTTTCTGTATTCTAGAAAAGGAATATCTGTGCATATAAATCAAGGTAGTGGGCTTAAGATACATATTGGCAAAAATGGGCAGCTTCTATTGATATTTTTCTTTCTGTTTTACTACTGTCTTAATGTGTTGCAAGAACTTGAAATATGGCAGAAAGGAATGATTCTACCAAGGTGGCAGTTATGGGCCCTAACACAAAAACTGGCTACCCAAGTCGTCAGCACGAAAACTCAAGGGGCCCTTCTGTGTGTCTTCTGCCCACCAATCTAACATGATCATCCCCAATTAAACTTAAGGGAAAAGAACAGATTTTGATCAAAACAGAAAAATGATGTGAGTGTGAGGTTGTGCCGCAGAGTAGGGGCACTGTGGTGCTGGTGGTGTAGCTCACGTTCCAAAAGCTCAGCCTTTAACCTTCACTGAAACCACGCGTCAGATGCACAACATACAGCGAAACCACCTCAAGGTAAAGACATTAAGACGCTGAGTTTCCTGAGGGTGGGAGAGTTCACATGTGACAGAGCCAAGACCAAATTTACCTCACCTCCAAGTTCCGTTTCTTTTCTCCCAGCCTTACTATATTTCTTCCAGAATTATCAATTCACAGATGAAAACTTTGCTGACACAGGAGTAATTTAAAATTAAGATTCGGGAAAAACTGAAAATATATAGTAGCTTCCCTAAGCAACTAGCAAGCTACTATCTTTCTGATGCGAAGGCTGTGAAATTCACCATGCCTCCTTTTGTTTACTAATTGCTCAGAATCCAATCTATTCTCTACCCAAATAATACCACAGACATTAGCATTTTATTTACTCTGTTCCATGGTGTTTTCTTCCTTTCTCTGTACCTTTATTACATAATCATTTTTGTAAGCAGCTAAAGTCCTTTTTATTTTAGAACCAGCTAGGAAATAAGAAATATGTTGTATAATGTACTATGCCTCTATGATGTGAGCGCATATTTTCACATTCTCGTTTTATTTTCCATTGCTTTTTTTTTTTTTTTTTGCTTGTTCACTTAATGGAGTGGTAAAATAAGACCTTGTTCAAAATGGTTAGCTTCAGTTTCAGATCTTCAGTGATGCCTAGAGGTCTTCTGCATAAAACATCAGTTCCTTGAACTAGGCAGAAATAATCTTTCCTGATCCTGCCTTCTTTCTGATTTCCCTGCCTTCCACTTTAAGTGCTAGAAAAGCAGCTGCTAATTGTTCAACACATTTGATTTTGTATTGTTTGAGATAATCCTGTAAAGAACTGTAATGTCTCCCTGCTTCCTGGAGATTGAAGTGAGCATAAGCTGAGATTTGAGAGTCATTGTTTAGTCACTAGTCATTTCTGAGTTTTCCAACCCCAAGGACTATAGCTGCCCACCGGGCTCCTCTGCCCATGGGATTTCCCAGGAAGAATACTGGAGTGAGTTGCCATTTCCTTCTCCAGGGGGTCTTCTTGACCCCTGGAGACCCCCTTCAACCCAGAGTCTCCTACATTGCAGGTAGATTCTTTACCACTGAGCCACAAGGGAAGCCTGAGGTTTGAAATGGCAGCTCCACGGTGGCATGAAAACCAGAAAACTGAGCCGTCTCAGAAAAATGTCATGAAAACTACCTTTAAAAGTGATGGACCAACCACAAATTTTTTTCCTCCACTCGTCCTTCTGATACCCACATTAATACATAAGTGGTAGTTAGGAGAGAGAGAAAACTTCTAATAACCAACAACCTGACGTCATAAAGCGCATGGAGAAAGTCGACGACAGGACAGTTAAGACCACAGCCTAGAGCATGTCTGAAGGGAAGCCAACCGAGGGGGACGTTCAAAGCTGCAGAATCCCCAGGAGCCTCCAGATTGGGAAATGGGGTCTGAACAATTGAGCCCTCCACCTTTCCCCTCACTCTGGGAGAAAATTTGCAGTCAAGTGTGTCTTCCCCACTTTCCCCTAAAAGCAAATAATAGAATGGTTCTTCTATTTAATTATATGCCAGCACCTGGATCCAACCTCCATCCACTTATTACTAAGACTTAGGTCTTACACTTTCTTTCATTTAGAAGAATCTCAGCATAAAAGTTGATTTGGTCATATGGTAATTCTATTTTTAATTGAAAATTGAGAATCTACAGAGAAGCCAGTGTACTTCTCACTTCAAGTATTCAGGAAAAAATGAGAGAGTCAATTTTCCATAGTAAATACAGCTACTAGTCTTAATCAAGGAATGATAAATTGATATACACTATAATTTCCTGCAATTTAAACTTTCAATGTTTTTATTTTTTACTGTTTCTTTTTTTATTAAAATGTAATTGATTTATAATATAATATTAGTTTCACGTGTACAACATAGATATTCAATATTTTTTATAGATTAAACTCTAAGGTTATTATAGTCAGGACATGGAAGCAACCTAAATATTCATCAACAAGATGAATGGACAAAGAAGATATGGTACATATATCAATGGACTATTATGGCATCGGTGAACTTATTTACAAATCAGAAGTATAGACACAGATGTGGAGAACAAATGTATGGACACCAATGGGAGAAAGAGGGTGGGATGGATTAGAGACTGGGATTGGCATCCAGATACTACCATATATAAAATAGGTAACTGATGGATCACAGCAAACTGTGGGAAATTCTTCAGGAGATGGGAATACCAGACCACCTGACCTGACTCTTGAGAAACCTGTATGCAGGTCAGGAAGCAGCAGTGAGAACTGGACATGGAACAACAGACTGGTTCCAAATAGGAAAAGGACTATGTCAAGGCTGTATATTGTCACCCTGCTTATTTAACTTATATGCAGAGTACATCATGAGAAACGCTGGGCTGGATGAAGCACAAGCTGGAATCAGGATTGCTGGGAGAAATATAAATAACCTCAGATATGCAGATGACACCACCCTTATGGCAGAAGGTGAAGAAGAACTAAAGAGCCTCTTGATGAAAGTGAAGAGGAGAGTGAAAACGTTGGCTTAAAGCTCAACATGCAGAAAACTCAGATCATGGCATCCGGTTCCATCACTTCATGGGAAATAATTGGGGAAACAGTGGAAACAGTGGCTGACTTTATTTTTCTGGGCTCCAAAATCACTGCAGATGGTGATTGCAGCCATGAAATTAAAAGACGCTTACTCCTTGGAAGGAAAGTTATGACCAACCTAGATAGCATATTAAAAAGCAGAGACATCACTTTGCCAACAAAGGTCCGTCTCATCAAGGCTATGGTTTTTCTGGGGGTCATGTATGGATGTGAGAGTTGGACTATAAAGAAAGCTGAGCACGGAAGAACTGATGCTTTTGACCTGTGGTGTTGGAGAAGACTCTTGAGAGTCCCTTGGACTGCAAGGAGATCCAACCAGTCCATCCTGAAGGAGGTAAGCCCTGGATGTTCATTGGAAGGACTGATGCTGAATCTGAAACTCCAATACTTTGGCCTCCTGATGCGAAGTGTTGACTCATTGGAAAAGACCCTGAAGCCGGGAGGGGTCGGGGACAGGAGGAGAAGGGGACGACAGAGGATGAGATGACTGGATGGCATCACCGACTCGATGGACATGAGTTTGAGTAAACTCCGGGAGTTGGTGATGGACAGGGAGGTCTGGCGTGCTGCGGTTCATGGGGTTACAAAGGGTTAGACACAACTGAGCGACTGAACTGAACAAAATAGTTTAATAATAACATAGTCTGTGTTCATACTTCAGGTCACTTTACCCTAAGAGATATTCTTTCACTGAAGTGCTGTAATTTATGCCTTCTTAGTGTGCACTATATATATTCTGATGATGTCTAAGAATGTCTGCAATGAAACAGCATGGTAGATATAACTGATATTTTGCTCATTCTGCTTAGTTAGATGTTACATTAATATCCCACTTTTATCCAGCTTTGTATCCTCTGTAGCATTCAGTCTGATATCTAACACAGAATACAGGCTTGCTTACCCTTCCTTTATGGATTCTTCTTTAATGGTTGATATTTTGCTTCCTATGCGCCTCCTTGATAACCACCAATGCATGCTTCCTATGTATTGATCTCCCATGGATACATTACATTTTCAAAGGTAAGTTAAATAAACTTTATTTTTAAAGCAATGATATAAATGAACCTATTTGCAAAACAGAAGTTGAGTCAAAGAGGTAAAAAACCAATGTGATTATTAGGAAGGAGACAGGAAAGTAAAGATAAATTGGGAAATTGGGACTGCCATGTAAACACTGCTATATATAGAATAGTTAACTAATAAGAACCGACTGAATAGCACAGGGAACCCTATTCAGTACTCTGTAGTGACCTATATGGGAACAGAACCTAAAAAAGGAATGGGCACATGTGTGGGGGTGTGTGTATATGTATATGTGTAACTGACTCACTTTGCTGCAGAGCAAAAACTATCAACATTGTAAATCAACTATAATAAAATAATATTTAAAAGATATAAGGTATGCTGTATTATACAACACTGATAATATAGACAGTGCGTTATAAGAACTTTTAAACAATTTTTAAAAGGTTTTTATTGGAGTACAGTTGCTTGGCAGTGTTGCATTAGTCTCTGCGGTACAGAACACTGAGTCAGGTGCGCAGACACATACATTATCCCGGCTTTCTCGGAGCTCGCTGCTGTTCAGGCCACCATGGAGCCCTGAGTGGAGAGCTCTGTGCTACACTGTCCGTGCTCATCAGTTCAGTTCAGTTCAGTCACTCAGTCGTGTCCGGCTCTTTGCAACCCCATGAACCACAGCATGCCAGACCGCCCTGTCCATCACCAGCTCCCGGAGTTTACTCAAACTCATGTCCATCGAGTCAGTGATGCCATCCAGCCATCTCATCCTCTGTCATCCCCTTCTCCTCCTGCCCCCAATCCCTCCCAGCATCAGGGTCTTTTTCAATGACTCAACACTTCACATGAGGTGGCCAAAGTACTGGAGTTTCAGCTTCAGCATCAGCCCTTCCAATGAACACCCAGGACTGATCTCCTTATGATAGACTGGTTGGATCTCCTTGCAGTCCAAGGGACTCTCAAGAGTCTTCTCCAACACCACAGTTCAAAAGCATCAATTCTTTGATGCCCAGCTTTCTTTACAATCCAACTCTCACATCCATACATGACCACTGGAAAAACTACAGCCTTGACTAGACAGACCTTTGCTGGCAAAGTAATGTCTCTGCTTTTTAATATGCTATCTAGGTTGGTCATAACTTTCCTTCCAAGGAGTAAGCGTCTTTTAATTTCATGGCTGCAATCACCATCTGCAGTGATTTTGGAGCCCAGAAAAATAAAGTCAGCCACTGTTTCCACTGTTTCCCCATCTATTTTGCCATGAAGTGATGGGACCAGATGGCGTGATCTTAGTTTTGTGAATGTTGAGCTTTAAGCCAACTTTTTTCCCCTCTCCTCTTTCACCTTCATCAAGAGGCTTTTTAGTTCTTCTTAACTTTTTGCCATAAGGGTGGTATCATCTGCATATCTGAGGTTATGGATATTTCTCCTGGCAATCCTGATTCCAGCTTGTGCTTCTTCCAGCCCAGCGTTTCTCATGATGTACTCTGCATAGAAGTTAAATAAGCAGGGTGACAATATACAGCCTTGACATAGTCCTTTTCCTATTTGGAACCAGTGTGTTGTTCCATGTCCAGTTCTAACTGTTGCTTCCTGACCTGCATACAGGTTTCTCAAGAGTCAGGTCAGGTGGTCTGGTATTCCCATCTCTTTCGGAATTTTCCACAGTTTATTGTGATCCACACAGTCAAAGGCTTTGGCATGGTCAATAAGGTAGAAATAGATGTTTTTCTGGAACTCTCTTGCTTTTTTGATGATCCAGCAGATGTTGACAATTTGATCTCTGGTTCCTCTGCCTTTTCTAAAGCCAGCTTGAACATCTGGAAGTTCACAGTTCATGTATTGCTGAAGCCTGGCTTGGAGAATTTTGAGCATTACTTTGCTAGCGTGTGAGATGAGTGCAATTGTGTGGTAGTTTGAGCATTCTTTGGCATTGCCTTTCTTTGGGATTGGAATGAAAACTGACCTTTTCCAGTCCTGTGGCCACTGCTGAGTTTTCCAAATTTGTTGGCATATTGAGTGCAGCACTGTCATAGCATCATCTTTCAGGATTTGAATTAGCTCAGCTGGAATTCCATCCCCTCCACTAGCTTTGTTCATAGTGATGCTTCCTGAGGCCCACTTGATTTCACATTCCAGGATGTCTGGCTCCTGTGTGAATCCCAATCACCTTAAGATTCACACCATCAATAAAATCTCTTTTCTGAGGTGTGTACAACTCAGTGTCATTCCTAAAAGATATGAATCTTAGAGAAAAATAAACTACTACTAGTTTACATTCCATAAAATCTTCATAGAAATGAAATAATATTTTTCTTAAAAAATGTGGAGAACAGCTTTGAAGTACAAAGTCACTGTGAGGCCTGTGGGGGTAGGGGAATGGTAAAACATCTTTGAATTGGTTGTATGCCTATTTGAGGATCAGGAATTCCTTCATAGTAGCTAACATATATCATGGCTAAACAGGATAATAGAAAGTTTGAGAACACTGGAGTTATAGTCAGTTCTGAAAATTGGCAATACCGTTTATAAGGTGCATTAACTTGGACAGTCATTCTCCTTCTCTGAGCTTCAGTTTCCACATATGAAAACTAACATCTAACCTGTGTTTTGTCCAAAACTTTTTAGCTTCACTGTTTAAAACCAGGACATTAGCCCAGTTTTTTCTTAGTATCATTTTTTTTTTTTTTGTTCACAACACCATTTACCTCTCTCAAAGATGGCATTTTCTCATCCAGCTGCAGTTAAAATGGTGCCATTTTTTTCATCACCTATTCTCAACTTACTTCTCAGTTGCAGCCTCCACTAAGGAAGCTGGAAAATCTAAATACTGATTTTTTTTTCAGCCTCCATTGTAACTGTGTAGTCATGTGGTATACTTTTAGTTAATAAGATTCAAATAAAATCCACTGAGAATTCTAGTAATTTCTAACCCAGTTAAGAATTTTGTTCTTATTCACTTCAAACATTGAGTTTGTATGTAGTTTAGCATTTGTCACAGCAATTATTGGTCTTATCTTTATTCTCCAACTGAGAACTTAACTAGATAACATTTTATGTTTAAATCTCAAGAGAATAATCTCAAAATCTTCCCAAGGACACAACCAGAGGACAGGGTATATTGGAGTCTGGGTTAGAATCACCCCACGGAAGATGGCAGCATGATGAGCCTATCTAGGAGGATGCAGAATCATGTAAATGCATAACCCTCGCAAGGGCTTCCCAAGTGGCTCAGTGGTAAAGAATCTCCCTGCCATGCAAGAGATGCGTTCAATCCCTAGGTCAGGAAGATCTCCTGGAGAAGGAAATGGCAGCCCACTCCAGTATTCTGAGTCCATCCAGTATTCCAAGCCACTCCAGCATTCTAGCCTGGGAAATCCCACGGACAGAGGAACCTGGCAGGCTATAGTCCATGGGGTCACAAGGAGTTGGGTGTGACTTAGTGACTAAAACAGCAGCAACATAACCCCTGCAAGGGGTAGACACACGCTGGCTTCTCTAATCTTCCTGCCCTCTAAGCCTCCCGGCATCATCCCCTGGCTGAACTCAACTAGGAAGTGACTTACATGGGAGCCTGGGACCACGCCACACAGTTCTAACACAGAGCACGCCCAGGGAGGTGTGAAGGGCACATCTAGACACACAGGACTACGCACACACAAATATCGGAAATAAACTTGACATCAGCGGATTAAAAGAGAGATGGACCCAGAGAGCACTTTAGATAACATTTGTGAAAGAATCAAAAACAGGAAACAGAGTTTGTGAAACAGAAAATCAAAAAAATATCACCAAAATGTAGACAAAATCAGACCAAATTATAAAGACAAATATGTTTACCTTTCCTTCTTTGGATGTCTTTTTATCCTTTTGATGGCCTTTCATCCACTTTCAGTTACTTACTCATTGATTGATTCACTCAACAAATACTTATTGAGCACCTACAGTTTTCCAGGAACTAGGCACATGTAGTCTTTATTATTCTATTCATGTACACACCATGTTTCTTTTCCCTGGACTTCTTTCCTTCTAAACACTCTTCTAGTAAACTCTTGTCTTTCAAGACCCAGTCAATAGTCCCTGCCCTGAGGTTTCTAAAATCCCTCTAAACCCAGTTAAGAATTTTGTTCTTATTCACTTCAAACATTGAGTTTGTATGTAGTTTAGCACTTGTCACAGCAATTATTGGTCTTATCTTTATTCTCCAACTGAGATAAAAATATTTTGAGAGGAAAGACTATAAAGGCCACTTCTTGATCTTTGTCAGAGTTTATTTTACAAAAATATTTGTATACGTTTTAGTGAATTTATGCTGATTTTTGGAAAATAAAATGAACTAAACAACTGTCATCTGCCAATTCCTCTGAACTGTTTGACTATAAAAACTGTCAATGTTTTTGAAGCAATTACATAAAAAAATCTCAAAGTGGAAATTTTTGATTTTGTAGTATTGTGATACATTGGACCTAATTTTTCCTTCAAATTTGTCTGTAGTTCCAATGGGGTTTGGGGTCAATTACTTATTAATGGTGACATGTAGCTTCTTATATCTAATTGCCCACTTTTGAATCTTTATTCTGTTTACTAAAACCATAAGAATTGATAGTTAACTTAGCTGAAAACCAACTACATTTTTTGTCTTTGTTTTTAATTTACAAAGACTAACATAGAGATATATTAAGAATCAAAAGGACAATTTTTTTTTATATAAAATATTTGTCTTTGTACAAATGGCAACAGATTGAGGGATTATGGTATTAAACATTATAATACGGGGAATACTTACTCCTTAATATATCCTATACACTATTTAGCCCCTCTGTATTCCTTGCATCATGTTACCCACACTATAGCTTTATGAGCTAAATAAATAATTTTCTGAAATACATATAAACTAAAGTTTACCTAAGAAGTCATAGTTAATATAAAAATTCACATTAAGTCAATAAAACCCATAAAACGCACAGTTCAGACTGGGAACGTATTCCTCACTCATAAGCACCAAAACTTTTTGTTTTAAATAAAAGAGGTACTGGGGTGCCTAAAAATTGTAATGTTATAGACCATTTAAATTGTCTCCAGAGAGGCACAAATGTGTACTTGAGTACACTACTGGGATGCCATATTGCGGGTATAATTTAAATTCCCTTGCTTTGAAACATTTATGCTGGAGCTTTATCATTACAGCTGAGGCATCCTACATGACATGAATATTTTCAAAAAACACCCTGAAATACACATCTTAGTGATCAATTCAGCACTTGCAATTTCCCAAACTTTATTTTAATCAGCAGTTAATGATGTATGGCACTTCTAGTAAGTAAATGAATGTTTGAATTGCTGTAAGTTATTTTAATAATTGCTCAGCTAACCATTTAAATTATCAAAGATCTTTACTTGTGCAATGTCATATAAATGCTGGAAATTAAAAATTAATCAACACGATTTACGTAACTAAAAGCTGCCATCTAATGGGATATTTTTCAATAAGACGACAGTAGTAATTATGCTGAAAAATATTCATTCCCGTAGTTTGAACGATTATAGCAATTTCCACCAGGGGATTTCGCAGTCAGATCCTAGTTCTGGGCAACAGTGATTAATATAATGGTTATTAATGAGAAGTCATTTTGATACTTCTAGCAGTGTTTAGGTGTCAATGCCTTGAATGCAATGTGTTTAGCATATTAATAATAAAGACTGCATTGGACTGAATAAGTAATTTTATTGATATTTTCCCTTATCCTCTATAATGTGGAAGGTCAATTAGATGTATAGAAACAATGGAACTTTTCACAGCAGGACCTACCATTTCTCTGTGTTGACATCTTTTAACCATGTTCAAAGTTGACTAAATGTCAAAGGTAGTTCAGTTACAGGAAGAAAGTGGCAGGGTCAGAGGTCACAATCCATAAAAAGGTGACAATCTCTTGTGGATGCACCCAAGGAGTTGAGTTAGAGTGAGAATTGCCTTTCAGGTTGCCAACAGGGAATGAAGAGAGTAACGCCATCATTAATTATTAGTATTGAATTAATTAAAATGAATAATGACAGAGATTTTGTTGGCTTTACATCAAACTGAGTATAGATAAGGTAGTCCCTTATCAGATTCCAAATTTTGCATAGGTGCAAAATTGTAGATTAAGAAAAAGATTATATATGTTTTGGGTATAACCATATAAATATAGATATACATTTGCAAACTTCCAGTTTGTAACAATATGTATATATTTATATGCATCTAAATCTATTGGCCCAGAGGTAGAAAAAAATATTCCTCCACTTTATGGATCCCTTTCCTAAAATTTTGTCAAACATATTGTCCCCTTATCTATTTGAACTCTACTCTTTGGACACATAATATATAAGAATATAGTAAAACTACATCAGAGAGTTTGCGGCAGGGAAAAGGATAAAACTTACGTCATAGAAGTTCTATGTTGTGAGGAGACAAACCTAGACAGCATATTAAAAAGCAAAGACATTATTGTACCAACAGAGGTCCATACAGTCAAAGCTATTGTTTTTCCTGTAGTCTTGTATGGATGTGAGAGTTGGATCATAAAGAAAGCTAAGTGCCGAAGAGTTGATGCTTTTGAACTGTGGTGTTAGAGAAGACTCATGCAAGTTCCTTGGACAGCAAGGAGATCAAACCTGTCAATCCTAAAGGAAATCAGTACTGAATATTCATTGGAAGGACTGATGCTGAAGCTGAAGCTCCAATACTTTGGCCACCTGATGCAAAGAACTGACTCCTTGAAAAAGACCCTGATGATGGGAAAGAGAAGGCGGGAGGAGAAGGGGATGGCAGAGGACGAGATGGTTGGATGGCATCCCCGACTCAATGGACGTGAGTTTGAGCAAGCTCCAGGAGTTGGTGATGGACAGGGAGGCCTGGCGTGCTGCAGTGCATGGGGTCACAAAGAGCTGGACACAAATGAGTGACTGAACTGAACTGAATGTGAAGAGAAAGATAAACTAGGTATCACTATGGATAAAAAGTATGATCTCATCTAACACACAAATTAGTCCATGAAATATACTTCTAATGTTTTATTAAAAATACATAATCTAGGGCTTCCCTGGTGGCTCAGTGGTAAAGAATTTACTTGTCAATGCAGGAGACATGGGTTTGGTCCCCTGTCCAGGAAGATCCCACATGCCACAGAGCAACTAAGCCCGTGTGCTATAACTACTGAGTCCATGCTCTAGATTCCAGGAGCCACAACTAGTGAAACCCGTGCACCCTACAGCCCGTGCTTAGAAGTAAGAGAAGCCAATGCAATGAGAAGCCCATGCACCACAACTACAGGGTAACCCCAGTTCATTGCAGCTACAGAAGAGCCCATGAAGCAACAAAGACCCAGCATGGTCAGAAATTAAAAATTAATTATAAAATTAAAAATAAATAAAATTACATAATCTAAAGAAACTTCAAGTAGAATAACACTACTGGCAAAATCAATGTAATTTGTTACCAATTCCAAACGTAACATATTAAAAATTATTGTATAAGAGTTACAAGAATTCTTTTTGGGTTTCATAAAACTAGTAGTCTCAATGGTATTATTCCTTCAGACAGGAATTTCTGTTTATCATTATATGTTATTTTCATTGTTTTCATTCTCTGGGTGTTATTACTGACTAAAAAAACATTTATATATATGAAACCTCAGTTTTGTTTATTTTAGCAACTTAAGATCACAGATAATGTTAATTATATCAGGAAGCTTGTATGTGCTTGAAGTGGTTATTTTAACATTCATTTTCTTGAAGTCTCATAGTTCAGTAGAGATCTGACATGGAGTTGCATGTGATCGCTCTTTGCTTTCACAATCAATGCCAAGTTTTTCATGTAGTGTTAGCAAACAGACTTTCAAGCTTAATTTCTTCTCCCTGGTCTCCACCTCTTTGTATTTGTGTATCAAATATCAAGGTAATATACATGCATCATTTTCTGACATAAAGTGGGTAAAAAACACAAGCACTAACATGACTATTTTCTGACTCAGAACAGACAAAATAAAACTAAAAGATAACTGTCCTCTACATATAGGTCAGTGATATCACAGAGTAGCTGTGAAGCATAAAAGTAACTAAGCAGGTAGGTAGGTAGGTAGATATCTCATCCCAACATGAGGGATTAAAAAATTAATGGAAAGTACTTTTAAAAAATTTTTTATTATTTCCAGTAAGAGCAAGTGACACTGAAAATTCTATTTTATTATTTTATCACATGGAAATATCACTGTATCTTCAAGTTTTATGATAAAAGTTAACTCTAACTTAAGCAATGGTTGTACACCATTTCAAATGGATCTGCAGCATTATCAAATTTCTAAGAAAATTTTTGGGATTATTATAATTTTGGTTTTTGAATATTAAAACTAATAAAATTATTCTGACTGTAGTCTTATAATTTAATTGTTCTTTTTTTAGTGTTTTTTCTTTTTAAAATGCAAATGTTCCTCAAAAAACACACATAAATATGAAATAAAAAGTCCAGTGCACAATAAAAATTGCACTGTAAAGATACACATTTTCAAGGTTTTTATGATGAGAATTTCACATTAACCATGTGACAAGCACATGCCAGAGATGCTTGTAAAAGACTCACTCTTGTGTAGCACCTGACACGATACACAGAGATACCAAATATACTCATTTCATCTTTGTAAGAATTTCAAACCCCTGTTTCATAAATGAGAGGTATGAGAGTAATATAGAGCAGAGCAGCTACATCTTATGTCAGTCAACGATGCAGAGCATTTGTGCTCTTCTGGAAGAGGGAAGAAGGAAAAATCCATGAAAATCATGAATCCCCTTTTTCCAGTTTTGATAGTTCATTAATGTTAAATATATGAAAATTATTACTACTGCCTTCAGTTATATGTTTCCAGAATTGGCTCAGGATAGCAGCTATCACACCTCTTGCTATGTCTCATTATCTCTCTGCCTGCTGGCACTGTGCTCAGTAAGCATGTGCCTTGCACTCTGCACTTCTGAGTCCTTCACAGAGCACAAGACCTTACTGAACTAAAAGAACTAAACAGACGCTTCTCCAAAGAAGACATACAGATGGCCAACAAGCACATGAAAAGATGCTCAACATCACTCATTATCAGAGAAATGCAAATCAAAACCACAATGAGGTACCATTACACGCCAGTCAGAATGGCTGCTATCCAAAAGTCTACAAGCAATAAATGCTGAAGAGGGTGTGGAGAAAAGGGAACCCCCTTACACTGTTGGTGGGAATGCAAACTAGTACAGCCGCTATGGAGACCAGTGTGGAGATTCCTTAAAAAACTGGAATTAGAACTGCCATATGACCCAGCAATCCCACTTCTGGGCATACACACTGAGGAAACCAGATCTGAAAGAGACACGTGCACCCCAGTATTCATCGCAGCACTGTTTATAATTGCCAGGACATGGAAGCAACTTAGATGCCCATCAGCAGACGAATGGATAAGGAAGCTGTGGTACATATACACCATGGAATATTACTCAGCCATTAAAAAGAATTCATCTGAATCAGTTCTAATGAGATGGATGAAACTGGAGCCCATTATACAGAGTGAAGTAAGCCAGAAAGATAAAGACCAATACAGTGTATTAAGACATATATATGGAATTTAGAAAGATGGTAACAACAACCCTGTATGCAAGACAGAAAAAGAGACACAGATGTACAGAACAGACTTTTGGACTCTGTGGGAGAAGGCGAGGGTGGGATGTTCTGAGAGAACAGCATTGAAACAAGTATGCTATCAAGGGTGAAACAGACCACCAGCCCAGGTTGGATGCATGAGACAAGTGCTCGGGCCTGGTGCACTGGGAAGACCCAGAGGGATGTGATGGAGAGGGAGGCGGGAGGGGGGGTTGGGATGGGGAACACATGTAAATCCATGGCTGATTCATGTCAATGTATGGCAAAAACCACTATAATATTGTAAAGTAATTAGCCTCCAACTAATAAAAATGAAGGAAAAAAAAAAAAAAAAAAGACCTTACTGAGGCTATCTGTTGAATGTATGCAATGTCTACACGTCAGTATACACTCAAAGTCACTTGAAAATAATTTTATCTAGGTTTGTGGAACTTTTTTTCTTATTTGTATTTTTTAAAGAACATCTTAAGAATACGTTTATCCTCAGGCTAAAGAGAGAATCATTTAAGGTATTCTCCAATGTTAACTGATACCATTTTAGTTGTGATTGCTTCTTTTATACCTGCTAGCTGCATTTTCCATAATATTTTATTAATTCTTTTTAAGTGATAAATATCTATTCTAATTTAGGCAAAAAGCATTTTATTTTTAGAAACACTCAGTAATATAGTCTCACAGGTAATAATCACATAATGAATTATTTGTGATTTTGGTAATACCCCTAAAACTGCTTTAATAACTACATATTTGAATATAAATATACCTTTTACTTTTCTCTTATATTTTTTTAAACTTATTTTTTTTGTGAAGGGTAATTGCTTTACAAAATTTTGTTGTTTTCTGTCAAACATCAACAAGAATCAATCACAGGTATACATATGTTTTCTTTCTTTTTGCCCTCCTTCCCTTTTTCCTTCTCTCTATCCTTCCTTGTTTCCTTCCTCCCTCCCTTCCTTTATCTTTAAGAAAACAGTTACTGAGCTACTATAATATATTCATTCTTCCACGAATCTCAGAGACAAGAACAAAACTTACCTGCCTGGAGCTTAGATTCTACTGCTAGTATTAAGCATGAACCGACTTTTAGAAAAATGCTGCAAATATACAAATCTAAAAACCAAGGAAAGAGTCAGGAATCTCATAGCTACTTTGATAAAATTATAGAATTAATAATATACATAATTTTAACTGAAAGCATCTATGACAGAGTGTTCATGAATTAATTATAATTGAAAACCAGTTGCTCGAGCAAAATAAGGGAAAATTCCTTACTTTCTCCTCAACTGACAATATCTGTAACACATATTTGAGTTTTTTTTTCAACTTAAATACACCCAACTCCATAGCATTTGTAAATTTTAAAAGAAAAGTGTAAAATACTGGTATTGAAATAATTTTCTATGAAATTCTGTCTATGTCAAATCTGAGAAATGTATTGGAAGAGTAAGTAGATGATGAATCAGATTCTGATTGAGAAAATCAAAACATTCCACATGGCAACATAACAATCACATACAGATCTATTAATCAGTTTCTTTTCTTTATTAAATCCATATTTCAACTAATAGTTCCAACACCCTCAGAGAAGGGAAAGTTATGTACAAATGATCCCAGCCTGAGAAAAGCTGTGATCTGAATGATAGTGAAAAGTGCACAAGATTACACTGAAATGAACACAGCAGTTGTTCCTCCTTTGTATGTTATTATAAAGAGAACTGGGGGTCAAATTGCATGAATGATAAATGGAAGTTGCTTGAATTGGGTTGGTTCTTTTATGAACATTATATATTGACCTTGGCAGTTTTGACAATTACATCCATCATGTCTAGGAATCCATTCCAACACCCAGCCTGTTCTCTAATGTGACCAAATAAACAGGGCTTGTGAATATAAGAATCAAAGATTGATCTTATGTGCCATTGCACTGATGAACAGTTTGTTACTTGCTGAAGGTCTTTCATTCCATGGATTATGCAAGGATCATAATTCACTATGGCACACCTGTAGATAGCATGTGAGAATGCTTTAATCTTCACTTACAGGCTTCAAAAGGCTGAATATTAGACTTCTAAGTTTGATAACCAAAATGAAATAAAACCTTTAAGGAGTTCTTTGCATACTTCTAATGTGCATTTTATTATTTCCATGTTGCTTTAATAGAAACAGCTGGTTGAAGAAGGAAATACACCAAGCTTTCTAATTTTTACACTATTTTCCCTTTTGAGTAACCTAAACATCAATTTTCAAGTTTAAAAGAATTTTTCTTCTTCAAATATCTTTGACATGAACAGAACTTTGTATAGGTTAAGAATCAGGTCTTCCTCCCAACCAAAAACATTAAATGCAACAATATTTGAAGTGATAAAATTTTCCCCAGAAAGTTTATTATCAACCCTACAACAGTACCTTAAAAGGCTATGGCAATGTATGTGTCTGTGTGTGAGCACTGGGGAATTCTAAAGTATCTGGTGTTTTCAAATCCAGGAACTTACAAAATGGAGTTATTTAATAAAGACTCAGGTTTCTTTAAAATGATATAGTGACAACTGCTCCATGTCACAGCTGGCTGGGTCATCTCGCTGGCAAAAGCCTCATAGTTGAACTGAGAAATAAATTTTCAAAACAGAAAAAGAGACACAGATGTACAGAACAGACTTTTGGACTCTGTGGGAGAAGGTGAGGGTGGGATGTTCTGAGAGAACAGCATTGAAACAAGTATACTATCAAGGGTGAAACAGATCACCAGCCCAGCCTGGATGCATGAGACAAGTGCTCAGGGCTGGTGCACTGGGAAGACCCAGAGGGATCGGGTGGAGAGGGAGGTGGGAGGGGGGATCGGGATGGGGAACACATGTAAATCCATGGCTGATTCATGTCAATGTATGGCAAAAACCACTACAATATTGTAAAGTAATTAGCCTCCAACTAATAAAAATAAATGAAAAAAAAATTTCAAAGTCAGGTATGTGGCATGTATTTACAAGCCCGCATTTCACCTTGGTTTCAAATAGATAATCTGGATCATATCAAGCATTCAGTCCAATTGAATAATTTCTAGATTCAACGTAAATTTCATTAATCGGTAAACCTCTTCCAGGATTCAAACTTCTTCATGTACGTGTTTCCTTTATCCCTTTCCTGGCCCAGCTTCCAATCTCTGATGGCACAGTCCAAGAATCAGTTGTGCTGGGACCTGGTATAGGAAGCCCAGATAAATGCCTCCTTAGCCTCCGTCAGGTGCATGCTTCTTTGCCCTGCTGAGCAGATCCTATCTCTGTGTCTGCCCTGGATTTGTGGGACTATAACACCTCTCCTAAATCCACAGCAAACACAGACAACGGCCGGACTACTTCCTGCAGTGTCCTGCCCCCTGTAGGGTACAGTTTTGAGTCTGCCGCTAGTGATGGAAAGCAGAATGTGACTTTCACTCTTCTAAACTCCCCATTTCTCATCCTATGTTTCCTGACTCAGAGAGGGTGAGAGAAAGTACCTAAACATCACATTTCCTACAACCAGGCTTTATCTCCTCCAAGTTCTACTACTTTCCAGCACTATTTCCTGTCTGATCTGAGCTAGGAGGAAATTAGTGTGTAAGGTCTTAGACCAGGAGCAATGTCCCTTTTACTTACTAATTTAATAGTTGTCTTTGCTTTCAGGAATGCATCAGTGGACAGGCTAGGGATCTTCCTCTCTGCCCTTTTAATCTTCTCCTGTTCATCCCCTTGTCCTCTTCTTGACCTCATGAACAGATTACTGGTAAAGGTAATGAAGATAAACAGAATCCACAGCAGAGTGGATTCCACAGCCTGCTTCCCTGCTGGCTGAGTGGGAGAGCATCTGCCTGCCAGTTCAGGAGACATGGGTTTGATCCCTGATCTGCAACACATGCGGCGGAGTAACTAAGCTCGTGTACCGCAACTATTGAGCCTTTGCTCCAAAGCCCGGGAACCCCAACTACTGAGCCTCCACCCCACAGTCACTGCAGCCCGCATGCCTAGAGCCCGCGCTCGGAGGCAAGAGAGGCCGCCGCCGCGAGAAGCCGACACACCGCAAGTGGGGAGCAGCCCCCGCTCTTCACAGCTAGAGAAAGCCTGTGCATAGCGACAAAGGCCCGGCACAGTCAAAAATAATTAATTACATCAAATTTAAAAGAACCCACAACAACACCTCCAAAATATTTAGAATTATGACGTAAAGCAGCAAATCTATGTAATTACACATTTATATTACTACTGCACATCACTGCATTACATCTACATTAGATAACACACCAAAAACAAGCTCCAGTTCCTACCCTAAATGCCTTTGATTTCATCGAGCTCCTAACATGACCACTTTCTCACAATTGTCTGAAGGATATTGTTGCTTCAGAAAGACACCTGTTAACAGCTCTCCAGGCTAAAGCGGAGTCATTTCCTTCTGCCCCGCTGTGACCGCGTGCACTACCTCAGGAGTGCCGGACTCTTTGTGGCCCTATCAACTATAGCCCGCCAGCCTCCTATGTCCACGGGGATGCTCCAGGCAAAAATACTGGAGTGAGTTGGCCTGCCCGTCTCCAGGGGATGTTCCCAGCCCAGGGACCGAACCCTCCTCTCCTATGCAGATTGCAGATTCTTTACCACTAGCGCCACCTAGGAAACCCCACTGTGACTCATAGGATCTCATACCTTAAATTTTACCTCTTCCATATAACCATTAAGATTGAACTAGAACTGATAATTACCTCTTTTTGATGATTTCACATATGCCATCAGTTCTCAAGGATTATCTGATTTGTTCATATGAAATTCTTTTCAAATGTCATCAGTCATAGTATCAGCATATTGTCAAGAAAAAAACACACCGAATACAAATAATTAATAATTTAATAAAACTTTGACTACAAGTGATATTATATATATTGATGTATTGCCTAGTTTTCTACATATGGTTCCTGCTTCAATTCCATAAATTAGGAATATATTCATGCTTTAAAATTACTTTAAAATTATAAAGTATTAGAAGAATAATGATTCTCCATTTTTCTTTCATCTGCTTCTATTCTAGTGAGTATATTACTAAAAGAACAAAAATAATTGCCTAATGAAAAAAAGAAGAATTAAATAACTTACTGGAAGTGGCACTAGGTAAAAATCTCTGAATGTGGATTAAAATTAAATTGGATGAAACAGGGTAATAAGTTGGCCTCAAGCATAGATCATATCATACACAAGATTATTATTGAATACCAGCTGTGATTTTCTTTGAAGTAGCAGGTTTATCTCTTTTTAAAAAGTGAATGCCATTGCTTAATTTAATACAAAAATTTTTGTGATTTTTCAGATAGCAAAAATGTACTCATTAAAAACATTTAAATAATTAAAGGGTTCTCTTTTTATTCCAAGATGATATTATTGAATCAGTGTTCTCATCCTGGCTCTTGGCTGGAACACACCCCAGCTCTGTCCCCTCAAGGTCAACAGTTTTGCAACAACAGGCTCTTGTAAAAAAGAAGAATGCAATTTACAAAGGTTTGACACCATAGCCTTCACTATATCAATAGCAAAGAGATTATAGTATGCATTTGAATAATAAAGTCATTAAATATTCTATATAATGAATGCCATAAAATACACACTTAAAGATGGAAGGAAAAACAATTTAATTGGTAAGGGAAATTCAGCCCACCATTTTATTCAATGAGTTCAGTTCAGTTCAATGACTCAATCATGTCCGACTCTTTGTGACCCATGAAGTGCAGCACTCCAGGCCTCCCTGTCCATCACCAACTCCCGGAGTCCACCCAAACTCATGTCCATAGAGTCGGTGATGCCATCCAACGATCTCATCCTCTGTCGTCCCCTTCTCCTCCTGCCCTCAGTCTTTCCCAGCATCAGGGTCTTTTCACATGAGTCAGCTCTTCGCATCAGGTGGCCCAAGTATTGGAGTTTCAGCTTCAACATCAGTCCTTCCAATGAACACCCAGGACTGATTTCCTTTAGGATGGACTGGTTGGATCTCCTTGCAGTCCAAGGGACTCTCAAGAGTCTTCTCCAACACCACAGTTCAAAATCATCAATTCTTCAGCACTCAGCTTTCTTTATGTATGGTCCAACTCTCACATCCATACATGACCACTGGAAAAACCATAGCCTTGACTAGAAGGACTTTTGTTGGCAGGGTAATGTCTCTGCTTTTTAACATGCTGTCTAGGTTGGTCATAACTTTCCTTTCAAGTAATAAGCATCTTTTAATTTCATGGCTGCAGTCACCATCTGCAGTGATTTTGGAGCCCAGAAAAATAAAGTCTGACACTGTTTCACTGTTTCCCCATCTATTTGCCATGAAGTAATGGGACCAGATGCCATGATCTTAGTTTTCTGAATGTTGAGCTTTAAGCCAACTTTTGCACTCTTCTCTTTCACTTTTATCAAGAGGCCCTTTAGTTCTTCTTCACTTTCTGCCATAAGGATGGTGTCATCTGCATATCTGAGGTTATTTATATTTCTCCCAGCAATCCTGATTCCAGCTTGTGCTTCATCCAGCCCAGCGTTTCTCATGATGTACTCTGCATAGAAGTTAAATAAGCAGGGTGACAATATACAGCCTTGACGTACCCCTTTTCCTATTTGGAACCGGTCTGTTATTCCATGTCCAGTTCTAACTGTTGCTTCCTGACCTGCATACATATTTCTCAAGAGGCAGGTCAGGTGGTCTGGTATTCCCATGTCTTTCAGAATTTTCCACAGTTTATTGTGATCCACATAGTCAAAGGCTTTGGCATAGTCAATAAAGCAGAATTAGATGTTTTTCTGGGACTCTCTTGTTTTTTCAATGATCCAGCAGATGTTGGCAATTTGATCTCTGGTTCCTCTGCCTTTTCTAAAACCGGCTTGAACATCTGGAAGTTCACGGTTCATGTACTGCTGAAGCCTGCCTTGGAGAATTTTGAGCATTACTTTACTAGCGTGTGAGATGAGTGCAATTGTGTGGTAGTTTGAGCATTCTTTGGCATTGCCTTTCTTTGGGACTGGAATGCAAACGGACCTTTTCCAGTCCTGTGGCCACTGCTGAGTTTTCCTAATGTGCTGGCATATTGAGTACAACACTTTCACAGCATCATCTTTTAGGATTTGAAATAGCTCAACTGGAATTCCATCACCTCCACTAGCTTTGTTCGTAGTGATGCTTCCTAAGGCCCACTTGACTTGGCATTCCAGGGTGTCTGGCTCTAGGTGAGTGATCACACCATCATGATTATCTGGGTCATGAAGATGTTTTTTGTACAGTTCTTCTGTGTATTCTTGCCACCTCTTCTTAATATCTTCTGCTTCTGTTAGGTCCATACCATTTCTGTCCTTTATTGAGCCCATCTTTATGTGAAATGTTCCCTTGGTATCTCTAATTTTCTTGAAGAGATCTCTAGTTTTTCCTGTTCTATTGTTTTCCTCTATTTCTTTTCATTGATCGCTGAGGAAGGCTTTCTTATCTCTCCTTGCTATTGTTTGGAACTCTGCATTCAGATGGGTGTCTCTTTCCTTTTCTCCTTTGCTTTTCACTTTTCTTTTCACAGCTATTTGTAGGCCTCCTCAGACAGCCATGTTGCTTTTCTGCATTTCTTTTTCTTGAGGAATGTCTTGATCCCTGTCTCCTGTACAATGTCACAAACCTCTGTCCATAGTTCATCAGGCTCTCTGCATATCAGATCTAGTCCCTTATATCTATTTCTCACTTCCACTCTATAGTCATAAGGGATTTGATTATCCATGCCATAATGAGTGTACAATCGAAAGCATAACTCAGTTCTCTTGATCCATATTACTGTCTTTCTTATGGTGTTAGTAAATATTTTTCCATGCAAAATGACCCATAATGAAGATAAATTCTTTATCCAACATTCAAATAAAGAAATAGATACATAACCTAATGTGAGACTATTAATTTGCCTGCAAATACTGAGAGATTGCATGTTGAGTACCAAGGTATTCTCAAGGTTAGTTTTGACCTTAGTGATCCTCACTTAGGCTGAAGACTTCAGACCAAAATCCTCCAGAGATGTACCACCAAAAGAGTTGACACAATGTAAATATGAATTTCATGTCCCCCCCACATCCATCCTATCACAGTGAACTTTTGCCCTGTCATATTATCATGGTGCTTCTCTTATTTTATCCTCTGTTTTAGACTCCTTCACATGGGAGATCATAGCTATTTGGTCCTTCTAGTATTCTCTTGGCCAGAATCTCCCATTACATCTGTACTCTTTAGATTTCTGTCAGAAATTTTATGGCTTCAAGATCTCCTCCTTCAATTAAAAATAAAAATTTAACTTTAAAAAAAAAAGATCACCTGTGCCTGCCCAAGAAGCTAACATCGAAACTCACTTTTGTGACATGCAGTATATTCTCATATAGAACATATGCTCTGAGCTCCAAATTCCACTTGGCTTCTGTATCACCGAGGGCTTCCCTGGTGGCTCAGCTGGTAAAGAATCTGCCTGCAATGCAGGAGACCTGGGTTCGATCCCTGGGTTAGAAATATCCCCTGAAGAAGGGAAAGGCTACCCACTCGTGTTCTGGCCTGGAGAATTTCATGGACTGTACAGTCCATGGGTTCACAAAGAGTCAGACACAACTGAGGAACTTTCATTTTTCTGTATCACTGCAAATTATCCGAACTACATCTAATGAGGAAGTTGTTGTTCAGTCGATCAGTCATGTCTCTTTGTGACTCCATAGATTGCAGCACGCCAGGCTTCCCTGTCCTTCACTATCTCTTGGAATTTGCTCAAACTCATGTCCATTGAGTTGGTGATGCCGTCCAACCATCTCAGCCTTTGAAATCCCCTTCTCTTCCTGCCTTCAATCTTTTAGAGCATCAGGGTCTTTTCTAATGAATCAGCTCTTTGCATCAGGTGGTCAAAGTTTTCATAATAAGGCCAAAGTTTCAGCTTCAGCGTCAGTGCTTCCAATGAATACTCAGGATTGATTTCCTTTAGAATTGACTGGTTTGATCTCCTTGCAGTCCAAGGGACTCTAAAGAGTCTTCTCCAACACCACAGTTCAAAAGCCAGTAAGTATTCATCCTTAAATTCCAGGATACTTTTCAGAATTCTTTTTACTGCTTCCAGGCAAAAGTATGAAAGTATCTAGCCCCCAAAGGAAATTTCATCTCCCTCAACTAAGATTTCCAGTTGTCAGCCTCCTATTACAGCAAGCAGCAAAACCTACTTATGAAAAACATATGTTAGAGAGTACAATATTTTATTTCTTTTGTGAAGGCTTCTTATTGATTGGTCCTGAGGGTACAAGAATGGATGATATTTATATCCTGCTGTCTAGAAGTCATAATAGAAAAGAGCAAAGCAGATTGTAAAACTTTATTTCAAACATTTAAGTGATATAATGGAGGCATGGGAAAAGTACCCTGGGAGTCTAGACAAAAAAGGAACCTATAGGCTTAAAGGAATTTGTGGTAACATAGCAGTGACACCGTGAGCAGGGTCTTAAGGGAAGAGGATGACTTTTGCCAAATAAGGAGTGAGGAGCAACTCTGCACAGGGCAGAGGCAAACGGGTGGAGATGTAAACAGGCCGTTTACAGTGGGATTAGCACAGACAGAGCGAGACTGAAACCTGAGTCCGAGAGACAGGAGTGGTGGGAATCCATCACTACCACATGGATCACAAGATACAGATCCCTAAGACTGCAGAGTATTTATCCAAAACAGACATCTGAAACAGACATCTATAAGCTGAAAAAAGATGTAATAACGTGAGTATTCTGACAGAAATGTGCAGGGTGAATCCAGTAGGAGAAACAAGATGATCTGTTTCTAGAATCCAAGTAAGAGATATTACCAGCTTTTACTAAAGTAATTAGTCATCAAAATACAAGCAGATGTTAGGAAACAAACTTAGGGTTACCAGGGAGAAAAGGGGAGGGGAACAGACGGGGAAATTGGGATTGACACACGCACCCTACTGTATCTGAGATAGACAACTGATAGCACCTGCAGGTCAGTGCAGGGACCTCTAGTCACTGCTCTGTAAGGACTTAACCGGGGACTGATCTAAAGAAGAGCACATGGGCATGTGTTTGTGTAACTGATTTACTTTGCTCTATAGCAGGAACTAACACCGCTTTGCACATCAACTATATACACTATATAAACACACATACACACACACACACACACACACATATATATTCCAACAAAATTAATAAAAACACATACTTAGTAGATTATGGAACAGGATCAACAGAAATTTAGAGCTAATTTTATCTGGGAAGTGAAAGGAATGAATGAATTCAGCATTACTCAGAATGTTTGTAGTGAGGTGTGGTGGTTTACTTGCTAAATTGCATCCAGCTCTTGCGACCCCATGGACTGTAGCCCCCTAGGCGCCTCTGTCCATGCGATTTTCCAGGCAAGAATACTGGAGTGGGTTGCCACCTCCTTCTCCAGGGAATCTTCCCAACCCGGGGATAAGACCTGGGTCAGACCCTGTAAATAATAATTTTGCTTCCTAACAAAGGAGAACACACATCTGGGAGGGAAGAAAATGAAAGAATGAAGATAAGAGAGAGATTTCAACTGTAAAACATCCAGGTAAAGACATATATCCAGTACATAGTTGGAACATTCTCATGAGCTTATTTTCAATATTGCAAATTACAGATATTAGAAAAAATATAATACTAAGTTGGAATTTAAATGCTTACTTATGTTGTCCACATAAAATACTCTGCAAAAAATAACATGTGTAAATTACTCATGACAGTTGCTATACCAGCTCAAACAGTAAAACATCTGAAAAGTTTATATTTAATTAGAGTTACTCTTTCCTTGAAAGGACATTATATTTTCTAAAGTCTTGTTCCATAGAACAATTGTAACTAGGGCAATTAGTAAGCAGTTAGAAGATTGTCTTGAATCAAGTAAAAAGTCCCAGAAATTCTGATTAGTTTACCCTAAATGTAAGATTAATAAAATAACTCTAAGCAATTATATAATGTCATTAGCATTGTCAGTACTGGACAAGTTCTCTACATTTTATGTCTTTGCTAAATTTATGGCAAGTTCCTAAAGGGTAAAATGACAGGGAAGCCATAATATAGAGGTTCTATGAGTCAAGATGAGCTAAGTTACACTGTGGTAAAATATGAGTATTCCCAAATCTTAGTTGCTTAAGCACAGTTAAATATATTCTCTCACCCATACAAAGTCCATTTTGGGCCAATAGATACTGTTCTCCCTTTGAAAACATATAAATAAAAATTCAAGCCAACCCCTATGATAATTTGAAATTTGCCATCTCAATATGTGTAGCTTTCTATGTTTCCTTGGTGGGAAGAAGAAAGAGCAAAGAAAAACCCTGTAACAGGTACCGACAGAAGTAACTCATCTCTTCCACTTAACTTCCTGTTGCACATGGTCATGTGACAAGATCATATGGTCATAACCCAACTACAACAGGTTTTGGTAAGTATAGAGCCGCACATGGATATTAAATAAGCATTATTTGTGTCTGTCATAGAGACAATCACAGGTGAACACAGGGTTGAATGCTTCAATAATCCCTTAATTGTCACTTACAGGAACTAGGGAGTATCAGAAATCTGAGCTCTTTAGTCACCAGAGATTCAGTCCATTCTTTTAGAGACACTTTTAAAAGAGCATCAGGTGATAAGACTCCAAAGGAATCTTGCTCAATTCAAGGAACAAGAATCCAACTTGTTCACAATTTATCATTTCCAAATATTATATTCATGGGATTTTTAGAATGAGAGAGTATTTAATCTGCTCATTTAAGTATGAAGGAAACTTTAATTCACAAGAAAAAAATGAAGAACTTACCCTGAGTCACAAAGTAATTTAGTGGAAGAGATGAAATGAGCACCAGTAATCATTTTCACTACACAGGATCCCCTTAGAAGAGCCATTGATTCTCTACCTGAAAACACAGAATTCTAGCATTAGTAGAAATTACAGCCAAGACTATCTGACATAAGTTAGTTCAGTCGCTCTGTCGTGTTCAACTCTTTGCGACCGAATGGACTGCAGCATGCCAGGCCTCTCTGTCCATCACCAGCTCCAGGAGTTTACTTAAACTCATGTCCATCAAGTCGGTGATGCCATCCAACCATCTCATCCCCAGTTATCCCCTTCTCCTCCTGCCTTCAATCTTTCTCAGAATCAGGGTCTTTTCCAATGAGTTAGTTCTTTGCATCACCTGGCCAAAGTATTGGAGTTTCAGCTTTAGCATCAGTCCTTCCAATGAACACCCAGGACTGATTTCCTTTAGGATGGACTGGTTGGATCTCCTTGCAGTCCAGGGGACTCTCAAGAGTCTTCTCCAAAACCACAGTTCAAAAGCATCAATTCTTCAGTGTTCAGCCTTCTTCATAGTCCAACTCTCACATCCATACATGACTACTGGAAAAACCATAGCTTTGACTAGATGGACCTTTGTTGGCAAAGTAATGTCTCTGCTTTTTAACATGCTGTCTAGGTTGGTCATAACTTTTCTTCCAAGGAACAAGCATCTTTTAATTTCATGGCTGCAGTCACCATCTGCAGTGATTTTGGAGCCCCCCCCCCAAAAAAAAATAAACTCTGCCACTGTTTCCACTGTTACCCCATCTATTTGCCATGAAGTGATGGGACTGAATGCCATGATCTTAGCTTTCTGAATTTAAGCCAACTTTTTCACTCTCCCCTTTCATGTTCAAGAGTCTCTTTAGTTCTTCGTTTTCTGCCATAAGGGTGGTGTCATCTGCATATCTGAGGTTACTGATATTTCTCCCGGCAATCTTGATTCCAGCTTGTGCTTCTTCCAGCCCAGCGTTTCTCATGATGTTAAATAAGTTAAATAAGTAGAGTGACAATATACAGCCTTGACGTACTTTTTTCCTATTTGGAACCAGTCTGTTGGTCCATGTCCAGTTCTAACTGTTGCTTCCTGACCTGCATACAGATTTCTCAAGAGGCAGGTCAGGTGGTCTGGTATTCCCATCTCTTTCAGAATTTTCTGGCATCACAATGTATAAAAATTTGCCTTTTATATCATTATTGTTTGAGTTGACATTCATGGTTATTTCCTAAAACATTTATCAAGGAAGAAGAATCAAAGAATTAAATAACCCAATTATTCTTACATGCAAGTGATCAACTCTGATAGTCCAGTAAATCTTATTCATGAATTAGACTTGAACATTCGGTCTCTAAATACTTCCTCTGACACTTACATAATAAATTCACCTAGTCATTTATGCATTTAATGACTCATGTGGCAATCATTTGTAGGTATGTATGTGTCTTCAATGTCTTAATACTTACAAATTACGAATAAGACAGCTCCCCCAGAATTTTACTTTATGATGATGAAGTCAGAGCCAATAATATGCTGAGAAGAATCCGAACCATGAAATCAGGAGATTCTCATTCTAAACCTGCTTCTATCACTGACCTTTAATCAAATTCCACAATCTGCCTTGAGTTGGATTCCTCTACAGAAGGAAAGATGAGTGGACCTGGAGAACCCCATCCTGAACAAATAGCCTTAGCACTCCACCCTACAGTTCCCATTCTCAATTCTTAGACATCACATTCTGTTCCATCTTTTAAACACCACTCTCTTTTTATTTGAGTTAACTCTAATAAATGTTTATACAAGTCAGAGATTTTTTGACACAAATAAAAATAAAACACTTGATTTTAATGGTTTCCTACTAAGAAAAAAGTAAATATAGCAAAATACCAGGAAAAATCAGTTTCTTTCTCTCTCCCTCCTTCCCTCCTTCTTTCCCTCTTTTCCTTTTTACTTTCTTCCATCTGTCTTTTTCCCCTTTCTCTGTCTCCCTCTCTTTCCCTCTATCATT
The DNA here is from genome assembly GCF_910594005.1 of Cervus elaphus. NCBI lineage: Eukaryota > Metazoa > Chordata > Mammalia > Artiodactyla > Cervidae > Cervus > Cervus elaphus. The sequence goes on along the minus strand of NC_057833.1, from coordinate 770,366 downwards.
TATTCATCATCTGGTTTCACTACTGACATCAAGTGTGCTCTTAGAAGTACATGGAATTTAATTTGTATAAAAGACCATGAGAAAGCAAAACAACTTAGGATTTCCATTAAATCATTGTGAAACATCACTTGCAGAAAAACTTACTTTTAGAATTTCCCTTAGGATATAACTTGGGACAAGTTCAGTGACTTAGACACAATGATGTACTTTTCAACTTCTTTTATAACATGAAAAAAATGTGGTATATTTACACAATGGAATTCTATTCAGCCACCTAAAATAATTATATTAAAATATTTTATGGCTTGTAAAATACTCTTGATTTGTTTGGTAGTTAACAAAAAACATCAAAACTTTAATAGTGTAAATTTCTGGATGAGAGGTTAAATTTACTTTTAATTTGTGTTTTTTGTACATTTATATTAGAAATATGCAGTATATCTGCAATTGAAAAAAACTAACTCAAATATCGAAATGGAGCTTTACAAAAATATGTCATAGATTTAATTTTGGAATAATATTTATAGAACTGTGACATAAAATGCATATCATAAAGCAAAAAACACAGCAACTAAAAAATTATTGAACTCTACTAGAAAAGTGAAAAAAAAAAAAAAAAAACCTCTTAGAAAAGATTTCTCAAAAGAAATACTATCGGCACCTTCAGTGGTGTGATTCTTCCAGGGGCTGAGCTATCCCAGAATATAGGACATGGAGCACTCCTGGCCACACCCACCAAACGCCAGCAAGTGTTACTTGCTCAGTCCTGTCTGACTCTGCGACCCCAGGGACTATAGCCCGCCAGGCTCCTCTGTCCATGGGATTCTCCAGGCAAGAACACTGGAGTGGGTTGCCGTGTCCTCCTCCAGGGGATCCTCCCGACCCAGGGATTAAACCCAGGTCTCTCGCATTGCAGGCAGATTCTTTACCACCTAAGCCACCAGGGAAGCGCTCCCAAATGCCAGTGAAAGTGAAAGAAAGAAAGTGAAGTCGCTCAGTCATGCCCGACTCTTTGCGACCTGGATTCTCCAGGCAAGAACTCTGGAATGGGCTGCCATTCTCCAGGGGATCTTCCCGACCCAGGGATCGAACCCAGGTCCCCCACATTGCCAGCAGACACTTTAACCTCTGAGCCCCCAGGGAAGCCCACAAATGCCAGTGGCAGACCCCAATCGTTGAGATTGGATCCAGTGCCCTCAGGGCTTCCCTGGGGGCTCAGGGGTAAAGACTCCGCCCACCATCGCAGGAGAGGTGGATTGGATTCCTGGTCGGAAATCTCACATGCCTATGGACCACAACTATTGAGCCTGTGCTCTAGGGCCCGGGAGCTGCAACTACTGAAGCCTGCGCATCCGAGAGCCGGTCCTCAGCATGAGAAGCCGCTGTACGCAGAGACCCACACTGGAGAGCAGCCCCTGCCTGACACGACTGGGGAAGAGCCCCGCAGCAGTGGAGACCCACGATGCATAAGCAAAGCTACGTTTTAAATGCCTCCCTATTTCTAAATGCTCAAGGCTTAAGAACCACGGCTAGAAGATGACTGTACCAATGAAAGACAGCCAACTGGCCATATTTATGAACAGGTTTGCCAGTAAGTTGCCCCCATAACATGGTAGTAGGTATTAAAGATAAAAATAACTCCCAACTGATTTTTTTTTCTGCCCAGGGTCCTTGGGTTAGAGCATGATTCCAGGAAAACTGATACATGTCTACTATCCTTACTCTCCATTAGTTCTGAGCCTTAGGTTTTAATTAAATTGCTTCCCACAATTCCCTCTATGACCTTGGAGGTCACTTTGCTTCACTCTCCTGGTATCACTTTGCTGAATCTTTTCCAAATTAGGCTAATGAAAATTCCAGCCCTAAAATTCCAATGTTAATTGATTTATAGTCTCATTCATGAATATATTCATAATTTTTACCAGGAGCTACAAAGAGGCAAAATAAGCAATAACCTGTACTCTCAAAGTCACATAAGAGGTTATGTATTCAGCTTCTCTAAGAGAGTTCATTGAGTAAATTCTTAACTGTCTGTCTGCCATTGATATCAGAATAAAAAATGGCTGATGAGCAGAGATTCTAATTTTAAGAAAATTGGACTCAGATATGTGGGAGTAAAAAAGATCCAAATGACAGAAAAATCATGATACATTCAAATCGACTAGTTTAGAACAAATCAAACTTTCAAAAACTGGAATCTCTAATGACAATTCATTTTCTAATCTACATTGCCCTAGATGTCTTCATATTAGTGTCCTTATCACATGAGCACTTGGTATTTCTATGACTATACTCAACACCATTATTTTTAAAATGCTTTCCTTTCTCATTAAGCTGTAAGTGCTGAGAGAGAAGCTTGGCTCTGGATGGAATATGATTATTTAACTCCTAACCTCAACAGCTTTGAGGTGCTTTTTCTTGCCAAGCATCTTGACTGTTTCATTGTGTCTGACTTTACGTATAATCTGTTTGTGACCTCCTCATTTACCCCTACTTCCGACTTTATCTTAGGATTCTTAGCACAGGCGTTGATAGTGAAGAACTGCTGAGACGGTGAAGCAAGCCTCCGTGTGAAAACAGCCGCAGTGTCAGCCGCGATCCCCTCGTTCTTGTTGGTCCTCTCCGCGGACATTCCTGGTCTGGCCGTTTCACATGGAGGACTACTGCTGGTTCCACCCTACTGGAAACTTGAGAGGGGTACAATCTTGTTAAATCCTTTTCCATTTCTCTCTCCCCTAAAAAGAAGTTCGCAGCTTGACGCTAATACCTTTGTTTTATGTTTTTTCCTTGTCAGTGTTTAGTCATTAAGTAGTGTCCATCTCTTGACTCTTTTGTGACCCCACAGACTGTAGCAGCCAGGCTCCTCTGTCCATGGGATTCTCCAGGCAAGAATGCTGGAGTGGGTAGCCTTTCCCTTCTCCAGGGGATCGTCCCAACCCAGGGATCAAACTCAGGTCTCCTGCTTGGCAGGTAGATTCTTTACCGCTGAGCCACCTGGAAAGCCCGCATTTAATTACACTTAAAATGTTACTATGATTCCTTTTTTAAACTTCAGACAAAGTGCTTTGTCATACCAAAATAATATATTTCATCTTGAGGTCAGAAGCACTTTTACTTAGAAAGATTTTTTGTTATTTATTTTACTTTCATAAGTAGAATAGATTTTTCATATTAAGTAAAGTTTTATTTACTAAAGGAATTTATGTATGATGGATTTTTAAAAATTAGAAAATCTTTATATAATAGGGACAATATTTATATATAAGTTCTATTACTTCTATCACAAAATCTCACTTATCACATTAAAGATTTTTTTTAATCTACCCTTTAAAGTAAAAATTTTGCTCTTATAAAGATGTTTAGGATATATCAATCAGTGATTTTTATGAAAGGTATGTATTTTTTCAGGTAGCTTATTCTCAAATAAAACTACTCACATAGTTATTGGAATTTGGAGTAAATGGAAGAATAATTTGATGTTGCTTTTGGGGAATTTAGAAAAGAGTTCTGGATAAGTTTTGAGACATCATAATAACTCAGAAAACCAAAAATACAGAATCTATCTGAGTGAACTGCTCACATTAGTCTTGACTTCTCCATGTTAGTTAGAAGGACAGAAAGGTATCACGAAGAGACAGCAGACAGCAAATATCCACATTCCCATTAGCATCCCACTCATTGTGCAATTATGCAATTTGCTTTGCATAACATAAGTGTTATAATGCCTTTAAAAAGACACCATATCAAAAAGTGTGCACAGGAGATATTGAAAAGTAACACAGGAGAAATTAAGTAAAATAAACAGAAAAACTATGCATTCCATAGAATGCTTACACTCATTTGTAGCAACCAAAGACAAGGCCATGGAACTATCTTTTCCCCAACAACTTGCAGCCTTAGTTTTAGGAATGCAGCCGAGTGAAACAGAATTTGATGCTCCGGCTGCATTCCTCAGTGTAACGTGGGCAGAGAGCACCCCCTACTTTCTCCTGATTAAATAGCACCCCTGGCCAGGAAGAAAGGAGATACTGGCTCCATGTGGATATTTTGCTCAGAAAATCAGAAGGGATTTGTCTATAAGGTTCATTACCTCTTGGCCTCTATTGGCAATAACCCATATTCAGGAGGCCAGCATTGTGACACCCTCAAAGGAACTCCCTGAAGGAGGCAAAGTCTAGAAGGAGAATACCTGCTCTGAAGTTTCCCACCTTCCCTGAACTGAATCTGCACAGCCACCCCAGGAGGGGAGAATGCAGCTTTGAAAAATAACACCTTTGTTATTCCAAGTGTTAGAGATGAAGCTGAGTTTTCAGATGGCCTCAAGGTTTGTGCACCCTTCACCAAACACAGATGGAAACTGGACTCTTTGAACTGCTTTGAAAATCTGTTACTAAGTATTGCTGTGGGTCTGTGAAGCAGCCATTGCTAACTTCTGACTGCCTGCAATTTTTATGGCTGTATGATGACAAGGGATAAAATAGCTTCATTTTAGAAATAAATGGCTTATATGCCAGGGAGGGAAAACCCACCAATTAAGCAAGATTTAATCTTAACTATGGTAATTTGAAATGGTGGTCCTTAAAGACTGGCTGCAATATTTGCATTATAAATAACATTTGCATTATAGAACATGCTGCTAATATTAACCTATTCACACTGTTCTCCTGAATATTTTGACTTTCTATGGTTTCAGTACTTTTTTTGAAGACATTAAGATACATAAAGATGGATATCATCTATTTATATATCAACGACTGGCATTACATTTTTTCGAACTTTGTAAATTCTATCAGAATGTATTGACTCTTTGAATCTAAATCAGAAACACTTGCTGTTGTAAGTCAGTGTCATGCTCTGGATTACTAGTGGTTCCATGAAAAACAGCTTATATGTTTAACAACACAGCTTTCATTTGCCTGTATTAGGAACAACCATTCAATATAAACCACTGCAAACTGACAGTCTTGAATCACATTTAAGCCAGTGGAATTTACAATGTACTACCCATCAGAGTCTGTTACACATGCAGCATACGCCAAGCTAGGTTGTTCTTGTTTTTTCCCTTCAAAGAAAACTGAGCTACTGGGAGAAGGAATCTAGACATTTCTACAAAGTAGTGGAAGGCTGTGAGAACCACAGCCGCTTGTTCTCAAGGATAAAATAAGGTTTGCCCACACAACACGCAGCATTAAACTCTATGTCCTCAATGTAGTTTTATTACGATTTTAGAAACACTAAAAGTTGCACAAGTACACCCAGTATGTGCTCATGTCTGGACCAAAAAACAACTATCCCGGGGGTTAGCAAGGCCACATTCAGCAAGTTTTAAGGTTGCTACGGAGACATTAACTTAGCTGTTTTACGTACAACTTTTTTTATGGTGGGAGTTTAACTGTATCAACAGAGGTACATTATGAAATATATTTAATAAGAACATATGTTTTAGCCACAGCAAGCTGCCTCCTTGGAGCCTGGCAAGGATAGCTGTGTGACCCCACCCCACCTCAGGATGCACACCAGCAGGACTGGGCAGACTCAGTCATCTCTTCCCTGGACTTACTGGATATTTTCTTTTTTCCTTCAAAAAAAAAACAAAACAAAACTTGATGTATATATGGAGACCAGGAATCTGAGCTTCCTTGCAACCTCCACACCCCAAGGTTCACTGAGTGACTGTAAAATTCTGGCATGCACAATCTTTATTTCTAATTCTTTATTTCATCCTTCCTACCACAGGTATTACTTACAGTGAGAGGAAAAACCCTCACATCATGAGAGTTTACAATCTCTCCATCTTCCCTGAGTTTAAAATGCTGTGTAATTCAAAGGTGGCACTGAAATTTCAATGTTTCAAGAAGGGGTTTGTGGAACTATTACCAGTATCTCATAATAACTACCTGATGGAAGAAAAAGAATGATAACCTGGAACTAAACAGAAGAAAGCACAGAAACGAGAGAAAGCCTTGTCACCTGGTTTTCTTCCAATCTATTATTTTGTTGATGAGGAAGCCAAGAAGATGTGTAAGAAAAACCTCATTCCTGTTCTTGAGATAAAAAAAATAAATAAATAATTGAATGGAAAAAGAAACTATATGACTGCCTTGCTGGTGTCCCCGTGTTATTCTTAAAAAATACTCTCAGAAAGTATAAGGGCAAGAATGATGATACAGAACTGATGGCATCTTCAAGTGACTAGACTTGCATAATAACTTGAGATCACTCTAAATTCAATCTAGGTTCATTATTTTAGAACTGCAAATTGTGCCAAGGGCTAGAAGTAAAATGAGCAGTAAAATGAAGTAAAAAGAGCAGAGCCTTTGTCAGGGCCACCCTGTGTGATGATGCTGTTTGTGAACATCCTTGAGACTGCCAAGCCAAGGATGGAAGTGGGGCTGTAATAAGGCCACGTTCTGCTCACCAAGCCACAGCCTCACAATGCGCTGCCTACCCAGCAGGAATGGGATGGAGAAGACATTAAAAAAAAAAAATCTTCATATGAACCAGGGACGCCTTTTTAAATTCATACTCTGTCACTCCACACATGCTCTCTGGCCTCAGTGTGGCTCAGAGAATACTGACTGGTTACGTCAGGCCCCAGAACTGGATTGGATACTTAATTTTCCATGGAAGAGGCAAGCTGCCAGCAGCTGTATATAACTTTTTTATCTTAGTCCTCAAAAGAAAGAGAGGTCTTTCTCAGGACCATCATGGTGTGGTCCCCAAGCTCCCCCACCGTCTGCCCTCACGCTCCCTTGAGCCTCCTCTGCTCCTCGCCGGCCCCAGGGGTCACTGCCCTTCCCCGGGCCTCTGCCTAGAACACGCCCTCTGCATGGTTGCCCAGCGGTGCCCAACCATCTCCTTACCAGGAAAGTCTTGCTGGCAGGCCTATCTAACAGGGAGCAACCTCTCTGCTAATCCCCAAGCACGTTGGAATGGTGGTCCCCTTATGGTTCCTAATTCTGCTTCATTTAACTTACCATTTCCTACATACATTACATATTTAATTAGTGGTCTATTTATAGTCTGTCTTCAGAAGCATGAATCTAAGTTTCAGAAAGCAGAAATTTTTGCTTGTTTTGTTTTTTGCATTATCTCTACCTTTGCCAACTCTGGGATGTCACCAGTGATCTAATCTGTCAGCAGCCCATCTGGGTAGACTTGTCTTAGGGTTTACCCCCTTCATCTCCTCTCCAGACATATTAAATAAAAGTCAACATGTACTAGAAGGAACTCCACTCCCATCATTTAATCAATATTTAAAAATTTAAGTAATGTATTCTTTTCTGAAGAAAAAAAATATTTGAATATGTTATGTAAAATATGAAAAAGTTCCTTAAAAAGTGATTTATGGTGATACAGGAGCTTACTCCTGTCTACCTCAAAAATCAAGGTTCTTATTGTCCCTGCATCAGTTAGGAATTCTCTTAGGCTATACATAATAGCACCATTATGCAGTGGGAAATATGTATCAGGAACTACCTTTTCCTCTAGCAAGAACTTTTGAAGTTGAAAGTCTAAGACAAACACAGCCATTCAACAACAGCTTCAATACTTCAGTTACTTTTACTTTTCTTCTCCTCATTTTTGGCTGTATCTCTCACCCTCATGGTGATAACATAATGTATTCCCCATCATTCTCCATCACTGAGATCATATTTTAGGCAGGAAAGTTAAGTTGTGGTGAGGTCAAAAATAAAATCCAGTAAAGTCTGACCATTTTTAAGATTTTCCAGAATTTTGTCCAGAAACTCCTACATATATCCCATCGGGAGCCAGAAAAGTGTAACTTTTTGAGGAATGAAATTCTACCTCCATTTAAGTCAGGTTTTGGTGGTAACAAAGAAACAATGAATAATGAGATGAAAACTAGTACATAATCCATCATTGTTCCTACAAGAGGGTGGTAGATATCAGATTATCAACCAACAGGTCTGCTAAAGTGAAAAAAAGGAGAATGCTTTCTCCACAAAAATTAAAAAAAAAATTCAATCTTCATCTGGTCTTATTATACAGTGTAATTTTTATAGCAGTGTCATACACAAAGGATTATTCTAAATCATTAATAAAAAGACAAATATCATAATAGAAAAAAAGGACCAAGGGATATGACACTTGCCCACAATAGCCAAGAGAAACCAAAAGATGCTCAACCTCACTTATATGCAGGAAATGCAAATTACAACAATGAGATATTATTTCACATCTTCAGTTTGGTAAAAATAAAAAGCCTGGATAATATCAAACATCTGCAAAAATGTAAGAAAATGGCAGCTCCTATACCACTGAAGAGAGTGCAAATCAATATGATAATTTTGAGGGCAATTTGGTGGTGCTTAGTGAAGCTGAGAAGGAAATGGCAGCCCACTCTAGGATTCTTACCTGGAGAACTCCAGGGACAGAGGAGCCTGGCAGACTACAGTCCCTGGGGTAGCAGAGAGTCAGACGCGATTGTGACTCACAAACGCACACACACAGTGAAGCTGAGGATGCTAGCATTCTGCCAATGCCAAATATCCCAGAATGCCCTTGCACATTGAGCCCAAAAAGATGTGCAAATATATGCAGATTTTATTATTGTCTGTGATGCCAATTGGCTAGTTTGAGTGGGCAGGGCTGTACTATACCCATTTTACGGTTTGCTCCTTCCTATGACAGGTGCAAAGTGGAGGATACTGAAATATTACACATTTTGACTTGGAATGGTCCTAATATCTTAATACATATGGAACCAATTTTCCATATATCAAACACTGCTGACAGAGGGGACATTCACAAACAGCCCTTTTGGGGTCTACGCTTCTATCTTGTAATGGAGTTAAGAATAAATGTACTCTGATTTTGTTACAGCTTTGCAATCTGCCACATTTGTGACACTTAATCTCTACTTCATCACAGAATGAAAACCTGGTGGAGATAAACTAAATATTTACTAAACAGTAAAGCTGACTTCAGGAGTGACATCAGCAACATGGCCAAACAATAAAAACTTGGCAGCCATCCACAGACAAAAACGCCTTGGAGGGAGCTCTAGGACCCAGAACCACATGCCCATGAATCCAGGAGTCCTGCCTACCCCTGCAGCTGGTAATGAACATAAAGACTCAGTCCTGGCTCCAGTCCCTCTTGGCCACAGTCTGGGAGCCCATGGAGAACACTGTCTTAGACAACCACACATAAATGGGAGAACTTTTTTGGAAGGGAAAGTCTTTAGCTGAGCAGTTTCAGCACACTGTTGGAGCAAAAAAAAAAAAAAAGAGTTTGAATTCTCTGGAGACAATAAGAGAAACAGACTTTACCTACATCACTTCTCCCCAAGGCGGCACAGCTCAAGACCAGGAGAGGTCTTCTTGGCCCATGATTTCTCCTGCAGGGGAACTGAGAGTGTGTGAGTGAGTGCTCAGATTCCCCAGTTATATAGGAAGCTGCCAAGAGAGGTCCTCTTCTCTCTCACTTTCTCTCTCACCCTCTCCCCAGTAGACTCATGAGCTACATTACTGCAAACTGGGAAGAAGCTGAGAGAGCAGCATTGAGACTCTTGGAAGCTCTAAAGGGAATCAGATCCCATTGTGTCACAGACTCCATCAAGAAGTCCACCCAAAAGCACTGGGGATCCTTCCCCTACAGGATCTCAGGATCAGCCCATGGACACCAGAGCACTCCATGGACCCTCAACCCTGGGCTGGCTCCCTGAATGTACTCCCTATGGCGGCGGCACTGAGTTTTGGAAGATGCCTAGTGAGCACATGAAAAAGTTGGTCCAAATCTGCAGGACAAGGAGAGATCTCAAACGTTAGCTTTATCTCTGCCCTTGGCAAAGCAAGAGAGAAACTGTCAGCACGTGGTTGAGTGCATGGCAAGACTGATAAAAAGGCATACAAGATACAAGCTTAAAAATGCTTCCCTAAGAGGGAGCAAGAAACGTGGAGCAGGTATATCCACAAAAGGTCTGAGAATGCCACAGAATACTAGCAGGAAGTGCAAGTTACAGCAGAGCAGTTTCAGCACAGCGTTGGGACAGAAAAATGAGTCTGAGTTAACTGGAGAGAGTAAGAGAAACAGACTTGACATCACCTCTCCCTCACGGCACCACAGCTCAGGGCCAGGAGAGACCTTCTTGTTCCATGATTCCTCCCATAGGGGAACTGAGAGCAAGTGAGTAATTTTTCAATCAAAAGGCACTGAATAGTTGGATGGGTAAAAAGTAAATAAACAAATCTTTAATTTTTATGGAGTCACTGAGAACTCACGATGGAAAAGCAATACTGAGAATGAAGAACAAGATTGGTGTCATGATGCTTGTGGATTTCAAACTACAATTCACAGCTGTAGACACACATACCAATGGAACAGAATCTAAAGCCCAGAAATAAACCCTCAACCTCTATCTGACAAGGGGGTCACATAATGTTGAAAAAACTGGATACTTACAAACAGAAGAATGACATCAGACTCCTATTTTACACCACTCACAAAAATTTACTCAAGATGGATAAAAGACTGAAACATAAGACCTAAACAGTGTGGAGATTTCTTAAAAAACTGGAAATAGAACTGCCATATGACCCAGCAATCCCACTTCTGGGCATACACACTGAGGAAACCAGATCTGAAAGAGACACATGCACCCCAATGTTCATCACAGCACTGTTTATAATAGCCAGGACATGGAAGCAACCTAGATGCCCATCAGCAGACGAATGGATAAGGAAGCCGTGGTACATATACACCATGGAATATTACTCAGCCATTAAAAAGAATTCATTTGAATCAGTTCTAATGAGATGGATGAAACTGGAGCCCATTATACAGAGTGAAGTAAGCCAGAAAGATAAAGACCAATACAGTATACTAACACATATATATGGAATTTAGAAAGATGGTAATGATAACCCTATATGCAAAACAGAAAAAGAGACACAGATGTACAGAATAGACTTTTAGACTCTGTGGGAGAAGGCGAGGGTGGGATGTTTCGAGAGAACATCATCGAAATGAAAGGTTGTTGCTGAATGATAAGACGTGGGATTCTTGGCCTCCGGAGGAGACAAATTCAATCCGGGGCCAGAGACGAGGCTGGATCGCTCAGAGCTTTTGTGTAATAAAGTTTTATTAAAGTATAAAGGAGTTAGAGAAAGCTTCTGACATAGGCATCAGAAGGGGGCAAAAGAGTACCCCCCTCCTAGTCTTTAGCAGCATGTTACATAGTCACTCACAGTCTGTTAATGAAAAGAAAGGAGTGTCATAAAATTTAGAATGGCACCAGATAATTCATCCCAGGCCAAAAAAAGATTGACTTGAATCTTGTAGAAGGGCAGAATACCAACAAATAGTTTCATTTACATAGATTAGGGAACAATATCTGAGTAAGTAGGTTAGGCCGTTTGGCGGAACCAACTTGAAGATACAGTCTGGGGTACATTAACATAGCTTAAGACAACAGTTCCATAAGAAAAAGAAATGTATTGATTAACTCAAGGTTTGAGAGTAGTTAGCTTCAGGTGAAACCAGGTGTCATGGCAACACAGCATTTTAAGAGAAACCTCCTGTTAAATTTGTATAGAGAAGAAAAATATCACTGGTTTGTTTCTTCCTGCCGCTTAAGAGAGATAAAAGTGTCTGGCACTTGCAGCCTCTTTCCTCCATTTGGAGACCCCTAGCCTTCCTGCCTGTTACCCTCTCAGAAACATGTATATTATCAAGGGTGAAACAGATCACCAGCCCAGGCTGGATGCATGAGACAAGTGCTCGGGCCTGGTGCACTGGGAAGACCCAGAGGGATCGGGTGGAGAGGGAGGTGGGAGGGGGGATCAGGATGGGGAACACATGTAAACCCACGGCTGATTCATGTCAATGTATGACAAAAACCACTACAATATTGTAAAGTAATTAGCCTCCAACTAATAAAAATAAATGGAAAAAAAAGACCTAAACCTCCTAGAAGAAAACATAGGGAGAAGCTCCTTTACATCCTGACAATGACATTTTTTTTTTTTTTTGGATATGGCACTAAAAGCACAAGTAACAAAAGCAAAATAAATAAATGGACTACATCATAAAATCGGAATACTGAAGAGAAATTTGCACCCCCATGTTCTTGCAGAATTATTCACAGCAGCCAATATAGAAACAACCTTAGTATCTGTCTATAGATGAATGGATAAAGAAGATATGGGGTGTGTGTGTATGCACAAATATTATTAAATACTTAGCCAGGAGAAAAAAAGGGAATCCTGCCACTTGTGACAACACGGCTAGCCCTACGGAGCATTATCCTAGACGCAATAAATCAAGATAAACACAGTATGAGATTACTTATATGTGGAATTTCAAAAAGTTATATTCATGGAAAAAGAGTAAAATGGTGGCTGCCAGGGGCTGGGAGATGGCGAAAATAAGAGATGTTGGTCAAAGGGTCTAAACTTTCAATTATACGATATCAATAAACAGGTTCTGGGGATCTAATGTATAACTATAGTTAACAGTTCTGCACTATATGTGAAAGTTGTTAGGAGAGTAGGTCTTAAATATTCTTACAATAAACAAGAACTTATAATTATCTGATGTGATGGAAGTTTTAACACTATGGTGGTAAGCATCTTGCAATGTGTAAGTATATCAAATCATCACAGTGTACACATTAAACATATAAAATGTTATATGTCAATTATATCTCAACAGACTTAGAATACAACACTGGCTTCTAATCAAGGAGGAAAACATTGCCCTAAATAAGAAAAGCAGTACAAATAAGCAAATATACAAAGAACATATAATGGTGTGAGAAATATATAAACTTTATATTCATGATTTTGTCATTAACAAATCATATTATCTTGAAAATTATGAAGAAAATATTTTTTCACTTAAAAGTATTTGTTCAATCATGTCCGACTCTTTGAGATCCCATGGACTGCAGCACTCCAGGCTTCTCTGTCCTTCATTATCTCCCAGAGTTTGCTCAAACTCATGTCCTTTGAGTCAATGATGCAATCCAACCATCTCATCCTCTGTCGTCCTCTTCTTCTCCCGCCCTCAATCTTTCCCAGAATCAGGGTCTTTTCCAATCAGTCGGCTTTTCACATCAGATGGCCAAAGTATTGGAGCTTCAACTTCAGCACCCCTCTTTGCAATGAATACTCAGGGTTGATTTCCTTTAGGACTGACTGGTTTGACCTCCTTGCAGTCCAAGAGACTCTCAAGAGTCTTCTCCAGCACCACAGTTCAAAAACAGCAATCCTTCAGCGCTCAGCCTTCTTTATAGTCCAACTCTCACATCCATACATGACCACTGGAAAAACCATAGCTTTGACTATATGGACCTTTGTTGGCAAAGTGATGTCTCTGCTTTTTAATATGCTGTCTAGGTTGGTCATGGCTTTTCTTCCAGGGAGGAAGCATCTTTTAATTTCATGACTGCAGTCACCATCTGCAGTGATTTTGGAGCCCAAGAAAATAAAGTCTGTCTCTGTTTCCATTTTTCCCCATCCATTTGCCATGAAGTGATACGACCAGATGCCATGATCTTAGTTTTTTGAATGTTGAGTTTTAAACCAGCTTTTTCACTTTCATCAAGAGGCTCTTCGCCCCTCTTCACTTTCTGCCATTAGGTTCACCTGTCATCTACACATCTGAGGTTACTGATTATTTCTCCTGGCAAGCTTGATTTCAGCTTGTGCTTCACCTAGCCTGGCATTTTGCATGATTTACTCTACACATAACTAAATAAGCAGGGTTACAAGATACAGCCTTGACATACTCCTTTCCCCATTTTGAACCTCTCCACTGTTCATGTCCGGAACTTAAAAGTATATATGAGTGTTTTGATGCAGCCATCACTGTATCATTGAAGTCATCTTTAAGAATAGTGATTCCATTCTTTCAGAAAAGTTAAGAACAAATTCAGGAGCGCCAAGGGACAGATTCCTGGTTTGACCAGAGAGAGTCTCATAGAGATTTCTTACTGCCTTTCTAAGAGTTTCAGTTTCTGGCTCCACCATTCTCAAGAGACTGGGTTAAAAAAACAAACAAACAAACTTGATATTTCTTAATAAATCTGTCACATTCAAATTGTTAATTTTCCTTAAGGGTTATTTTTCCTTCTATTTTGTCATTTCAGCTTCTGTGTAATTTCTCATGATTTTATAAATTGCATTTACTTCTACCATAATACAAGCAACGGATACATATCTATGTGTGTGTGTGTGTGTATGTAAAAGTTTCACACAATTTCTTCTAGTGAATTTGATGTGGTAAAAAATATAAAAGTATTATTAGAAAAAAATAAAAATAAAAAAGTATTATTAGAAAATAAATGGAAACTATTTTGTCATATTGTGAGCACATGAAAAATGTATTACATTTTAATTGAGAAATTACACTTCTTAAATCATTAATTTGTTAATCGTTTTAGTTCACAGCAATATTTAGTGTATTTTCTTTCTCAGGGGATGTTTTGTTTTCTCTTTCATGCTCCACAGTCTTCTATTAAAACTGAAATATGCCAACAGATCACTAAAGAGTCATTTATCAAAGCATTCCTTCGCTCTTAGTATTTGTGACTGGTACCCTTTCATGCAAAGTGAACAGACTATATATTATCCAAGTTATAGTTCTTCATTCAGTGGCTACCTAATGGAGACATGCATATCTTAAAGGCATTGTAAAAATATATGCAATCTATACACACAACATTTTCATTTTCATGTAACTCTCATTCTAATGTAAATTTGGAATTATATATTTTTAAATATTACATAAAGATTCAGAGATTAGTTTAAATTATTTCTCTATCTTCCCAAAAACCAATGGGGGAAAAATAATGTGAAAAATATACGTATAGATATGTGAGTCACTGATGTACACAGAGATTAACACAACATTGCAAATTAACTACACTTCAGTAATTTTTTTTTAATGGCAGAAATGACGTGTCTCCAAGCCCGGTTTATAAAAAGCACAGTTTCTGTCTCGCTTGCTGCCCATCTCTCGCGTCCCTGGATTTGGGTAAGTCAGGTCCCTAACAGCTCTGTGAGGAGGAACATGTGGTGACTGCATCTGCGGCTGATGCCTTCCCCCACGAAACTCCAAATCAGAACCTCACAGCAAATCTAACCCCAGATTTGTGACCCTCAGAAATTGTGTTAGACAGTAAATGTTTATTGTTTCAAGCTGTTGTGTTTTAGGCTGATTCGTTATATAGTCATAGATAACTAACGCAGCACCTAAGCACAGCAGCAGAGACAGAGAAAAACAGTGGACACTAAACTTTTATTTTCAGACTCATTAATAAAAGTTCTTCCTTAAATGTATATAAGTGGGAAGACTTTCCACCAATAAACTCCAAGACATATTTAACATGTATTTTACATGTATCATGCAATTTAGACTGCCGTTAAGCAATTCATCAATATAATTCCCCTCTTCCTGGCTTAATATTCACTAAGCAGCCCTCTGATTGATTTGACTTTCCAAGAAGTCTGACTACAAAGAGAAACTTCACTGATCATGCTGGCATGAGTATTCAGATCACTGGGGAAGCTGCTCTCCCTACTAAATTAAATAGGCAATCTGATTTTAGGCATTTATGTTGAGAGACTAGTTTCTATGAACCTGCCACTGAGACAGCCTGCTCTTGATGGGCTGTGAAACTTGGGATTCCCAGCCTAAAAAATAGAGCCAGATCATCAATGCACAAAACTCGGTGTATTTACAAAAGTACAGTCTTCTCGAGAAGATAGACCGTAGTCCTTCTGCAGACGAAACTTCCCTTAAAATCAGCATTTCTTTGTGAGAGTACCTCGTGGCTTAATAACAACATGAGAAAAGAAATTCCCTGTCACTGAAATCAAGTGAGAATTCACAACACAGTCACATTTCAGACTATGGAAGCTCCATGAGGAAAGAGATTCTGTCCTGTTCATTCATTGATATACTTTGTGCCAGGTGCAGTAGGTAGTCAGTAAATTTTCATAAATGAACATAAATTTGGATACTATGCAAACATTTTTGTGTGTTTCACGACTGAGTTCTCTCCCTCTCATTTCTCATGGAAGCCATTGAATATCTTTAATTTTCTCACATATCCAAAAGTGAAAAATGTATTAGTAAATTACTATTTCCTAATTCAACATTATAATGTAAATCTCAAGGGATGATCTTTCAGCCTCCTGCCACAAAATTCATAACAATTTGTATCGACAATAGGACATATTAACATGTCCTAAAGACCATTCCATAATCACACATACATATGTACCTAAGTTGGTTAAAAGTGATGCATTTCTTATTTCTAATATTTCTACTGAGTTATAATTAACACAATATTATATTAGTTCCAGGTTTACAACAGACTGATTCAATATTTTAGGCATAATGATCACCGTAATACAACCAGCTACCATCCATCATCAAACTGATACAGTATTACTGACGCCATTCCCCACGTGCACATTACACCCCCACGACCTGTCTGCTTTGCAGCTGGAAGTCTGTACCTTTTAGCCTCTTTCACCTATTCTGTCAGTCCCCCCACCTTCCTTCTCTCTGGCAACCACCAGTTAGTCTTCTGTATGTATAAGTTTGCTTCAGCTTTGTTTTATTCATTTGCTTTTTTTAGATTCCACTTATAAATGAGCTCACACCATATTTGTTTATCTCTGATTTATTTCACTTAGCATAATACCCTCCAGGACCATCCATGTAATTTGAAAAGATGAAAGTTCCTCTTCCTTCATTGCGCCTCTATTTACAGTAGCCAAGATATGGAAGAAACCTAAGTGTTCATCAACAGATGAATGGATAAAGATGTTGTATATACATGTGTATACAATGGACTATTATTCAGCAGTAATGAAGGATGAAATATTGCCATTTGAAGCAACATGCATCAACCTAGAGGATGTTAAGCTAAGTGATTTGTTCCTAATGTTATTGGAAAATCTACAATGTCACCATGTAGGACAACAATAACTTGAGCTTTATAAGTGTATATATAAAGAAATTATGTCTCTAGTCTCCTCTACCAAAAATTTTAATAAAAAAACAAATGCATCACAAATTATATACCACTGTTTCTAGGTTTTAGAATAATATTCTGGTTAATTAATTTCTAGGTCAAGAGTACTACATTATGAATGGTATTATCCTATTACTCTCAGGAATCTTTGACTACCTTACAATTTTACCACTTTTTTTTTTGGTCAAGCCACACAACTTGCAGGATCTTAGTTCCCCCACCAGGGATTGAACTGGGCCTGGCAGTGAACGTGCAGAGTCCTAACCACTGGACAGCCAGAAAATTCCCTTTACTACTATTTTATGAGTAATCCTATGTCTACATATACTAGATATTATAAATGCTGGCTAATTCCTTAGAAGAAAATTGCTTTTTGCATGAATCCTTTATTTAATATTTCTCAAATATTTTGCATATTTTTCAATTAAATGTAAGATTGGCCACTGTTTTGTGTTTAATCCATTTGAATATTTTTCCAGTAAGAGGTCTAAGATTTAAAAAAATATTTTTCTACTCATTTCTTACTGATATGTGTGAACTCATTTCATAATTTTTTTTAATTTTAAAAATACTTTATTACTCATCTGACACATGTATATTTCTAGTTTTTGCTAGCTTTATTACTATTTGATATATAATCTATAACAAATCTATGAAGTTATAAGATATATGAATAAAATGATCACCCATCTTCATGACTACCTTCCATCTATTCATGAGGCCTAAAAAATGACTTGGGGAAAATAGACTCCTAAGGTGTCCTGTGTTCCTTTGTATGGATGCTATTCTAAATGTACTGTTTTTTTAAAAATTCTACATTCTAGCTTGGTTTCTAATGACCTCATTCTTTTGCTAAATTCACTGTCTAAAACAAGTAGTTTATGTTTATATTTTTTAGAATTTTTCTATCCTACACACCATGCTATGTGTGAATAATAACAGTTTTATTTCTTGTATTCTAGGCTTTACATTTTTCTTCCTGCTTCATTGCAATAGCTATGACATCTAGGACAATGGCAAACAAACCCAGTAACTGTGGGTGTCCCTGCCTTAGTCTCTGAGGGAAACTTTAATATTTACAACCATTTAGCATGCTATTTGCTGTATTTTGAGTAGATGTCTTTAAAGTAATTTAAGCTTATTTTTAGGCTTCCCTGGTGGTTCTCACTGTAAAGAATCTGCCTGCAATGCAGGAAACCCAGGTTCAATCCCTAAATTGGGACGATCCCCTGAAGAAGGGAATTGCTACCCACTCCAGTATTATTGCCTGGAAAATCCCACAGACAGAGGAGCCAGGTGGGCTACAGGTCATGCAGTTGCAAAGAGTGGACAAGACTGAGCAACTTTTGCTTTCAAGTTTATTTTTAGCTTACAAAGTTTTTTTTTTTTTTAATCATACAACACTGTTATATTTTACTAAATGCTATCTCTTCCTTTACTGAAAAAATTACTTGATTTTTCTCACTTTCTTTGTTACAGTGGGGAATTATACTAGGTAATCTTAAAATGCCTAAACTCAACTCAGATATCTTGGAATAACCCCAAATTGTTCCTCATATCTAGTCTTTTTATACATTGCTTGATAAATTTGATCAGTTTGGTTTGAATCATCACATCCTTGTTTATGGGAGATATTTTTTTAAGTTTTTCTTCAGGTTTTTTTCATCAAAATTTTGCATAAACCAAGGTAGACAATTTCTCTTTTTTTCTATTCTTTTTAATGTTATTTCTATTATAAAATCTTCATATGTTCAATTGTATATCACCTAAAACTTTTTTTTTAATACAGAGGTAAGCATACATGTGAAGGATTTAATTAAAGATCCAGTATCTTTGATAGGTATAGGCCTGTTCAGATTTTCTATCTCTTCCTATATTGGTTTTGGTGACTTCTGGTTTTAAAGGAAACTGTTTATATAATTTATGTGTAAAATTTGCTAGAAAGTATTTGTTCATAATTTCAGCTTTGCTATCTTTTTAAATTACTACAGAAACTTCTAGTACTGCTTCTTCTTTCATTTCTGACATCGGTAAATTTTCTTTCCTCTTTCCCTGGATAGAGGTTGTTAATACATCTTGTTAATGGCTTCAAGGATGATACCCTTGACTTGGTTGATTATCTCAACTGTACATTTATTTTCTTTTCTACTATCTTGTTTTATTTTTTCTATTTTTAAATTTATTTTTCTTCTAATTTCTTGAGATATATTTAGAAATTGATTTTCAGCCTTCATTTTTGCCTAACAGAGGCACCAACTACATTATTCTGTTTGTGCTTAGATGCAGAAAAATACAAGAGAACATTATTTCCACACAGTGAGAAAGAAAAGCCAGAATATCTCCAAACTATACATATAGATATATGTTTGTGTATATATATATATATACACACACATGTATATATATGTTTGTATATATATATAAAAACAGTAAGAGCTGAGGTTGTTAGGTAGTTAGAATAGGAAAAAAAGGAGTCCAAAATGGCAGTGGCTAAAAGACAAAGAAGGAAAAAGCCCGCAAAAACAGAACAAAGGAAGGTCGGAGGACCACAGTGAGGACCATTAGGTAAAACAAACAGCCCTCCTGGCTGGCCCAGTTTACACAGGGCAGGCTCAGGAGGAGGAGAAAAACTGTATACAAAGAGAAGCCAAAATTGAGCCCGGGGCTTCCCTTCTAGTCTTTTGGGTCGGCCCACCCTTATGCCTCAAGGATGTATTTTCCTTTGCTTGCCAATAAAACAGCTGTAACACTGGTCCATCTGTCACTTCAAATTTTTGCAGCTGCGAGGCAAAACAAGGAAATTACAAACTCCTCCAACAAGGTGTTGGAGGCAAAGCAGGTGAACTGAGTTTCAAAGGGTTACAAAGGCCTCTTAGGCGATACAGACACAAAGTGTTTTACCTTTTTCAGAGCACTGGAAGAAGAGACAGCCACCACTCCAGAGTAAGAAGAAAACTAACAATTTCACCAATCCATAGTAGCCGGGATACGGTGACACTTTAGACTCCAAGGGAACCCCAAACAGCAGCGGAGCCTCTACTCACCGAAAGCACTTTTCCCAGCCTCTAAACCCAGAGCTCCAGGGCACAGAGGTGGAGACCCCGGGCAGCCCCCTAGCCCGCCCGCCTGTAGGTCCGTCCACTTCCCGGAGCCTGTTCTCAGCCAGCAGGTCTCCATCTGAGCAGAGAGCGCTCAGCTGCCAGGGTTCAAAGGAGCCGCTTACTGTGATGAAGGGGTGGAAAGGCAACACCCTCAGCCCTGTTCTGGGGAAAGGGAAACTGCTGGGGGAAAGCTGGGAGGTAAAAGCTGCCTGTACTTCAGGCGGGAAGCAGGGGTATCCATCTGCCCACACCCGAGAGCCTTGACACAGAAACAGGAAGCCCTCCCGCCACGAGGCCCGGGTATGATGCTACGGAGTGAAGTAGCGCAGAAGCCCCTGCTGAGCCTGGGCTAGTAGGAAATGTGACTGAGCTCGGGACACCAGACCGCACTCATACACAGCGCCTGAGCTGCCGCGGAGACGCCACGGACCTCTCCCCAGCACGCTAGAGGGGGATTTAGAGAGGAGGGGTTTACATCAGAACATTTAGAAAGGTTTCAAATCGATGAATTCAGCTTCCTTCTTAAAAAAAAGAAAAAAAAATAAGTAAAAATAAGACAGAGAAAGAAAAGCAAATAAGCCTAGCAAGAGAAAGAGAGGAATAATGAATATACAAGCAGAAATCAATGAAATAGTAAACAGGAGGGGGAAAAAAGAGAGAAATTCAATGAAATCCAAAACTAGCTCTTGGAAGCAATCAATAAAATTGAAAAATCTCTGGTCAGACTAACCAAGAAAAAAGAGAGAAGACAAAATCACAATTTTAGGAGTAAAAGCAGAGACAGTGTGTGTGCGCGCTCATGCACACTAAGGCGCTTCAGTTGTGTTCGACTCTGCAACCCTATGGAGGTCGCTACAAATTCTACAGATAATATAGGATAATATGAGATAATAATACACAGCTGTATTTAAATACATTCAATGACTAGCAAAACTCACTCAAAAAACCAGGTAAACTATGTAAACTATGTACAAATATATTTCTCAGGTTCTTGAACTCATAATTCTTTCCATATCTACTTCTAAATTCTAAATTCTTTCAGATATATTTTAAATAACAGAAACAGAAATAATACAACATGATTCTGGATAGATAAAAAATGCTAATCAAAGGACAATGATTTTATGAAATAAATGCACAATGTCAAAGACCTATATTAAATTCAAGATACATGGGGCTTTTTTAAAAAGGAAGTCTTTGGATAACTATAAAACAACACATTTATATGAGAATAGAGTAACTGATTTGCAGTCTTGGGAAGAACAGACAGGAATAAATCATATCAAGAATGTAAGCATTTTCTTTGAGAACACAATTTACTAGATATATTGCCTGGAAAGTAAGTTCTCCTGAGGTGGCTGCATTAATGTTCATTTATCCAAACAATTAAAATAAATTCTAAACTATTTTTAAGAAAATTATTTTCAAAGCAAAAATTCATTAAGCATACTAGTTTCATGTTGTTGCACTGGGATAATCTGCCATAAATATAGTGCCTTAAAACAACATAAATATTTTCTGTTACAGTTCTGGAGGCTAGGAGTCTGAAGTCAGCTTTACTGGATCAAAGTCAAGGTGCTGACAAATTACATTTCCTTCTGAAGGCTCTCAGGGACAATCCATTTCTTTGTCTTTTCAGCTTCTGGAAGTCATCTACATTCCTTGGCTGGTGACTCCTTCCCTCACAACACTCCAGCTTCTTACTTCCATCACCTGTTTCCTACTTCTGACCTTCCTGCACCCCTCTTATAAGACTCATATGATTATACTTATGGCCCATTGGAATTATCCAGGATGGCTAGGTATTGAGTTATGTCCCCCCAAATTCACATGTCAGTTGAGTTCTCAACCCTCATACCTTAGAACATGACTTTATTTAGAAATCAGGCCACTGAATCACTAAGGGGAGATCATTAAGGTAGGCCCTAATGCAACATGATTGATGACATATTATAAAAAGAGGAACTTTGGACACAGAGACAAAATATCCTGAGCACAGGGAGAACACCGTGTGAAGATCAAGGAGATGATTGGGGTGATGCTTCTTCAAGTCACGGGACACCTGATTGCCCGCAAACCACCGGAAGCGAGGGGAGAAGCTTGGAGCAGATTCTGCCTCCCAGCCCACAGAAGAACCAATCCTACCAACACCTTAATCTCCAACTGTCAGACCTCAGGACTCTGAGACAATGAACATCTATTTTTAAGACACCCAGTTTGTGGTACTTTGTTACATTAGCCTTAGCAAACTAATACAACAATAATTTCCCATTTCAAGATCCTTAATCATATTTGCAAATCCTTTTGCCATATAAGGTAACATTCATAAATTCCAGGGATTAGGGAGTAGGTATCCTTGGAGAGTCTTTATTCAGCATGCTTATTGACAGACCATTTTAAATACTGGAGGATATGGGTTAAGTAAAACATTCCTTTTTCTCAAGATTTGCTGTTATTTATAGTCTAGAAATCCAAGTGTCAAGTGGATTATTTGCAGGGACTTCTATGGACCTGGCATTGTGCTTGATATTTTAAAGAGGAAAATGAAGCTTGAGTGAAGCACATTTTCAGTATCACAAAACTATTCCTAAAATTACCCCTTGCCAAAAACAAGTGATGCTTTGGCTTAATCTATTTTCCAGATTGACTATGTTGAATGGACAAATTAATTTCAGAATAATAGGTAGGGTAACTTATTTGATTGCATTTCAGTAATAATAATCACTTATAACTGACACTATATCTCAATAAGTCATTCAGAATTCTGCATAGAAAGTAAAATCATTTATTGTTTTATTATATTATTACATAGTTCTAGTATTCCCAGATATATACAATCTTTTCAGATTTTTACAATATATAGAAACCTTGCATACGTTTATAGAAATACCAGGGAAGATCAACCCAGGAAATATAAACCTGTCAGTAACTTCATAGTGTGGTAGTTTGTTTTTCCAAATCTTCTATTTATATACAGCTGATTATTTTTAATATCTCAACTTCCCTTCCAAAAAGTCAAAATCGATACTCCCATATGTCATTTGCAAAAGAAGGCAGAAAATAAAAACCACTGTAGGTATTTCAAGCAGAAAGTTATTAGGTTTAGAGAAGTAAGTGCTTATAAATTTATTGGAAGAGCTGGAGAATCAGAAATCTCAATGTCTCCATGGTATTTTAGCAGGCAGGAGGCTACTGTTACTACTAAAGATACTACCTTTCATCCATACCAAATTGAACATTAGATACTGAATGCAAAATCAGGACCCTGTCTTCATACCTAAGTATTCATAACTCCACTATCTTGCTTGTCAACTGCTACAGCAGCAAAAGTATACCTTTTCTTTCCATTTTTCATTTCTCATATAAAGTTAAATAATGACCAGAATCTAACCTGCATTTAGACATCTAACTGTGATATAACATATAAGCTGTCAAATTATTCCAGTCACTGAAGCAAAGAGATAGAAAAAAATGTATAAATGAGAAAGAACAGAGTCTGAGGCTTTAGTGAGAAGAGACCAGCAATTTCCAGATTAATAGAGAACAGACATTTTATAGAGCAAGAACTAATACTCAAAGCTTTTGCCTGAAACTATGAAACTATGTTCATCAAATCTAGAAATACCTTAAAAGAAATAGTCATAATTTTAGTCTACTGCACTCTAAAAATTTCAAAAACAGTTAGGGTAAGTGATCCACTCCCAAGCCACACTGAATCCACTTTAAACTAGCATTGGATGAGGAGTTCAGGGCGGAGAGCTGACAAGACGTACTCTGTGCTGGGGGAAAACTGGCAGAACAGGTCTCAGATAGCTAGATATTTCAGGAGCTGACTTTATAAGCCCGATTCTTATATTTCTGCATCTCTAGAAAGAGCATTAAAATCCTTCATGGTAATGACTGTGCCTCATGACTAGCGAAAACTTCTACAAAAAATATGTGCTTGATTTCGTGTACTCCCCCTTTACCAAAGTCTGTATATGCTGTCCTTCCCCCTGCCTCCTTGGAGCAGTTTCTCAGAGCTATCTGAAGTGCTGCTTCCCTGGCTGCAGTCCTCATTTTCCCCAAATAAAGCTTAACTTGCAGCTCTGGCACTGTGCATTTTTTTTTTTTTTTAAGTCAACAGAGATATATGCCTAATGGTAGGTTTATTTCTACTTCTCTGCCAGACCTGCATCCCTAAAAACACAGCTTCATTTTTGCCCCTGACCTGAGGTAGAGTACAAGATGGACTCAGACAGAACCTGGTGATCTGACAAGAGGCCCATTTCCCTTCACCCCCCATATGGACTTTTAGCTAAGAAGTTATTTTTGTTCAATGAGGAAGAAACATATATTCAAATCAGAATTTCTCACATTTAAAATTCAGGTTTCCTTTGAGTAAAAATAAAAATCTTGTACTACTCTGGTATCTGAATTCTTCAGAAATCAGTACTGTGGAGCCCTATACCAAGGTCACAGGAAAAAAGTCACCAGAATTAGCCAAGCCCCATAGCAACTGTTGCTATGAGCCTCCAGATCTAAATGAGCCAGTTCCTCAACTCCATGTTAGGTAAAATACCCTGTTACCCACCCTGTAGCATTCTACCAATCACCTAATTCTACCCTTCCAGCAGCAATCTCCTCTGTCTTGAGGCCATAAAGATTGGTGACTAGCCCTGGGCTCCCCCTTGAGTTGGCCTGCGGTTCTAACAGCTATCCCACTCTAATAAACTCTATTCTCTCACTCGGCCTCATGTCTGGAAATTCCTTTCCAATACCCACACAGACCAAGACAGATACCAAAATCAATGCAAAGGTAATTTTCAAAAGTAACACAACATATCTTAAATTTTGAATATGGAGATTTTAACTGGCTGATTTGCTTGATGGAAGTATACCAAATCTATCAACTCTGAGTAATGGAGCACAGCCTTATCTTAACTGATATCAAAGCCAAGTCTACTGTGCTTCCAGTTTGTAAATGATCTCGGTGTCAATGGCATGTTAACACACCCAGCTGCGTGATTTGAATGTGCACTTTAAAATGAAGCTTGTGCTCCAGGTTGTCTTCGAGTTGCTTCCGTAAGGGAATGCAGACAGGGAGGAAACAGGGCCAGAAGTGAGCTTCTTCCCGTCATCACCGAGAACCACAGCCCTACGTTATTTGTTCTTATATTATTATTAGCCCACACTATTATTATTAACATAACACACATACTATTATCTTTTGCATTTTAGCAAGTGATATATTAATATGTTTATTTTCTGTTGTGTTTGGAGCTAGTTCTTCTCAAATACAGTATATTGTTCAATAAGCAAATCAATCAGTGGGATGCATCCAAGTTCCTGTAGCAGCTGGAGGTGGCTGGCATCTCCTCTGATTGGTCAGTGCCCAGTCTGGAACAGCCAGTGCTTTATCAAAATGCTGTTAAATATTGTTAAAGTTGTCTTTGCCCAGAATATTTAGACAGATCAATGAAGCCTAAAATAAAGAATAGAAATAATTCAAAATTTGTACAGGAATTTTGAAAATGGTAAAAGTGACATTTAAAACCCATGTGGCTAGATGACCTATTGAATATGTACTGCTGAGGCAAATGATTTGTCTTTTTTAAAATAAAACAGTGAAACTAAATATTTGTCAGTCATATGTAAGTCATAAATATTATGACTTATAAAACTCCACATGAATGAATACTTCTTGTGTGAACAATGAAACTATTGGGGGAAACAAGGGCTGAAACCACCCACCCTGGCCAGGTACCATAGTAACCATTTGCATGAGCTACTTTACAGCAAGAGGTCCTGGTAAGAAACACGGAACTAACAAGCCACCACCAACTGGAAACACCTGGGAAAGGTCAAAAGGAGGGGCCACGTGTCCCACCACCTCCCAGAGTCCTCCACACTAGAATCCTTGGCTGGGAGACTACAGACTACAGACTACAGAAGCTATAAAAGAAAACTTCAAGTCTGACTACCTAAATTTTTTTCATAAAGAAAAATAAAATACTACATACAAAGAGAGAGGAAAATTTATTAAATGTTTGGACTAATACTCAAATAAAAATAGCATCTGCTAATCAAAATTGAATAAAATTATAAAAACAAATAACCTGGTTTAAAATGTATAAGAAGGAAATGGAGAAACTAAAATTAACTAGTTATATTGGGAAATTATTAGATGTCAAATAATTATTCTTTTGTCAAGACAAGATTAAAGAGAGACATTATTGGAAAATGTACGGTAGATAGATATTTTTTAAAACTTTTGGAAAGTGTGTTAATTTTTCAGAGGTCAATTTGGACATGTTTATCAAAATTTTAAATGCTTAACCCAGCTTTTTCCACTTTTAAAAATTTCTGGAAGGTATACTCAAATAGACATTATGTATGTATACATATGCACAATTGTTTGTGGAAGGGAACATGAAAGAAACCTAAGTGTCAATGAACTGGGGACTAGTTAAATAAGTCATGATAAATCAATGCAATATTTTATTTTGTTGCCAAGTGAAAGAATAAGGTAATCTTGTATGTATTTTCAAAAAAGGTAATAAAAATAATTTAGGTGGAAGAAAAAAATTAATGTTGCATGATCCATTTTAGTAGAAATATCTTTACATGTATATATTGTTAACAGTGGGAGATTCAATATTTTTACTTTATTCATGACCCTGTTTTATGACTTATATTTGTTT
Source organism: Cervus elaphus (assembly GCF_910594005.1). Taxonomy (NCBI): domain Eukaryota; kingdom Metazoa; phylum Chordata; class Mammalia; order Artiodactyla; family Cervidae; genus Cervus; species Cervus elaphus. The sequence continues at coordinate 743,568 of NC_057833.1, read as the reverse complement.
ATAAAAACTGAGAGTAACTTCAATTTTAAAAACTCTTTAAATTTTTTTAAAGACTATAAGATCTAACAACTTACTGGTCTTTATTCAAATCCTATTTCCCACACAGATTAACTATGAAATTTTTGACAAATTACTTACTTTTAAGCTTCTTTGGAGTTTGGAGGAGTTTGGGGGAGGATGAAATGTAATAATATACTTAAAGTGCTTATCCTAGATCCTGACATAAAGTATTCAAAAAATGATAGCTGTTATTATACTGCTATCACCAATTCCATGATGCTGCTATAAAATCTAAGGGTAACAATATTGTTCCAAGTTTGCTATAAGTAAATAAATTAACAGAGGAACCCAAGTTATAATTGCAGTTAGTATTTTTAGACACCAAACAATATCTGTGTTGTTTATTGGATAGTTTCTTAACTAAGCTTGTTTCTAATGAGTTTCTCTCCATATTCTTAACAGATTTGAGGTAGACTTTATAAAATCATTACATTTTAAAAGAATTATCCATTATCTAGGGACATGAAATAGACAAACTGAAGAATTATGACAACAAAAGTTTTCATTTCATTCTCGCTGAAATTGTTTAAATTTGCTATGTGCTCAGTTGTTCAGCTGTATCTGACTGTTTGTGACCTCATGGACTGTAGCCTGGCCCCTCTGTCCATGGGATTTTCCAGGCAAGACTACTGGAGTGGGTTGCCATTTCCTTCTCTAAATTTGCTATATAGAAATATAAATCAGTAGATAATGGCCAACTCTGTTTTACTTTTGGATGAATTGAAACAACTGAAGTAGTCACTAGTTATATTGGCACACAAAGAAATAAAGTAAGATTCTCTCTCAACATCTATATCTAAGATACTACCTATATTAAAATTGTTGAAAATAATTTCTACAAAACGAAAGTTTGTATACATTTTCTATGCCTCTTGTTACAAAAACTGATCAATCTCTAACTGCACAAACACCCTAACCAGGATTTTGGAGAAATGAAAACCCTCAAATTTTTCTCATTTGGAATTTTAAAGTTTAAGAAAACTTTGGCAAAATAACCAAGAAGGGAATGGCTCCCCACTCCAGTATTCTCGGGACTTCCCTGGTGGCTCAGACAATAGAGAATTCACCTGCAATTCAGGAGACATGGGCTCAACCCCTGGGTTGGGAGATCCCCTGGAGAAGGTAACATCTACTCACCCCAGCATTCTTGCCTGGAGAATTCCATGGACAGAGGAGTATGGAGGGCTAGAGTCCATGGGATTGCAAAGAGCTGGACATGACTGAGCAACTAACACTTTCACTTTGGCAAAATAAACACTTTCCCTGATGGAAAAAAAACTGTTTTAAATTCCATCCCTGGTCCCATTATGCTACTAAAATACCTATGAATTTCAAGTGCAATATAATTGGCATTATAATAAACGATCTAGCAAAGTGTTACGGAACAGTAAAGAACACAGAGATATTATGTCCTATTGTTACTATGAATAGAACCACTCAGACACCAATTAACATCCCCTTGCTAGATTACTTGTTATTGTTCTTGTTGCTCCAATCAAACTCACATATTTTTAGTTCATATTTTGATTCAAAAATTTATGTGATATAAGATTTACCATGAAAAAAAATAAGATTTACCATAAATGTGAAATAAACAAAGCTAATTAAGTTTATAACCAACAAGAATAATAGGAAAGGAAAATTAAATTGCTTTGCTTCAAGGAAAATCTTTTAGGAAACATTTGTTGAATAAACAGTAAAGAAAGTTTTTACATGTTTTCTTACACAATTGATACTTGGCTTATATTTTCCATATGTATTTCCTTTAATTTTCAATATATACCAACTACTGTCTTCATATTGTCTTAATATTGTGTGTTGGTGGTTGGAGGGAGGGAAGAAATATATTTACCAAATATTTAAATAGAGCTCTTAAAGCATGTAGTGATAAGATAATACCACTTATCAGTGGCAAATAAGTTTCAGAAACAAGCAACGTGACAATTTATGCGTAACACAAAGAAACACTGAAAATTTTGGTGGCATAGTAACATTAAATAAACAATGTCTTGACATTCATGACATTATAATGATTTAATTGAAAGAGTTATGTCTTTTAAAGATATTCTTTTTAATAAATCTCTGCTATTCCCCACACTCAAATATGCAGTAGGAATTATTTTCTATGCAAGTATTTCAATCCTTATGGAACTGGGTTTGAACTTTGAAATGCATCCGTGATGATTTATTGATTACTTTTAAGTCCTATGTAAGGAAAAAAAAAAGATGATTGAGTGTAAGTTTTACTCCAGTAATAATTTTTTGGTACCCCAACTGACAAGTTTACACATTTCAGCTTTTAAAATGTTTGCTGGCATCCCCAGGATGCCTCTCCAGAGTGGAGGAGAGTTTAGATCGACTCTAGGGTATTAGCACATGATGAAGGTAATATGTTTCCTGAGCTGAAGCTCACAAACAAAGCAGTTAAATCCCCATCACAAATGGCCAAATCGGGACTCATTACACTTTTCATAGGCCTGGATCTTTTTGTTTCTGAGTCTCTTAAACATTTATATAGGGCAATGAAATTTTCACAGAATCTGAGCCAGTTCTTTTAATGAAGAATGAGATACATTGCTTTGGAAGGTACAGTTTTCTTCTAAAAGTAGGAATATAATTTGAGGAGTAGACAAAGAAGGCAGGAATGAAGAATTGACATGGCCTCCTCTGCTCCTGGTTAGAGCAGGGACTTTCCTCTTGAAACGCTGCTTATTTTGCCACAGTTTTCATTTACATATCAATTTTACACACTAAAGCCTGCATATGTAGGCTTTGTGTGAGGAGTTGAGATAAGAAAGTATGACATGATATCAACTTAGGAGGAGTTTAGTCTAACAGAAGAGGATAAATTGTTAATAACAATATTATAAATATTGCTATAAGATCATATTGTAGATATTGTTATAAAACAGTGTGATAGGATCTACAAAAAATAAGTAAAAAGTACCTAACATTGTGGGGAGAGAGATAAATGGGCTGTTCAGAGAGTATTTAGACTGGAGTGAATGAGAAGGCTGAGACAGAAGGAGGTGAGAATTTCCAGGTATAAAAGATGAGGTTTTTTCTGAAATTGGTTTTAAAGTTTGACATGTTGCGTGCAGCAAACATAATTTTCTAAGTGGATGCTAATGCTATGACCTTTCCTATCTAATTTCCAACTTACTAGGCCAAAGGCCTACCTCTAAATGGGAAAAGAAATGCCTACAGAAACATCAAAACAATATGGATGCTAAATTTTTAATAAATTAAAAATAAATAATTTAAAATTGTAGATAAATATTCATTATGTATCATCTTTATAGACAGATCCATAGAGATAGAGAGTGAGAGAGAAAAAAGTGAAACTAGGAGAAAAAGAAACAGAAGAAGGAGAAAGAGATAAATTTAGGAAGCCGAAGAATTGATGCTTTTGAACTGTGGTGTTGGAGAAGACTCTTGAGAGTCCCTTGGACTGCAAGGAGATCCAACCAGTCCATCCTAAAGGAGATCAGTCCTGGGTGTTCATCAGAAGGACTGATGCTGAAACTGAAACTCCAGTACTTTGGCCACCTGATGCGAAGAGCTGACTCATTGGAAAAGACCCTGATGCTGGGAGGGATTGGGGACAGGAGGAGAAGGGGACGACAGAGGATGAGATGGCTGGATGGCATCACTGACTCAATGGACGTGGGTTTGGGTGGACTCCAGGAGTTGGTGATGGACAGGGAGGCCTGGTGTGCTGTGGTTCATGGGATTGCAGAATCGGACACGACTGAGTGACTGAACTGAACTGGAAACTGAGTTGTCAGAGCTGGAAATGAATGCTGCCCAGGCAGTGGTGAGTCTCTGTAGCAGAGTACGTGCATTTTGCTAACAGTGCTCTAAGGTCAAGAGCTGTACTAACTCTGATGAACTTAAGTCGGATGTTTAAAGCAGAGCTAGAAACTATTACTTATTGAACACTTACATGCTAAGATCTCTTGCAAAAATATTCTACATATGGTATCTTGTTTAATCCTCAAAAATCTTTATGAAACAAGTTGTATTCTTTTACAAATAATGATATAGAAAGACTCAGTTACTTGCCCTAAGAAAAAATGAATTACTAAGGGTAAGGAATCAGAGGTGATTTTAAAAAAAGATACTAAATCATGGGAAAGCACAGCTCATGCAAGGGACAGCAAAGAAGTTTGTATAACTAGAACTTAGAATCTAGGAATGAAGAGGAGTAAAGGGAAACTGGGGAGGGGATATTCTGTAAACAACCTTGCATTTCATGCCAAGAAGTTTCGGCTTCAGAACCTATTTGAAAACTTGTGCTCACTAGGTCAGAGTACAGGGCCTATCAAAATTAGCTTTTTATCTACTTAATGTCATGAACATGAGTCTACCGAATCATCAGATTCTACTTCTTCTGTTGCCTAGTATCTCATTCCCTTGTCTACACTCAGACTAATCTGGTAGTTTAAGACTTTATCAATTTACCTGTTTTCTGTAACTTTTTTCAGAGGGAAAATGTTAATGTTGCAGGCAAAATCGGGAACTACTGTTCTATATGCATCCAATATTTCTTTCTCTAGTTACTAAAGACCAAACGTTTCTTGTCCTAAAGGCAATCTTTCACTTTCTTCTTTTTATTCCATCCTCATTTGCCTTTTCTAAGGAAATGTACATTATTGATGAGTCTATCTCTGAAGTTTATTAAAAATCCTTTCTTTGGTATACACACTTCTTGTTTTCTTCTAGTCAGGATCCCTACTTAAACATCACTCATTAAACCCCTCATACTATTCCAGGACCAAATCTAAACTCTCTCTCATAAAACTTTTTAAGAGTTTTGCCTTGGTTTTCTCATAGTCCACTTCCCAACTCCCACAGGTCTTGCTTCTACTCCTGTATATCTATTGCCTTAGACTGCAAATTATACCCAATGGCCATAGGTCATTATTTATCTAATTTAAGCTCCTGGAAGCATCATCCACTACTGACCTCTCTTTTCTGCTTGAAATGCTCTCTACTCAACTCCTCTGGCACTATAATCTCCTAATTTCCTTTGCATCTCCATGATGGCTTGTCTCCTTATATCATCTTTCTCTATGACATCTTTAAATGATGGAATTCCACAACACTCTTTTCTTTTATCCTCTATTATCATTCCCTGGACATTTTCAACCATGTCCATGACTTCAGTTATGATCTATACTGCAGCAAGCTGTTTTCTTCAATATAAATTTCACCACTGTGTTTCAAACATATTCAGTTCCCTCCTTGACATTTCATGGAATTTTGAATGCACCACAAACACATGTCCAAAAATTCACTCAAGATAGTTTTTCTTTTATTTTATCACTTCAGTAATTTGCATATCATCTATCCAGTTATTTAAGACAAAAACCTAATACCCAAGCAAGGGATAGACCATACATGACTCCATTCACAGTCAAGAGAAATGTAAAATATATATATATATATATATATGTGTGTGTGTGTGTGTGTGTGTATATGTATGTATGTATGTATATATACATATATATATATAAAATGATGCAGTATTAAGCCATGTGTGTATAAAATTAACTGCATTGCACACTGCATTACTGTAATAGTTTCATAGTCACCTTCTGCTCCTATTGGGGTGAGTGAAAATATTGCAACTATTCACTTAAAACGCTGTGTGGCTCTGATCATCTCCATGTGAGTACATCATCTCTTCAGTAAACTGCTTATCTTACTAAAAAGTGATCTCTTGTAGTTCTCACACATTTCTCACAATCTTTAGTGCAATACTGTGAACCTTAAATAATACCATGGGATGTACATGACATACCACTAGCAATGCTGGAAGTTCTCCCAAGAAGCAGAGAAAAGTCATGACTTAAGAAGAAATAGTTGAATTGCTTGATATATACCATAGATTGAGGTCTGAAGCTGCAGCTGCCCTCCATTTCAGGATAAATGAACCCAACATAGGGATGACTGTTACAAAAAATAAAAAAAAATCATGAAGCCAACACTGTAGCTATACCAGCAGGCACAAAAACCTTGCACTTTTTGTGAAACACCTTTTTATCATCTTATTGAAAATGCAACTTTTATGTGGGTGCAGGATTGCTATAAGAAAGGCATGCCTGTAGACACTAATATGATTCAAGGAAAAGGAAGTCATTATATGACAACTTCAAGCAAAAGGAAGGTAAAAGATCTAAATCTGGAGAATTTAATGTCAGCATAGGATGGTTTGATAATTTTAGAAAGAGGTTGGACTTTAAAAATATCAAGATAAGAGGAGAAGCAGGTTCTTCCAAGTGACTGCAGACATGCTCCCAGATGCCATGAAGAAAATCGCTGAGGAGAAAGGATATCTGCCCAGACAGGATTTTAGTGCGGAGAAAAGTGCCCCATTCTGGAAAAACAACTCCACACAAACATTTATTAGTTACAAAGAAAAGCACATACAGATTAAGGCAGGAAGGGATCAGCTAACTCTGTTTTTTGCAAATGTAGTTGAGTTTATGATATGAATTGCTCTTACCTAAAATCTGCTAAGCCATGAGACTTGAGAGGAAAAGATAAATACCAGCTGCCAGTCCTTTGGTTAGAAGGTCTGGACAGGAGAACACTTTCCTTCATTAGTTCCATTGATGATTAGTCCCTGAAATCAGGAAGTACCCTGCCAGTAAGTGACTGCATTTTAGGTTTGGCATGCTAACTCTTAGTTGCAGCATGTGGGATTTAGTTCCCTGACCAAGGATCAGATCCAGGCCCCCTGTATTGGGTATGGGGAGTCCTAGCCGCTGGACCGCCAGGGAAGTCCCATGACTGCCTTTTAAAGTTCTTCTGATTTTGGACAATGCCCCTGGCAACCCAGAATTTTACGGGTTCAACAATGAAAACATCAACGTGCTATGCATACCTCCAAACACAAGGTCTCTAATTCAGCCTCTAGATTAGGGGATCATAAGACCCATTACATTACATAGGCTCATTACAAATGGTACCCTATGGAAAGGATTGGCATACAAAGGAAGAGAACCTCAATACAGAGAACATCATGAAATTATGGAAGGATTATACTACTGAAGATGTGTCCTTGTTTTAGAAAAAGTGATGAAAGCCATCAAGCTTGAAACAATAAATTTCTGCTGGATAAAACTGCATCCAGATGTTATGTATGACTTCACAGGATTTACAACAGTGCCAACCAAGGAAATCATGAAAGAGATTGTGGATACAGCAAAAAAGATACAAGATGAAGGGCTTCAAGATATGCATCTTGGAGAAATTCAAGAGCTAACAGACATCATACCAGAGGAATTAACAGAAGGTGACTTGATGGAGATGAGTGCTTCTAAACCAGGACCAGATGATGATGACGAAGACATAGGAGAAGCTATGCCAGAAAACAAACTGACATTAGACAACCTGGCAGAAAGATTCCAGTTATTCAAGACTGCTTCTGACTTCTTTTATGACATGCACCCTTCTGAATTATATGAGGACTGAAACTAACGCAAATAGGGAAGAAAGACTGGTACATATAGAAATATTCTTAGAAAAATGTAAAGGCAAAAAGCCAGGCAGAAATTACGATGTATTTCCATAAAGTTACACCGAGGGTACCTTGTTTCCCCCTCTGCTTGCCGATCTACCTCCTTGAACTCCTCCATCTCTGCCACCCAAAGGCAGCAAGGCCAACCACTCTTCTTCCTTCTCCTCAGCCTACTTAATATAAGGATGACATCACCAGATGGTCAAAACCAAAATCAGATTGATTATAATATTTGTAGCCAAAGATGGAGGAACTCTATACAGTCAGCAAAATCAAGACCGGGAGCTGACTGTGGCTCAGTGATGAACTCCTTAATGCCAGATTAGACCTAAATTGATGAAAGTGGGAAAACCACTAGACCATTCAGGTATGACCTATATTAAATCCCTTATGATTATACACGAAGTGACAAATAGATTCAAGGGATTAGATCTGATAGAGTGCCTGAAGAACTATGGACAGGAGTCCGTGACATTGTACAGGAGGCTGTGATCAAAACCATCCCCAAGAAAAAGAAATGCAAAAAGGCAAAACAGTTGTCTGAGGAGGCCTTACAAATAGCTGAGAAAAGAACAGAAACAAAAGGCAAAGGAGAAGGAAACATATATCCATCTGAATGAAGAGTTCCAAAGAATAGCAAGGAGAGATAAGCAGCCTTCCTCAGTGATCCATGCAAAGAAATAGAGGAAAACAATAGAATGGGGAAGACGAGAGATCTCTTCAAGAAAATTAGAGATACCAAGGGAATATTTCATGCAAAGATGGGCACACACACACACACACAAAAAAAAAAAAACCAGAAATGGTATGGACCTAACAGAAACAGAAGATATTAAGAAGAGGTAGCAAGAATACACAGAAGAACTATACAAAAAAGATCTTCATGACACAAATAACCACGATGGTATGATCACTCACCTAGAGCCAAACATTCTGGAATGTGAAGTGAAGTGGGACTTAGGAGGCATCACTATGAATAAAGCTAGTGGAGGTGATGGAATTCCAGTTGAGCTATTCCAAATCCTAAAAGATGATGCTGTGAAAGTGCTGCACTCAATATGTCAGCAAATTTGGAAAATTCAGCAGTGGCCACAGGACTGGAAAAGATCAGTTTTCATTCCAATCCCAAAGAAAGGCAATGCCAAGAAATGGTCAAACTACCACATAATTGCACTCATCTCACATACCAGCAAAGCAATGCTCAAAATTCTCCATCTAGGCTTCATCAGTAAGAACTTCCTGATGATCAAGTTGGATTTAGAAAAGGCAGAGGAACCAGAGATCAAATTGCCAACATCTGCTGGATCATAGAAAAAGAAAAAGAATTCCAGAAAAACATTTACTTCTGCTTCATTGACTATGCCAAAGCCTTTGACTGTGTGGATCACAATAAACTGTGGAACATTCTTCAAGAAATGAGAATACCAGGCCACCTTACCTTTCTTCCTGAGAGATCTGTACATAGGTCAAGAAGCAACAGTTAGAAGTGGTCATGGAACAACGGACTGGTTCCAAATTGGGAAAGGAGTACAACAAAGCTGTATGTTGTCACCCTGCTTATTTAACTTATATGCAGAGTACATCATGAGAAACGCTGGGCTGGATGAAGCACAAGCTGGAGTCAAGATTCCCAGGAAAAATATCAACAACCTCAGATATGCAGATCACACCACCTTTATGGCAGAAGGTGAAGAGGAACTAAAGAGCCTCTTGATGAAACTGAAAGAGGAGAGTGAAAAACCTGGCTTAAAATTCAACATTCCAAAAAGTAAGATCATGGCATCTGGTCCCATCACTTCATGTCAAATCGATGGGGAAACAATGGAAACAGCAAGAGACTTTATTTTCTTGGGCTCCAAAATCACTGCAGATGGTGATAGCAGCCATGTAGTTAAGACACTTGCTTCTTGGAAGAAAAGCTATGACCAACCTAGACAGCATATTAAAAAGCAGAGACATTACTTTACCAACAAAGGTCGTCTAGTCATAGCTACGGGTTTTCCAGTAGTCATGTCTGGATGTGAGATTTGGACCATAAGGAAAGCTGAGCACCAAAGAATTGATGTTTTTGAACTATGGTGTTGGAGAAGACTCTTGAGAGTCCCTTGGACTGCAAGGAGACCAATTGAGTCAATCCTAAAGGAAATCAGGCCTGAATATTCATTGGAAGGACTGATGCTGAAGATGAAGCTCCAATACTTTGGCCATCTGATGTGAAGAATTGACTTCTTAAAAAAATAAAAAAACTTCTTTAAAAAAAAAAACTTCTTAAAAAAAAAAGACTGAAAGCAGAAGAAGGGGACGACAGAGTATGAGATGGTTGGCGAGCATCACCGACTTGATGGACATGAGTTTAAGCAAGCTCCAGAGTTGGTGAAGGACAGGGAAGCCTGCATCCTGCAATCTATGGAGTTGCAAAGAGTCGGACACAACTGAGTGACTGAACTACGAGATATACAAGACACATCACAAATACCTAAAATTAATGTCTCTAACTTTTCTCCAGAGTAAGAGGAAAGACAAAAATTAAGCAGAAGCAGAGTAGTGGCTAGTAATTAATGGAAGTTATCAACTCACGGATTCAAGATATATAAAACCCCTAAATTGGATAAACACATGCAAACCATAAATAGGCTAACCATCATACCATTCTAAAACAATGGAAAAAATGTAAAAGCAGAGAGAAGAGAATCACCACCTTGAATGACAAAAATAAAACAGATGGCTCACTTCTTATAAGAAATTATGTAAGTCAGAAAACAACTAAATGTATTTTAAAGAGCAAAAAGAAAAAGATCAATCTATTCTCAGTGAAAATGTAATTCAAAATGCAGGCAAGATAAAGACATTATAGAGAAACAAAACTGAGGATATTTGTTGCCCAAAAGATTGGAAAGTTGTTCAGATCAACAGAATATATTCTCAGTTAGAAATGCAGAGATAGAAGAGGAAATGTTAAACTCATCAGAAAGGGTAAATATATACAAAAACATACTATCCAAAAAATGAGTACAATATATTGTGGGGTTTAAATATATGTAAAATCATAGCTCAGTGGTGAAGAATCTGCCTGCCAATGCAGGAGACACAGGAGATGTTAGTCCGATCCCCGGCTCAGGAAGGTCCCCTGGAGTAGGAAACGGCAAGCCAGTCCAGTCATCTCTCCTGGAAAATCCCGTGGACAGAGGAGTCTGGTGGGCTACAAGCCGTGGGTTCACAAAGAGTCAGACATAAGAGCAGGCATGACAATAATCATACATGCAACAATAACACAAAAGATATGAAGAGAAGTATGTTAAAAGGTTCTTGTACTCAAGCAGTATTAGGAAATAGTAAAAGCATTTGTTTTACGTACATCTTAGACAAGGACACATGTTGAAACCTAGGGTAACCACATAAAGAACAGAAAGGTAACATATAATTGAAAATGTCACAGAAGGTAAAAATAAAATGATTATATATATATTCATTAACCCAAAAGAAGATGAGTTAAAAATTAAACATATAAAGGATAATCAGATGGAATAAGATAGTAGATTAGTAAACCCTCTAAGTGAAGACTGAGGTTGTCAGATTGAGCATTAAAAAAAAAGAACCTGCAAATTGCTATAAGATAGACATTAAGTACAGTGACACATAAAGTTTATAATTAAAGGGATAAAAGAAAACAAAAGACCACATACACCTAAAGATATAACTATCATAACAAATTTACATCTAAAAATGTATTTTAATATCAAAGTAGATTTTAAGGTCAGATATCAACCTTATTTATTGGAAATTAAGTGAGAAAATTCCTAATAATAACCTAACAAGTCAATGAAGCAGGAAGATACAAACATAAAAAATCCTTGGCATTCAAAAGTTGAATAATGGATTATGTTAAGAAAAAATAATAACATATATATAACCTTAAGAAAACACAGAAATGAAAAATCAGCATATAAGAAATTCAAAAGTGAAAATATTCTAAATAAAAATTAGAAAATATTTTGATTTGCAAACTATACAAAAAGCAAACTATACTGATTCCCTGGTAGCTCAGCTGGTAAAGAATCCACCTGCAATGCAGGAGACTCTGGTTCAATTCCTGGGTCATGAAGATCCCTGGAGAAAGGATAGGCTACCCACTCCAGTATTCTTGGGCTTCCCTGGGGGCTCAGCTGGTAAAGAATCCACCTGCAATGCAGGAGACCTCGGTCCGATCCCTGGTTTGGGAGGATAGCCATCCTGGAGATAGGGATGGCTACCCACTCCAGTATTCTGGCTTGAATATTTCCATGGATGATAGTCCGTGGGTTTGCAAAGAGTCGGACATGACTGAGCAACTTTTCCTTCATGTGCCAAAACTATGTTGTGAGACTAAACCATGCTTAGAAGGAAATTTATTGGCTTATATGTCAATGTTTTAAAAAGCAGAAAATGCAATACTATTAACTTTTAACTAAAAAAATTAGAAATACAAGAGAAAAATCAAGCTTATGAAAGTTAGAAAAAAACAAATACTAAGGATATCAATTAATAGAAAACAGGTGTCAGTAGAGAAAATTAGCAAAGCCAAAGTTGGTTATTAAAAATTTAATAAAATTGGTATCTTATAAAAAAATGGAGCAAAGCATAAGACTAGAAAAACAAAATTTGCAAATGTTAAGAATTAAAAGAGAAGCAACTCTATTGATCCTAAAGTTTTGATAAAGATAATAAAAACACAGTTTGAAAAACAATATTAATATAACCATTAATTTAAAAATGTTATTAAAAATGACAGGATAAAAATAATAATAACCTTAAATGCATTAAACAATAACTATTAAAAATGTTCCTACCAGAAAAAGGCTCACACAATGTCACTAGTGATACCTTAAAAATATTAAAGAAACAATACCAATCTCACACACACCCTTCCAGAGAACAGAAAAAAGAGAATACTTCTTAACTCTTCTATAAAGTGAATATACATTAATGCCAAAACCTCCAAGGACATTACCTGAAATAATATTTAAAGATTCACTCCTCCAAGAAATACATCTGCAAAAGACTTCAAAATTAACAAAAATTCAAAAATTGGACCCATAATTAATAAATGGATAATATATCAGTAGGAATTATGGTTAGAAATACATAATTCAAAAATCAAGGAAATTCACCACAAAATTATTGGAAAAAAGAAAATCATATGATCAACCACATAAATGCATAAAAAATCTGAAACACCTTTTGATGGAAAAAATTCATAGTAAACTAGAAAAATGAATAGGAAGTATCTACAAAAACCTTATAGAAAATATTGCATTTTTCTCATGCTATTAGTGATGCCTATTATCATCAATGTACTCTATGGACTAAGTAGTCATTGGAAGGATTGTTGCTGAAGCTCCAATACTTCGCCCCCCTGATATGAAGAGCCAAGGAGCCTGCCATGCTACTGTCTATGAGGTCACAAACAGCTGGGCGTTACTTGGTGACTGAACAACAGCTATGACCGAGGCAGTGAAGAAAGTAAGGATGGAAGAAAGGAAGGGAAGGAGGGAGGGAGGGAAAAAGAAAGGGGCAGTGTAAACACTGGTGAAGAAAACATAAAGCTGTCATTCGTAAATGACACGGTTACATACTTAGAAAGTTTAAGAAATCCACACATCATCAGAATCTATAAACAGGTGAAGGCTACTGCGGCTGCCGTTGCTCGGTCATTCTCTGCGCCCCGTGGACCGCAGCCCGCCAGCACCCTCTGTCCGTGGGACTGCCCAGGCAAGAGTAAGGACTGCAATGGGTTGCCATTTCCACTTAAAACGGCATAAAATACCAAATATACCTAGTAAAGATGTGTAAGATCTCTATAATGAAATTATAAAACATCATTGAGAGAAACAAAAAGGGCATGAATTAGTGGAACAGAATACATGTTTTCATATAGTAAGAGGATATACAAAAATGTCATTCTCACTGACAATCTATTAATTCAATGTAAAGGTAATGAAAA